>NC_050099.1:3796243-4159771 GCF_902167145.1 Zea mays | reverse complement strand
GTGGAAAACATATTAGATGGTATGGTCACAATGAAAGGTTGCTTGTACTCTCGAAGTTAATTTTCTTTGTTTCAATATTAGTATCTAGTAATCACTTTGTTGTGAAAGCATTCGTCGCTCTGTGTAGTAGCTGACCAACCCGAATTCCAAAAGTACGCACAATAACTATTGAGATATATTTTATACCCAGCTCTGTGAAGTTCAAGTTCACGTCTAGGTAACGATTAGTGAGACGATCGGATGACCAGGAGACCTAATCGAGTCGTTAAGCCTAATCGTGGCTTCCTGACCGACTAGACCGATTAATTGGTCTACTTGAAATCGTTGGTCCAGGCACATCTATATTTATGAATTGAAAAAACAAAAAAATGGTTTATTACATGGCACATGATATTGTACGATTTATTTATTACAGTATTCTACAATTTGTTTCCTATATCATATACAATACAATCAACTCATACAAGAATCTAAGATCTACTTTAGAATGCAGGAATTTCACAGGAATCATATATGAATTTCGCAGAAATCAGTTCATTTTCACAGAAAATATAAGAAACGGAAATTTCAATCCAAAGGAGGCCTAACTCTATTATGTGGAGGAGTTACCATAAGTTCTATTATCTCATACTCCGTACACAACAACACTGCAAGCGCGACTAAAGCCATGACTCATGAAAAAAATCCCTCGTTAGAGAATGGGTGGCTCATCGTTGAACCATTTATTGTCAAAATCTATATTGCTATGTATACTTGCACTGGACTAAAGCCATAGACGAAAACTGGAACCTCAAAAGAAACTCTACCTATTTTTTTTGAAGTTTTGGCTTGAGGGAACATAGAATTGATGCTACCTTCTTCCTTCTACTACTATTATTGTCCTTGTCTGAACTCAGTTTAATTTCCACAGCCAGCTTCAAATCAACAACTCATAAAAATAGAGACAATGCCTGTAGAACATTTTCACAAGTCAGGGATGTCACTACAGCAATTCAAAGCATTCCCGTCGGCTACATTAATTCCCGTCGGCCTGCGTGCGGGCCGACGGGAATTAATTAATCCCCGTCGGCCAAAGTAAGGCCGACGAAAATTATTTAATTCCCGTCGGCCAGTCAACGTAGCCGACGGGGATTAACTAACTCCCGTCGGCCCGCGTACAGCCGATGGCGATTAACTAACTCCCGTCGGCCGCGCCGCCAGGCCGACGGGAGTTATTCGAAATAACCACCGTCGTGCCTTTCTTCTTCCTTTCTGTTTCTTTCACCGCGCGCTCTCTCTACGCCCGCGCCCGCGCCGCCGTTCTGCCCACCACCGCCCGCACGCCGCCGGCCGACGTCGCCGCCCCGCCGCCGTCCCGCCGCCGCCCCGCTCGCCCGCCGCCCCGCGGCCGTCACGCCGCTCGCCCAGCCGCCGCACCGAGCCCACGGCCGCCGCCCCCGCCCACGGCTGCCGGTCCCACGCCGCGCCGCCCCGCGCCCACGGCCACCGCCCCCGCCCCCGCCCGGGCGCCCGACGACCGCCGCCGAACACCGTCGCCCGCCCAACGCCGTCACCCGCCGCCGTCCACGGTAGCCACGACTTCCCCACATCGACGTCGTCCACCACCGTCGTCCGCGCAAAGCATTCAAGGTATATTATATATATTGTAATGTTTTATTTTCGTCGGTTTTTTATGGCCGACGGGAGTTAACTGTTATGTGATTAAGTTTTTTTAAAATTTGTTAATTAACAGTGTTATTAGTCTTCATATTTTTAATTTTATGTTGCAAATATAAAATGTGTTGTTTAATGTTATTAGTTAATGAATTGGATGATATGTTATGTATATATATATGTATGTGTGACGTTTATGTGTTATGTATATATATAGTTATGTTATGTATATATATATATATATATATATATATATATATATATAGATGTATGTGTGATGTTTATGTTATGTATATATATAGTTATGTTATGTATATATATAGTTTAACTATTTATCTATAGATGTATGTGTGACGTTTATAAACATGAATGTCTCACACACGCAATTCTTACTCGTACACACAGCCGCAATATGGGTGATAGACGTGATTGGATGTATGAAGGTTTCAAGAAGGGTGGGTGTCACACAAGTGAATGGTTTGCCAAGACGCAGATGTTTCTGGACCATGCAGCTGCTTTGTCACAAATAGATAACATTAGGTGTCCATGCAATAAATGTAGAAATATGACGAGCCACACCAAGAGGCAGGTCACACTACACCTGTGTTCGCATGGTTTCGTGCCAGGCTATAAGGTCTGGTATCTCCATGGTGAAGATGTTGAACGAGCAGCAGAAGTAGAAGTTGATGACGGTGAAGATGATGTTGATAGGATGGACCAGATGCTTGAGGATCTGCAGCCTGAACTGGCACCAGATCATCATGATTCACCTACACCGGAGGTTCAGAAGTTCTTCGACCTACTCAAAGCGTCAAAAGAGCCTCTTCACGGGCACACTAACGTGACCGTGCTGGAATTCGTGACCCGACTGATGTCAATCAAGTCCAAGTTTGCATTCTCAATTAATTGTTACAAGGAGCTTGTGGATTTGATTAGCGAGGTTCTTCCTATGGGTCACAAGATGCCCAAAGACATGTACCAGTCCAAGAAATTGCTTGAAGGTCTTGGTATGGAGTATGAGAAGATTGATGTTTGCCAAGACAACTGTATGCTTTTTTGGAAGGAACATGGCAGAGAACAGAAATGCTTAAAATGTGGGAAGTCGAGGTACGTGGAGCTTGTAAATGTAGATGGGGAGAAGGTGGTGACAAAGGTTGCACATAAACAGCTTCGGTACATGCCTCTCACTCCTAGAGTGAAACATTTGTTTCTCTCGAGGAAGACCGCTATGCACATGAGGTGGCATAAAGATTGTACGGACAGACAAGATGGGTTAATGGTGCACCCGTCAGATGGTGATGCATGGAAGGCTCTTGACAAATTTGATCCAGATTTTGCCAGTGATGCAAGAAACGTTCGTATCGGCTTGGCAACTGATGGTTTCACGCCGTTCAATATGACCGCTGTGTCGTATTCATGTTGGCCTGTCATTGCCATACCGTACAACCTTCCACCTGCTCTTTGCATGAAATATGAGTTTATGTTCCTATGTCTTGTTATACCTGGGCCTGAGCATCCTGGCGTACGCCTCAATGTGATGCTTCAACCACTGATTGAAGAGTTAAAGAAGCTATGGCAAGGTGTGGAAGCCTATGACTGCTTCAAGAAGCAGAAATTCAATCTTCGTGTTGCATATCTGTTCTCGGTTCATGATTTTATGGCGTATGGTATTTTCTCTAGATGGAGCGTGCATGGTAGATTGACGTGTCCTTATTGTGCTAAAGATACAGATTGTTTTCGTCTTAGTGCTGGTGGCAAGATATGTTACTTTGATTGCCATAGATGTTTTCTACCCTTCAATTACCCCTTCAGAAGGCAGAGAAAGGAATTTAGGAAGGGCACCATTGTCACGAAGGGACCGCCCAAGCGACGTAGTGGGATAGAAATTACAGAAGAGCATATGAAACTTGTCCTAGACGAGAGTGGGAAAAGGTATCAAGGTTTTGGTGAGGAGCATAACTGGACTCACATATGTGGCTTGTGGGAGCTTCCTTATGCTAAGTCATTGATTTTGATGCACAACATCGATGTCATGCATCAAGAGAGTAACTTTTGCCAAGCCCTCATAAATACATGCATGGATTTCCCTGATAAAACGAAAGACAATGACAAGGCACGCATGGACTTAGCAGTGATATGTGATCGTCCAACCCAAGTGCTTTGAGAAAACGGAGGCAAACCAAAAGCTGACTATTGTTTGAAATCTAAGCAACGGAAAGAAGTGATGAAGTGGATGAAGGATATTAAATTCCCCGATGGTTATGCCGCTAGTTTTAGAAGATCTGTGAACTTGAAGACAATGAAGATGAATGGACTGAAGAGCCATGACTTCCACATAATTATGGAGAGGCTCATGCCTGTAATGTTTCGTGGGTACATTTCCGAAGCTGTGTGGAAAACGTTAGCTGAAGTTAGCTATTTCTACAGACAGTTGTGTGCTAAAGAAATCAGAAGAGATGTGATGGAACAGCTGGAGAAAGAGGCACCGGTGCTTTTGTGCAAATTGGAAAAAATATTTCCACCGGGTTTCTTCAATCCTATGCAGCATCTCTTTATACATCTTCCATATGAGGCTAAGGTCGGTGGTCCTGTTCAGTATAGGTGGATGTTTCATATAGAAAGAGCATTAAAGAAGCTTAGAGCAATGGTGGGCAATAAGGCAAGAGTTGAAGGATGTATTGCGGAACAATTTAAACTAAAGGAGGTAGCATACTTCACAAGTTGTTACTTTGCAGAAGAACATAATGTATTTGCTCGAAAGAAAAGGTACCATGATGATGAACGAGAGATGCCTCCGTGTAGTGATCTTTCGATTTTTCAGACAAACGGCAAAGCCGTTGGTCCACCCAAGGCATATCACCTCAGTATGGAAGAACGGAAGTCTGCTTTACTGTACATGTTCACGAATATGCCTGAGGTGGAGAAATACTTTGTGTAAGACTTGTTTTCTTAAACTGTTCATATGTGAATTAGTTTATGTTATCAAATATCTCATGTCATACAATAATATTTGATAGCGAGTTTGATGAACAAAACATGAGGTGTCTCGGTAGGCCAACAGCGGGAGACATAGACAAATTGCGACGCGATGGTATGCATGGGCGACCTAATTTCATTATGTGGCTTCGGGACCGTGTAAGTCTTATTCCCGTCGGTTTAAGGCTTATTCCCGTCGGTTCCTGACCGACGGGAATTAATTGATTTCCTGTAGTGTGTACGGTAGAGGTTTCAGCTTTACGACACGAAACCGTGCAGAAGAGTCCAGTGATGGAAATACAAAATCAAAGGCCGATAACCACAAGGATATTTCAAGGACTTGTTAGAAGCAGTCATATTTATTTTAATTAAAAAGTAGGCGTACGTACAAGATATTTCAGCGAGTTATCTGAGTAGGTTAGCTCAAATTATCTATGGTTATCAGAAACATCATTAAAACCAGTCATATTTCTTGTACAAATAATGTATATCTCATTGAATCAAGTTAACTTTAACTGTATAGAAAACCATAGTTAATTAAAACTCAATTCTATCATTAATGGACCATCTAAAATAAGCAAAGAAGTGCATTTGCCGCCAGTTCCAAACTACCAGTCTCATGCGATTGGTGAAATCTTAAACAGGCATATGCACATGCACGTAGTTTACTAGCTGTTTTTGAAAATGGTTCTAACGAGTTTAGTTGCATGACTGTTGGAGCGATTCTATATTAATGGAGGCATCCAATTTTGCGCGCATGCAATGGATATGAAAATGTCATCCAAATTTGTGTACATGCAATGAAAACTCTCACGATCTACCATAATTATCGGATCTACCATAAAAATAGGATCTGCATACATGCACATGCGCATGTGCACATGGTCGAGTGGATGGGCGGTGTTTTATGCTATCCCTGTGGACTATTTACGCTATTTCCATAGACTGTATACTCTATTTACGCAAAAAAAATAGAACCACAATTTATGGCTTGCGTCTCACGTGGGAGGTTAGTTGTTGGACTGGAAGTTTGACTGACGCACTTGGGGAGGTTGACCTGGTGCATGGCTAGGGACCCACCTGACATCCTGGGGTGGAGTGGGTGAGCGCGCTGGTGCGGTCCAGTCAGATCGGGAGTGGTCGGCTAGAACTTGCTCTAACATTTGAAAGCCCAGGGCTATATATATATATATATGTGTGTGTCGGGGACCATAATTAGGGGTACCCTCAAGACGCCTAATTCTCAGCTGGTAACCCCCATCAGCATAAAGCTGCAAAGGCCTGATGGGTACGATTAAGTCAGGGATCAGTCCACACGAGTGACTCGATCACGCTTCACCCGAGCCTAGCCTCGGCCAAGGGCAGCCGACCTCGAGAGACTTCCGTCTCGCCCGAGGCCCCCTTTTTATGGCGGACACATCACCGGCTCGCCCGAGGCCTTGGCTTCGCTCAGAAGCAACCTTGACTAAATCGCCACACCGACTGACCAAATTGCAGGGGCATTTAACGCAAAGGTGGCCTGACACCTCTATCCTGACACGCGCCCCCGGCAGAGCCGAAGTGACCGCCGTCACTCCACCGCTCCACTGGCCAGTCTGACAGAAGGACAGCGCCGCCTGCGCCACTCCGACTGTAGTGCCACTCGACAGAGTGAGTCTGACAGGCAGTCAGGCCTTGCCAAAGGCGCCACGGCGAACTCCGCTCCGCCCGACCCCAGGGCTCGGACTCGGGCTAAGACCCGGAAGACGGCGAACTCCGCTCCGCCCGACCCCAGGGCTCGGACTCGGGCTAAGACCCGGAAGACGGCGAACTCCGCTCCGCCCGACCCCAGGGCTCGGACTCGGGCTAAGACCCGGAAGACGGCGAACTCCGCTCCGCCCGACCCCAGGGCTCGGACTCGGGCTAAGACCCGGAAGACGGCGAACTCCGCTCCGCCCGACCCCAGGGCTCGGACTCGGGCTAAGACCCGGAAGACGACGAAACTCCGCTTCGCCCGACCCCAGGGCTCGGACTCGGGCTAACACCCGGAAGACGACGAAACTCCGCTTCGCCCGACCCCAGGGCTCGGACTCCGCCCTGGCCTCGGCCGAACGACTTCCGCCTCGCCCGACCCCTTGGCTCGGGCTCGGCCAAGGCAACGGAAGGCAGACTCAACCTCGGCTTCAGAGGAACCCCCATGTCACCCTGCCTAGGGCACAGACCGCCACGTCAACAGGAAGCGCCATCATCATCCTACCCCGAATCGACTCGGGTCACGGAGAACAAGACCGACGTCTCATCCGGCCAGCTCCGCCGGAGGGGCAATGATGGCGCTCCACAAGCTCTATGACGACGGCGGCCCCCAGCTCTCTTACGGAAGCAGGACGACGTCAGCAGGGACTCGACCGCTCCAACAGCTGTCCCTCCGCCAGGCTCCTCCGCACCTCCGACAGCCACGACATCATGCCAGCAGGGTGCCCAGATCTCTCCGGCTGCCACATTGGCATGTACCTAGGGCGCTAGCTCTCCCTCCGCTAGACACGTAGCACTCTGCTACACCCCCCATTGTACACCTGGATCCTCTCCTTACGACTATAAAAGGGAGGACCAGGGCCTTCTCAGAGAAGGTTGGCCGCGCGGGACCGAGGACGGGACAGGCGCTCTCTTGGGGCCGCTCGCTTCCCTCACCCGCGTGGACGCTTGTAACCCCCCTACTGCAAGCGCACCTGACCTGGGCGCGGGACGAACACGAAGGCCGCGGGACTTCCACCTCTCTCACACTCGACTCCGGCCACCTCGCCTCTCCCCCCTTCGCGCTCGCCCACGCGCTCGACCCATCTGGGCTGGGGCACGCAGCACACTCACTCGTCGGCTTAGGGACCCCCCTGTCTCGAAACGCCGACAGTTGGCGCGCCAGGTAGGGGCCTGCTGCGTGCTGACGAACAGCTCCCCGTCAAGCTCCAGATGGGCAGTCTCCAGCAACCTCTCCGGCCCGGGACGGTGCTTCGTTTCGGGACTCTTGAGTTCATGTCCTTCGACGGCAGCTACGACATGATACTTCTTCCACCGCCGTGCGACTACGGCAATGGCGGCCGACAACCCGCCCGCCGGCGGCGGAATCGACGACGTCTTCCCTGCGTGGTGGAAGAGCAACATTCGGGCTCGCTCCGTTCTCTCCCCCGCCAACGGAGGAGGAGGCGGGGCCGTCAAGGCCAGGCAGGAGGCCGCGCTTCGTCGGCCGTCGAGCGAATCGACGCCCCCGACGCCCCAACGGAAGGCACGCCGGACGTCGACCTCGCGTTCAAGACGGAGGCAAGCGCCGTCCCCCCCGCGGCACGCTGACCCCGAGCAAGAAGACGACGCCGGCGCGCTCGCGGAAAGCCTGCAGGACGTCGCCCTCGAACCAGAGATGACGGTGCAACCAGTCCCCGATGTGACTACGTCGCTCCTCGTCGACCAAAAGGTACCGACTAACTCCCATCTTGCGTCATTTCGACTCGGCCTCAACCCGCCAAACGACCTCGTTTTGGCGGGCGCTCTCATTGAGGCGAGTGCAACCCCACTGAGGTTCCGTATGCGGTCGCCTTGGGACCGACTGACGGACGTCTCGACCTACGGGCCCTCTGGGTCCGAGGAAGATGACGATCCCAGCATCGGTTGGGATTTCTCCGGACTTGGCAACCCCAGTGCCGTGCGGGACTTCATGACCGCATGTGACTACTGCCTATCCGACTGTTCCGATGGAAGCCGCAGCCTTGGCGACGAGAGCTGCGGCCCAAGCCGCGAATGTTTCCACATCGAGCTAGGGGATCCCTCCGAAGGCAACCATCTTGGCATGCCGGAGGACGGTGATCTCCCTAGGCCGGTGCCTCGCGCCGACATCCCACGGGAGCTAGCTGTGGTCCCCGCTCCGGCGGGGGGTTACGACCCACAACTCGAGCAAGTCCGCGAGGCGCAGGCCAGGCTCAACGAGGGAACAGGAGCGCTTGAGCCGATCCGTCGGGACGTCGGACATGCATGGGTGGGCCAACCCCTGGCCGGAGAAATACGTCATCTGCCCCAAGGTCTCCAGCACCGCGCCGCCAACGATGTCAGGATCAGGTCGCTGCCCGCATCCAGCGGGGTCGGTCAGAACCTGGCAACCGCAGCAATGCTCATCCGCGCGATGCCGGAGCCGTCAACCACCGAGGGTCGGTGAATCCAGGGAGAACTCAAGAATCTCCTGGAAGGCGCTGCGGCTCGGCGGGCCGAGAGCACTGCATCCCGAAGGCAAGGATATCCCTCGGAGCCTCATGCCGCGACTTCCCGATTCATGCGGGAAGCCTCGGTCTACACCGGGCGCACGCGCAACACCGCGCCTGCGGCCCCGGGCCACCTCGGCAACGAGCACCATCGACGCGACCGTCGGGCTCACCTCGACGAAAGGGTGCGCCGAGGCTACCACCCCAGGCGTGGGGGGCGCTACGACAGCGGGGAGGATCGGAGTCCCTCGCCCGAACCACCCGGTCCGCAGGCCTTCAGTCGGGCCATCCGACGGGCGCCATTCCCGACCCGGTTCCGACCCCCGACTACTATCACGAAGTACTCGGGGGAAACGAGACCGGAACTGTGGCTCGCGGACTACCGCCTTGCCTGCCAACTGGGTGGAACGGACGACGACAACCTCATCATCCGTAACCTCCCCCTGTTCCTCTCCGACACTGCTCGCGCCTGGTTGGAGCACCTGCCTCCGGGGCAGATTTCCAACTGGGATGACTTGGTCCAAGCCTTCGCTGGCAATTTCCAGGGCACATACGTGCGCCCCGGGAATTCCTGGGACCTTCGAAGCTGCCGGCAACAGCCGGGGGAGTCGCTCCGGGACTACATCCGGCGATTCTCGAAGCAGCGCACCGAGCTGCCCAACATCACCGACTCGGATGTCATCGGCGCGTTCCTCGCGGGCACCACTTGCCGCGACCTGGTGAGCAAGCTGGGTCGCAAAACCCCCACCAGGGCGAGCGAGCTGATGGACATCGCCACCAAGTTCGCCTCTGGCCAGGAGGCGGTCGAGGCTATCTTCCGAAAGGACAAGCAGCCCCAGGGCCGCCCATCAGAAGAAGCTCCCGAGGCGTCTGCTCCGCGCGGCGCCAAGAAGAAAGGCAAGAAGAAGTCGCAATCGAAACGCGACGCCGCTGACGCGGACCTGGTCGCCGCCGCCGAGTATAAGAACCCTCGGAAGCCCCCCGGAGGTGCAAACCTCTTCGACAAGATGCTCAAGGAGCCGTGCCCCTACCATCAGGGGCCCGTCAAGCACACCCTCGAGGAGTGCGTTATGCTTCGGCGTCATTTCCACAGGGCCGGGCCACCCGCCGAGGGTGGTAGGGCCCGCGACGACGACAAGAACGAAGATCACCCAGCAGGAGAGTTCCCCGAGGTCCGCGACTGCTTCATGATCTATGGAGGGCATGCGGCGAATACCTCGGCTCGGCACCGCAAGCAAGAGCGCCGGGAGGTCTGCTCGGTGAAGGTGGCGGCGCCAGTCTACCTAGACTGGTCCGACAAGCCCATCACTTTCGACCGGGCCGACCACCCCGACCATGTGCCGAGCCCGGGGAAATACCCGCTCGTCGTCGACCCCGTTGTCGGCGATGTCAGGCTCACCAAGGTCCTGATGGATGGGGGCAGCTGCCTCAACATCATCTACGCCGAGACCCTCAAGCTCCTGCGCGTTGATCTGTCCTCCGTCCGAGCAGGCGCTGCGCCCTTCCACGGGATCATCCCTGGGAAGCGCGTCCAGCCCCTCGGGCAACTCGACCTCCCCGTCTGCTTCGGGACACCCTCCAACTTCCGAAGGGAGACCCTGACGTTCGAAGTGGTCGGGTTCCGAGGAACCTACCACGCCGTGCTAGGGAGGCCATGCTACGCGAAGTTCATGGCCGTCCCCAACTACACCTACCTGAAGCTCAAGATGCCGGGCCCCAACGGGGTCATCACCGTCGGCCCCACGTACAAACACGCGTTCGAATGCGACGTGGAGTGCGTGGAGTACGCCGAGGCCCTCGCCGAGTCCGAGGCCCTCATCGCCGACCTGGAGAACCTCTCCAAGGAGGTGCCAGACGTGAAGCGCCATGCCAGCAACTTCGAGCCAGCGGAGACGGTCAAGGCCGTCCCCCTCGACCCCAGTGGCGACACCACCAAGCAGATCCGGATCGGTTCCGGGCTCGACCCCAAATAGGAAGCAGTGCTCGTCGACTTTCTCCGCGCAAACGCCGACGTCTTTGCGTGGAGTCCCTCGGACATGCCCGGCATACCGAGGGATGTCGCCGAGCACTCGCTGGATATTCGGGCCGGAGCCCGACCCGTCAGGCAGCCTCTGCGCCGATTCGACGAGGAGAAGCGCAGAGTGATTGGCGAAGAGATCCACAAGTTAATGGCAGCGGGGTTCATCAAAGAGGTATTCCATCCCGAATGGCTTGCCAACCCTGTGCTTGTGAGGAAGAAAGGGGGGAAATGGCGGATGTGTGTAGACTACACTAGTCTCAACAAAGCATGTCCGAAGGTTCCCTACCCTCTGCCTCGCATCGACCAAATCGTGGATTCCACCGCTGGGTGCGAAACCCTGTCCTTCCTCGATGCCTACTCAGGGTATCACCAGATCCGGATGAAAGAGTCCGACCAGCTCGCGACTTCTTTCATCACGTCGTTCGGCATGTACTGCTATGTCACCATGCCGTTCGGTTTGAGGAATGCGGGCGCGACGTACCAGCGGTGCATGAACCATGTGTTCGGCGAACACATCGGTCGCACAGTCGAGGCCTACGTCGATGACATCGTAGTCAAGACACGGAAGGTTTCCGACCTCCTCTCCGACCTTGAAGTGACATTCCGGTGTCTCAAGGCGAAAGGAGTCAAGCTTAATCCTGAGAAGTGTGTCTTCGGGGTGCCCCGAGGCATGCTCCTAGGGTTCATCGTCTCCGAGCGAGGCATCGAAGCCAACCCGGAGAAGATTGCGGCCATCACCAGCATGGGACCCATCAAGGACTTAAAGGGGGTACAAAGGGTCATGGGATGCCTCGCGGCCCTGAGCCGCTTCATCTCACGCCTCGGCGAAAGAGGTCTGCCTCTGTACCGCCTCTTAAGGAAGGCCGAGTGTTTCGCTTGGACCCCTGAGGCCGAGGAAGCCCTCGGCAACCTGAAGGCGCTCCTTACAAAGGCGCCTGTCTTGGTGCCCCCGGCGGACGGAGAAGCCCTCTTGGTCTACGTCGCCGCGACCACTCAGGTGGTTAGCGCCGCGATTGTGGTCGAAAGGCAAGAGGAAGGGCATACATTGCCCGTTCAGAGGCCGGTCTACTTCATCAGCGAAGTGCTGTCCGAGACTAAGATCCGCTACCCACAAGTTCAAAAGCTGCTGTATGCTGTGATCCTGACAAGGCGGAAGCTGCGACACTACTTCGAGTCTCATCCGGTAACTGTGGTGTCATCCTTCCCCCTGGGGGAGATCATCCAGTGCCAAGAGGCCTCGGGCAGGATCGCAAAGTGGGCGGTGGAAATCATGGGCGAAACGATCTTGTTCGCCCCTCGGAAGGCCATCAAGTCCCAGGTGTTGGCGGATTTCGTGGCCGAATGGGTCGACACCCAGCTGCCAACGACTCCGATCCAACCGGAGCTCTGGACCATGTTTTTCGACGGGTCGCTGATGAAGACGGGGGCCGGCGCGGGCCTGCTCTTCATCTCGCCCCTCGGAAAGCACTTGCGCTACGTGCTGCGCCTCCATTTCCCGGCGTCCAACAATGTGGCCGAGTACGAAGCTCTGGTCAACGGATTGCGGATCGCCATCGAGCTAGGGGTCAGACGCCTCGACGCCCGTGGTGATTCGCAGCTCGTCATCGACCAAGTCATGAAGAACTCCCACTGCCGCGACCCGAAGATGGAGGCCTACTGCGACGAGGTTCGGCGCCTGGAAGACAAGTTCTTCGGGCTCGAGCTCAACCACATCGCTCGGCGCTACAACGAAACCGCAGACGAGCTGGCTAAGATAGCCTCGGGGCGAACGACAGTCCCCCCGGACGTCTTCTCCCGGGATCTGCATCAACCCTCCGTCAAGCTCGACGACGCGCCCGAGCCCGAGGTACCCTCGGCTCAACCCGAGGTACCCTCGGCTCAGCCCGAGGCACCCTCGGCCCAGCCCGAGGTACCCTCGGCCCCCGAGGGCGGGGCACTGAACGTCGAGGAAGGGCAGAGCGGGGCCACGCCAGATCAAGATTGGCAGGCCCCGTACCTGCAATATCTCCGTCGAGGAGAGCTACCCCTCGACCAAGTCGAGGCTCGGCGGGTAGCGCGACGCGCCAAGTCATTCGTCTTGCTGGGCGACGAAGAGGAGCTCTACCATCGCAGCCCCTCGGGCATCCTCCAGCGATGCATCTCCATCGCCGAAGGTCGGGAACTGCTGCAAGAAGTACACTCGGGGGCTTGCGGCCACCACGCAGCGCCCCGAGCCCTTGTCGGAAATGCTTTCCGGCAAGGCTTCTACTGGCCAACGGCGGTGGCTGACGCCACTAGAATTGTCCGCACCTGCGAAGGGTGCCAATTCTATGCGAAGCGGACGCACCTGCCCGCTCAAGCTCTGCAGACAATACCCATCACCTGGCCCTTCGCTGTATGGGGTCTGGACCTCGTCGGTCCCTTGCAGAAGGCGCCCGGGGGCTACACGCACCTGCTGGTCGCCATCGACAAATTCTCCAAGTGGATCGAGGTCCGACCTCTGAACAGCATCAGGTCCGAGCAGGCGGTGGCATTCTTCACCAACATCATCCATCGCTTCGGGGTCCCGAACTCCATCATCACCGACAACGGCACCCAGTTCACCGGCAAAAAATTCTTGGATTTTTGCGAGGATCACCATATCCGGGTGGACTGGGCCGCCGTGGCTCATCCCATGTCGAATGGGCAAGTAGAGCGTGCCAACAACATGATTCTACAAGGGCTCAAGCCTCGGATCTACAACGACCTCAACAAGTTCGGCAAGCGATGGATGAAGGAACTCCCCTCGGTGGTCTGGAGCCTAAGGACGACGCCGAGTCGTGCCACGGGCTTCACGCCGTTTTTCCTAGTCTACGGGGCTGAAGCTACCTTGCCCACTGACCTGGAATACGGCTCCCCGAGGGCGAGGGCCTACACCGAACAAAGCAACCAAGCTAGCCGAGAGGAATCGCTGGACTAGCTGGAGGAAGCTCGGGACAGGGCCTTACTACACTCGGCGCGGTACCAACAGTCCCTGCGACGCTACCACGCCCGAGGGGTCCGGTCTCGAGAACTCCAGGTGGGCGACCTGGTGCTTCGGCTGCGGCAAGACGCCCGAGGGAGGCACAAGCTCACGCCCCCCTGGGAAGGGCCATTCGTCATCGCCAAAGTTCTGAAGCCCGGAACATACAAGCTGGCCAACAATCAAGGCGAGATCTACGGCAACGCTTGGAACATCAAACAGCTACGTCGCTTCTACCCTTAAGATGTTTTCAAGTTGTTCATATACCTCGCACCTACGCAAAGTTTAGTCGTCAAGGAAGGGTCGGCCTAGCCTCGGCAAAGCCCGACCCTCCCTCGGGGGCTAAAAGGGGGGAGACCCCCTCTGCGTCGAATTTTTCCTCGAAAAAGGATCTCTTTTTAGCAGGATTTCTTTCGTGCTTCTTGACTACTTCGGAAAGCGGATCCTGGAAACGATGAGGTACACGTAAGCAGCCAAGGCTGACCGAGCCGAGGGACTCCTACGCCTCCGGGATACGGATACCTCACTCATCACCTTCTGCGATAAGTAACTTGCGCTCGGATAAAGCGACTCCGTGGACCGAACAAGTCATCACGTTCGGAAGCTCTCCTGCCGAAGCAGTCCTTCAAGCTTTCTCGACTAAGTCGGGGACAGGGCCTCATGGACGGGTGAAAGTACGCGTAAGCGGCAAGGCCGACCGAGCCGAGGGATTCCCACGCCTCTGGGATACGGATACCTCACTCGTCCCTTCCGCGAAAAGCAACTCTCGCTCACACAAACATCCCTGTTACCGACAGAGTCCAGATGCTCGAAACAAGAGGAAAAAAGACGCAGCTTCGCAAGCGCGGCGAGGGTGTGTTCTTCTGGCCTCGGCGGCCACAGAAAGCACACGCTACAAGATGATCTGATCCTGCAGGCTCGGGTCTTCACGCTGAAGGGAGCCGTAGCACCCTCGACATCGACGACGTCTTCAGCAAAGCCCGACCCAGCCTCGGGCGGCGCCGCGGTCCAGGGACTCCTCCGGGAATCCGGCCCGAGCAGGCGGCTCAACCGGTTACCCCTGGGGCCTCGGTCAACCGGCTTCCAAGGGCGCCAGCCCGACCCGAGGCCTCGACTGATCGACTTTGGCGTCGGCTCCGCTGACAGACAACACGGCTAGGCTCCGGCCAACCAGGTTCCCATTCTCGAGCCAACTCCGCCTCTGTTCATACTGATATCGCTACCCCTGGCCTCGGTCCACCGAAGGGCGGCCGAGGGGTCTCTTTAACTAAGCTAGAAGAGCCCCAGACAACAAGGCCGAACGGGCCGAGGGATTCCTACGCCTCCGGGATACGGATACCTCACCCGTCACCTTGACACGGGGCGACGCTTAAGGGAGGAAGAAGACATGGTTGCCTTCCGAAAGGAGTCTCCCTCCTTTTAAAGGCAACTCTCCCTACGTGCGCCCCCAGGCGCCGCGGGCTGAGTCTTCTGCAACACGCTCCAAGGCCCTCCCCTGCGACTCGGGGGCTGGGTCCCGCATGTCATGCAAGCCGGCTCAGGGCAGAAGAAGCCAAACCGCCGCGCGTGGTGCGCACGACCGTCCAGCGGTTACAAGCGACCCCCCATTTTCGCCCAGACCAACGGGCAGAAGGGGCGGGCAGCCATGCAGGCGGCATGCAACCGCGCCAGATGGACGCGCTTCTCCGACTTCTGACACGCCAGCTTGGGAACCCAGGCCCACGCGTCGAGCAACCGGCGCGCCAGTTGCTGCATGCAAGCAACCGCACCGCCACTTGTGCCACCATCGCGCCTCTCCGGTTGCGAAGCCTATGCCACGACTCGAGGCGACCCAACAGTGCAAGACTGGCGCGTCGGTCAAAGCGACCGAAAGTGGGCCGGCAGTAATAGCGGTGGCAGGCGGGCGGGCGCAGCGGTCACGTCGTCAGCCAGGCTCACGTCCCATCCTAGGACAGCAAGAGAGCCTCCTCTCAAGGCGTGGAGACGGTGCACCCGTAACCCGTTCCTCGAACGGATCGCACGCGCGCAACGGCCGCCCCGCCAACCACTCGCCCCGTCGCATTAACTCCGCGGCGGGACACGCGGCGCCTCTGGCAGGAGGAGCGCGCGACGCTTCACCTTCGCCGTAATGACCGCGTCAGAAAAGGTACGCCACGTCGTCCGATTTCGTATCCTTTTCCGTTTTCCTCTTTCTCTATCTCTTGCAACAGGGACCGGGAAAGGGGGATACCCCGAAAGGGATCCTTCTCCGCGAAGGAACCGGGCTCCGAGCCCCCCATTACTGATCAGGGGTTCGAAGGCTGGCCCTCCGAAGGGTTCAACAGTCGCCTCAGATCGCGTGGGCCCGACACCCACTACTGGTCAGGGGTTCGAAGGCCAGCCCCCCGAAGGGCTCCATGGCCGCCTCAGGCTACTCGGGCTCCGCGCCCATTACTGATCAGGGGTTCGAAGGCTGGCCCCCGAAGGGTTCACAGTCGCCTCAGACACCGAGCGAGGGATGACCAGGGGTACGTTCGATACATAACCAAGGCTCGGGCTGCGCTCCCGAGGTACCCTAGGACATTTCCGAGACCAGCGGGAACGATCTTGTAACGGAATCCCATCGGAGGGAGGCATCGAGCCCTCGGACCCCGTCGCCAGGGGACCGGGTCCGGCAAATCACCCGCAGGTACTTTTGGGCGTGCCTCTGGGCCCCTAGCCGACCCCCAACGAACGGGGCACGGACGTCCACTCAGATTACCCGCTTGCAGCTCACCGGAGACACCATGTTCGGTGCCCATCGAGGGTAACATGGCGCACTCCCCCCTCCTCCTTGCGGAAAGGCGACGTAGGGGCGTATGTAAAAAGTCGAGTCTGTCCCTGATCGTCCTCTCGCCCTGTGCAGAGGCTCGGGGGCTGCTCTCGCAAAAACCGGCTCCGGCCAAATCGTTGACAGCGTCAACATACCAGCCCGAGAGCTTGGGCCCCGACCGTGCACCCGGGCTACGGCCAGTTCGCATGAGGGAACGACCAGACCAGCCGAAGCGTTAAGCGAAGTATTAAGACCTCGAAGGAGTGTAACCACTCCTCCGAGGCCTCGGGGGCTACACCCGGCGGGTGCGCTCGCGCGCACCCACCGAAACGAAATGCAACCGAGAAAGGCTGGTCCCCTTGCAAAAAAGTGCGACAAAAGCCTCCAAGCGAGTGCTAACACTCCCTTCGAGGCTCGGGGGCTACTGTCGGGGACCATAATTAGGGGTACCCTCAAGACGCCTAATTCTCAGCTGGTAACCCCCATCAGCATAAAGCTGCAAAGGCCTGATGGGTACGATTAAGTCAGGGATCAGTCCACACGAGTGACTCGATCACGCTTCACCCGAGCCTAGCCTCGGCCAAGGGCAGCCGACCTCGAGAGACTTCCGTCTCGCCCGAGGCCCCCTTTTTATGGCGGACACATCACCGGCTCGCCCGAGGCCTTGGCTTCGCTCAGAAGCAACCTTGACTAAATCGCCACACCGACTGACCAAATTGCAGGGGCATTTAACGCAAAGGTGGCCTGACACCTCTATCCTGACACGCGCCCCCGGCAGAGCCGAAGTGACCGCCGTCACTCCACCGCTCCACTGGCCAGTCTGACAGAAGGACAGCGCCGCCTGCGCCACTCCGACTGTAGTGCCACTCGACAGAGTGAGTCTGACAGGCAGTCAGGCCTTGCCAAAGGCGCCACGGCGAACTCCGCTCCGCCCGACCCCAGGGCTCGGACTCGGGCTAAGACCCGGAAGACGGCGAACTCCGCTCCGCCCGACCCCAGGGCTCGGACTCGGGCTAAGACCCGGAAGACGGCGAACTCCGCTCCGCCCGACCCCAGGGCTCGGACTCGGGCTAAGACCCGGAAGACGGCGAACTCCGCTCCGCCCGACCCCAGGGCTCGGACTCGGGCTAAGACCCGGAAGACAGCGAACTCCGCTCCGCCCGACCCCAGGGCTCGGACTCGGGCTAAGACCCGAAAGACGACGAAACTCCGCTTCGCCTGACCCCAGGGCTCGAACTCGGGCTAACACCCGGAAGACGACGAAACTCCGCTTCGCCCGACCCCAGGGCTCGGACTCCGCCCTGGCCTCGGCCGAACGACTTCCGCCTCGCCCGACCCCTTGGCTCGGGCTCGGCCAAGGCAACGGAAGGCAGACTCAACCTCGGCTTCGGAGGAACCCCCATGTCACCCTGCCTAGGGCACAGACCGCCACGTCAACAGGAAGCGCCATCATCATCCTACCCCGAATCGACTCGGGTCACGGAGAACAAGACCGGCGTCTCATCCGGCCAGCTCCACCGGAGGGGCAATGATGGCGCTCCACAAGCTCTATGACGACGGCGGCCCCCAGCTCTCTTACGGAAGCAGGACGACGTCAGCAGGGACTCGACCGCTCCAACAGCTGTCCCTCCGCCAGGCTCCGCCGCACCTCCGACAGCCACGACATCACGCCAGCAGGGTGCCCAGATCTCTCCGGCTGCCACATTGGCATGTACCTAGGGCGCTAGCTCTCCCTCCGCTAGACACGTAGCACTCTGCTACACCCCCCATTGTACACCTGGATCCTCTCCTTACGACTATAAAAGGGAGGACCAGGGCCTTCTCAGAGAAGGTTGGCCGCGCGGGACCGAGGACGGGACAGGCGCTCTCTTGGGGCCGCTCGCTTCCCTCACCCGCGTGGACGCTTGTAACCCCCCTACTGCAAGCGCACCTGACCTGGGCGCGGGACGAACACGAAGGCCGCGGGACTTCCACCTCTCTCACACTCGACTCCGGCCACCTCGCCTCTCCCCCCTTCGCGCTCGCCCACGCGCTCGACCCATCTGGGCTGGGGCACGCAGCACACTCACTCGTCGGCTTAGGGACCCCCCTGTCTCGAAACGCCGACAATATGTGTGTGTGTGTGAGAGAGAGAGAGACCCCATGAACCGCATATGTATATCAAAGTATATATATATGGAGATCAAGCTAGCGTGTCCACACATTGTGCCTCAAAGTAGCAGTTTTGGATAGGTAAACCAAATAGCATGAGGCAAAGATGTATGACTGTTGAGATATATTTTACACCTAGCTCTATGAAGTTCAAGTTCATCCAGATTACCCAAAAATAATGAAGGAACTAAGGATTTCACGGTGAAAGAAAAAGGTATATAATATGTACATGACCTATATATGACGGAGTCAGATTTTCCCCTAAATTGAGTTCGAGCTGGGCCATGTATCCTTTCTATCTCATCATGCATGAAAGCCATTTACTTACACCCACCGTTGTGTAGCAGTGACGGTATGGCTCATGAAGATCATTGTATATGTCAGATCAAAGCATGTCCAACCTGACCTACACACATATACCAACATACATACTCTCACACTTTGCATATCCAAAAAGAAAAGAAAAACTGACATCAAGTGATGACATATAACATAGGCATTTGCATGAGCATATTGTGCTTCATGGCAAATGTTCTTGCTCTTTGTTCTGCAATTGGAGACCATGCAAGCATAAAAGCGTCCATTGAGAACTGGTGAATAACAATTAGGTATGGGTGTCATCAGGACTAAACTCTAAGATTTGTCCCAAAGAATGGCTCCATTGATGTGTATGATTTGATGTTATACAATTAGTTGTGCCTTGGAAAAGCGCTCTTGGTATCCCAAAACAAACAAAACAAAGAACCCTAACATAAAGACAGATGACATATAATAGGCACTTAGGTCATAGGAGCAGATTGTGCTTTGTTGTGTCCAACGTTCTTGGTTCTTGTTCCACAATATGAGGATATGCAAGTATAACACATCCAATGGTGAATAATCAATTGGGCATGAGAGTCAATGGGAACAAAATTTCATCATCACCCTATGTTCTAGCTATAAGCAAGCAATCCCTTAGACAAATGACCAGTTTATTCTAGTTTTAACAATTGGTGTGACGACTCAAGCCTCCTGGACCGTGGACTCACAGAAGAAATGAACAAATGAGTGCATGCATCCACACTCCTATCTACAAACTGGCTCCTGCTAGCTAAGATACTTTGGCTTACTTTTCGGTTATATAGTTTTTCATTACTAGCAAACAATGTTTGTAAGTTGCAGGTTACAATGACATGCAACACGAATATTTATGCAACAATCATGTCATATGTTCTTCAGTAATACATACTAGAATAGGACTCTGACCTATGGATAGATGCATGTTGTTCAAAACTTCATCTTGTATTGGATTTGCATTGCATTGGTCTTATTAGATATGAATATAATCACGGTCTCATAATGCTCTGTTTGGTTGTTTATATTGGAGGGCATGGAATTGAATTGGATTCAATACCAAATAAGCCATGGTATTGAAATGAAGTCCACACAATACAGCGAGATGATGCTCTATATTAGGAGAGTAAGTTTCTAGTTATAGTCTAATTCTAGTGAATTGGGTCTCTAATTCCAAATCTCAATTCTATGTGCAATCAAATGATAGAATTCAGGAAAGTTGATTCCAATTCCCAATTATGTACTCTAATATCTACATCCAAACAGGGTGTTAGAAACATGTGAACAGTAGGACTGATATATACATGGGGAAGAACAAGGTGCGGTGGGATAGGTCGAAGGTTGGAAACTTGTGGAGAGAAATTTTTGCTATAAAACATTATATACGTAAATATAGGTAGCAAACAGGCATGCCTCTATAACAGAACATACAATTTGTTGGACGTTTACTTAGATGAATGGCATGTCAGAGATTTCTTTCCGTGACCACACCATCCGTACCGTCATGTCTTGGAATCGGGCTCAGTTGAATGCATATTGTTCTAACTCATATGAGCACGATCTCTGAGTTTTTCATTTGGCAGCTATAACACCACAAAATCCTGATTTTGGATTTAATTGTCATTGCCTTATTTCTAAAGTAGACACTGCTAAGGAAGTCTTGAGTTTCACATCTTGAACAAATGGAACTTCACTGCTCCCAAACGGACCTATGGTCTCTAAAGCTTCGCACTGGTCTCTGAGACTCAGACAACTCGTGTCCCATCGTAACAAGCATTTAACTCGGACAACATACAAGCATACTTAACAAATTGTACCAAATAAGAGAGAAAATCTTTATAAAGACAAGTGCTAGAGGAGAGGCTCATCACTAGGGTCACATGAGCAAAAAACGCTAAAAACACACTTAACAGATTATTTATATTATTGAGCACATAAAAAACTACATGCTAGTTATTTTAATAAAAAAAGTAGGTGCACAAGATATTTTAGTGAATTATCTAAGTTAGATTATCTCAAATTATCTTTGATTATTAAAAGCACAGTTAAAACTAGTCAGATATCTTTTATAAACAGTGCATATCTCGTTTAATCAAGTTAACTTCATCTGTATAAAAAAGTGTAGTTAAAATCAACTCTATCATTAATGGACCATCTAAAATAAGCAAAGAAGTGCATTGCCACCACTTCCAAACTACCAGTATCATGTAGGGGTGTAATCAAATCAGATACGAGTGGATACGAATGTTTTTAGATGCAAATACGAATAGTCGTGTATCGAATACAGAACTAGTCAGACACGGATACTATTGGTGACATATTTTTTTATCAGATACCATGTAAGACACCATTTCACACATGTCATGGTTGTTGTAATAATTTAGCCAAATAGCCACTCCTTGAGTCCAATTTTTTAGGATTATATGTGGACATATGGTGCACCTCCATTAAATTTCATGAATTTCTAAGGCTATTGTGTATTATTAGTTTCTTTCTGTAGAACATCATCAAAATGCAATTAAATTCATATTTTTTCTAGTGCGGACCAAAAATTGCAAATAAGTTACCAAGACTAATAAACATTATATAAGAAGATAACCACAAGTCCCCACATGAAAATGATAAAGTGAATAATTGGTTATGTTAAAACTTGGATACTTAGAGTGATTTCACGTGTAAGTGAAATGGAAGAATCGCGGGCATCTTGTGAATTTTATGGTCTGAACATTTTTAGGATTATATGTGGACATATGTTGTGCCTCCTATGAAAGTTTATGATTTTCCGAGGCTATTTGTGTATTATTATTTTTCTTTCTTTAAAAATCATCAAAATGCATAAAACTATTCTAGTGTTGACTAAAAATTACAAATAAGTTACCAAGACCAATAAACATTATATAAGAAGATAACCTCAAGTCTCCATATGAAAACAACAAAGAGAAGTATTGGTTATGTTGAAAGTTGGATACATAAAGTGATTTCACGTGCAACTCACGTAATAAGTGGAAGTGAAATAGAAGAAACATTGGTATCTTATGGATTTTATGGTCTAAACATTTTGAGGATTATATATGGACTTATGTTGTACCTCCGTAAAATTTCATGAATTTCTTAGGCTATTTGTGTATTATTATTTTCTTTCTGTACAAAATCATTAAAATACAATTAAATTTATAAAAAAGTCTAGTGGCGACCAAAAAATGCAAATAATTTATCAAGAGTAATAAGTATTCTATAAGAAGATAACCTCAAGTCCACATATGAAAATGATAAAGTGAAGTATTAATTATGTTGAAATTTGGTTACATAGAGTGGTTTCACCTGTAAATTATGCAAAAAGTAAAAGTGAAATAGAAGAAATGATGGTATCATGTGGATTTTATGGTCCAAACATTTTTTTAGGATTATATGTGGACATACGTTAAGCCTCCATAAAATTTCATGAATTTCTAATACTATTTGTGTATTATTAATTTATTTCTACAGAAAAACATAAAAACAATTAAATCGTAAAATATTTTAGAGTCGACAAAAAAGCAATTAAGTTACCATAACTAATAAACATTCTATAATAAGATAACCTCAGGACCCCACATGAAAATGATAAAGTGAAGTATTGATTATGTTGAGATTTGGATACTTAGAGTGATTTCACATGAACTTACGCAATCAGTTAAAGTGAAATGGAAGAAATAATGGCATCTTGTAGATTTTTTGGTCCAAAATTTTTTGAGGATTATATATGAACATATGTTGCGTCTTTGTAAAATGTCATGAAATGTTGAGGCTATTTGCGTATTGTTAATTTTTTCTTCATAAAATCATCAAAATGCACACTGTTGTCCAAATATCTGGGAAGTAATATCCTAAAAGATATCTGGATATCTGAAATCTAACAGATATCAGCCATCCCATATCTGTTTTCAACTTCTATCTAAACTCTATATGGTGTGTAAATTAATTTTGACTTAAATTCATTTCTATTCAATATCGAGCTGGCACAACCATATGCATGTCCTTTCTCCATGTCCCTCATCAATCATCAAGGCGTGAAAGTACTTGTGATGTTATATTCTGTATATGGCACCATGAACCGCATATGCAGATCAAAGTATATATATGGTCTTTGAAGAGATCAACTGTGTTCACACATTGTGCCTCATTGTAGCAGTTTTGGATAAACCAACAAAAACATTGAGGCAAAGGTGTATAACACACAACACAAACCATGGGAGGGTTTGACATGCACTGCGTACAGATTGATGAGAAATTGGTCATGAGAGTCATTAGGAATAAACTTTACTATGTTTTGTTTACTCAGCTAATGATAGTTTTACGCACATCACCCAGCAAATTGTCCCATCCGCTCAGCTGCATTGTTCGTCTGCCCTCCACAACCTTCTAATTCTCATGAGTCCACGGTAACCCTTTTAAGATTCAAGACAGATTTCACCCGTAAATTTTCATCTAGGAAAACAAAATAGATGGCCAAATGATGACAACTAAAGGTTGCTTGTACTCATGAAGTTAAATTTTCTTTGTTTCGATGTTAGTATCTAGTAATCACTTTATATATTGTGGAAGCATTGGTAGCTCTCCATAGCAGTTCACCAACCCAAATTCCAAAAGTACGCACAATAACCATTGAGATATATTTATACCTAATTGTGTAAAGTTGAAGTTCATCCAAATTATCCAAAATTAATGAAGGAACTAAGGATCTCACGAAAGTCATTTACTGACTTACACCCACTATTGTGTAGCTGTGACGACATGACTTATGAAGATCAATATATATGCCAGATCAAAGCATGCCCACCCCCACCCACACGCACAGACCAACATATGTACTCTCACGCTTTAAATATCCTAAAACAAAAGAAAACTGACACAAAGTTGTGACATATAACAGAGGCATTTGTACAAGCATATTGTGCTTCGTGGCAACTGTTCTTGCTCCTCGTTCTATAGTTGGAGACCATGCAAGCACATAAAGCGTCCACTGAGAACTGATGAACAACACTCTGAGATGCATGTTGTTTGCCATGATCTACACGGTGTGGCTCCATGGCAAATATATTGTGTACGTTGTGATGTTAAGATGCATGTTGTTTGCCATGATCTACACAAATAATCTCCAAAAATTAGAATAAGTTGTGTACTCAAATCTGTTTTCATTTTTAGGACAACAACAACATTGTTTCTATGATTACAACTAAACTGCTAATCAAATTGGAACAAAACCAACAACATTTGACAGATGATAACAACAATACCTACAAGTTTTGTGTTCATGAGATTGGCAAATTCTCAACCGATCCATTTGAGATTTTAAACTATGCCTAGTGTCGAGATTACAACGGACAATCGATTTTATCATGAATCCTTCCTTCTCTTGTACTTCAATCCCTTGGATTGAGAGTTCCATTGCAGGGAGGTCACTGTAGGGCAAAGATATAGGTGCCATCGTGCAAGAGTGGGCGAGGGAGAGGAAGAGTGCAATGCCAAAGGTAGCAATGGTGGGGGATAGAGGGTGGCTAGGGTTTCTTGTGGTGGGGAGGAAAGAGGGAGAGGGGGGAGGATACATGACCACAAGGAGGAAGTTAGAGGAGGTGCGACTCTAGATGCATGGGAGAAAGTAGGGCGGTGACTGCCAGGAGGAATGGAGAAAAAGACAGCTCATATCACCTAGCACTCAAAAAGCTTATCCGGAATCCAAGAGGAATAAGTGAACAATCAATCAAAATCGCCTCGATGAGCTATATGCATCTACAGTATTTGGTCGTCCATATGACATACCATTATGCATTTATGGTTATGGTTTTGTTTATAGAATATTACACTTAGAGGTGCAAGAGAATGACAGAGGTGGTGCAGAGAGCTAACCAGGGTCTATGAAGGTTTGGAGCCTGCGAGCAGGGGTGGACCAAGAGGGGAGGCAAAAAGGGCCATGCCGCCGCTCAAATTCTTATGACATTTTACACATATGTCATTTACTGTTATGTGTAGAAAAATTTGAATATGTGAGTGGGCTAAAACAGTTCTGTCCTAGGTCTCTTCATCGGATCGGTCCAGTCCTTCCAACTCCTGTACTAGCTCTCAGCCAGAGACATCGTCTGATGCCGCCCCTTTCCTAGCGCCCCCGCCCTTCAATGACATCGATATTTGGCAAGTTACACATGGTTTTGATTCGGTCAGCAAAAATTTAGAGGTCTATTTGCTTCTTTTGTTTATATAGTTTTCTTCTTTAAATTTGTCTTATATATTGATATGAAACTTGAATCCTATGCAACACTAGTTTTTTACGATCTTGCTTGATTTCGTCCTGCAGTTTTTTTTGGCCCTCCATAAATTTCTGTTCTGCGTCCGCCATTGCCTATGAGGAATGGTACATCTACATAATTGTTGATCGTGACCAAACTTCCAAAAAGCATTCTCTGTTCGTCTGCCCTCCACAACCTTCTAATTCTCATGAGTTCACGATAACCTCAAAATAGGTTTCACCCGTAAAGTTTCATCCACGAAAACAAAATAGACGGCCAAATGGTGACAACTAAAGGCTGCTTGTACTCTTGAAGTTAAATTTTTCTTTGTTTTGATATTAGTATCTAGTAATCACTTTATATATTGTGGAATCATTGGTAGCTCTCCATAGCAGTTCACCAACCCAAATTCCAAAAGTACGCACAATAACCATTGAGATGTATTTATACCTAATTGTGTGAAGTTCATCCAAATTATCCAAAATTAAGGAAGGAACTAAGGATTTCACGGAAGTCATTTACTGACTTACACCCACTATTGTGTAGTTGTGACGACATGACTTATGAAGATCAATATATATGCCAGATCAAAGCATGCCCACCCTGACCCACACATAGACCAACATATGTACTCTCATGCTTTAAATATCCTAAAACAAAAGAAAACTGACACAAAGTTATGACATATAACAGATGCATTTGTACAAGCATATTGTGCTTCGTGGCAACCGTTCTTACTCCTCGTTCTATAGTTGGAGACCATGCAAGCACATAAAGCGTCCACTGAGAACTGATGAACAACACTCTGAGTTTTGTCCCCTGGTGTGGCTCCATGGCAAATATATTTTGTACGTTGTGATGTTAAGATGCATGTTGTTTGCCATGATCTACACAGATAATCTCCAAAAATTAGAATAAGCTTTGTACTCAAATCTATTTTCATTTTTAGGACAACAACAACATTGTTTCTGTGATTACTACTAAACTGCTAATGAAATTGGAACAAAACCAAAAACATTTGACATATGATAACAACAATACCTACAAGTTTTATGTTCATGAGATTAGCAAATTCTCAACCGACTCATCTGAGATTTTAAACTATGCCTAGTGTCGAGATTACAACGAACAATCGATTTTATCATGAATCCTTCCTTCTCTTGTACTTCAATCCCTTGGATTGAGAGTTCCATTGCAGGGAGGTCGCTGTAGGGAAAAGATATAGGTACCATTGTGCAAGAGTGGACGAGGGAGAGGAAGACTGCAATGCCAAAGGTTGCAATGGTGGGGGATAGAGGGTGGCTAGGGTTTCTTGTGGTGGGGAGGAAAGAGGGAGAGGGGGAGGAGACATGACCACAAGGAGGAAGAAATAGGAGGTGCGGCTCTAGATGCATGGGAGAAAGTAGGGCGGTGACTGCCAGGAGGAATGGAGAAAAAGACTGCTCAGATCACCTAGCACTCAAAAAGCTTATCTGGAATCCAAGAGGAACAAGTGAACAATCAATCAAAATCGCCTCGATGAGCTATATGCATCTACAATATTTGGTCGTCCATATGACATACCATTATTCGTTTATGGTTATGGTTTTGTTTATAGAATATTACACTCAGAGGTGTAAGAGAATGACAGAGGGGGTGCAGAGAGCTAACCAGGGTCCATGAAGGTTTGGAGCCTGCGAGCAGGGGTGGATAAAGAGGGGAGGCAAAAAGGGCCATGCCCCGCTCAAATTCTTATGACCTTTTATACAAATGTCATTTACTATTATGTGTAGAAAAAATTGAATATGTGAGTGGGCTAAAACAGTTATGTCCTAGGTCTCTTCATCGGTTCGGTCCAGTCCTCCCAACTCCTGTACTAGCTCTTAGCCAGAGACATCGTTTGACGCGGCCCCTTTCCTGGCGCCCCCGCCCTTCAATGACATCGATATTTGGCAAGTTACACATGGTTTTTATTCTGTCAGCAAAAATTTAGAGGTTTATTTGCTTCTTTTGTTTATATAGTTTTCTTCTTTAAATTTGTCTTATATATTGATATGAAACTTGAATCCTATGCAACACTAGTTTTTTACGATCTTGCTTGATTTCGTCCTGCAGATTTTTCGGCCCTCCATAAATTTCTGTTCTGCGTCCGCCATTGCCTGTGAGTAATGGTACATCTACATAATTTTTGATCGTGACCAAACTTCCTAAAAGCATGTCTAGTAATAGTCGAGAGATATTTATAGCTAATTGTCCTAAGTTCAAGTCCACACACAATTTCCAAAAATAATGAAGGCAATAAGGAGGCGATATTCTTGCAGCACTGTTTATCTTTATGGTGAAATAAAGAGCACGCAAATGTACATGGCCTATGAATGAAGGTGACAGAAGAATTTTACCCCCCCTACGCATTGAGTTTGAGCATGGCCACGGATCCTTTTCCCTCTCATCATGAAATCAACTATTATGCAAGATCAATATGTTGATCAAAGCATGTGCCCACCACCGTACCGTCCCCACACTCTCACCCACACCAACATGTAACTAAATTAGTTCATTATCATGTGGAAGAAATCAATGCGTGTGTAGCTCAGTAGCTATGAAGCTATGCATGGCCTTTAGATGAACAACAATAATTTTCCCTCCCCCTCCACCCCCACATGGATCTTTTCATCTCATCATAAATGTCACTGATAATTAGGGATGAAAACGGTCGGAAACGGTATTTATTCGGTAATCAGTTTTTTAGTCGTTTTTCTTTGATTACGAATAAATAGGATATATAATCTATAATACAAATTTGTATTCTTGTTTTTAACATTCAGCTTCTAAAGATTCATAAAAGGTAAACCTCAAATTCATCATATATTTTTTTAAATAATAGATATAAACTTCGGTATGGATTCGGAAATAAATTCGGTAAATTTTTTAACTTTTTGTGTTGTAGGGAGCAAATAATACATAAAACAATTTATGTAATATTTTATTCGTATTTGTACTAATGTGCTTGATAACATAAAAAAAGATCAATATCAAATTTTATACTTATCTATTTTAAAATATTAAATTTGTCCTAACAGTTCGAATTACCACTTTCATCCCTACTGATAATTATAGCCCCCCATGCCCTCCCCCTCCACCCCCACACAAGATATAAAATTAGTTGTGCCTTGGAATAGCTCTCTGGGTATCCAAAACAAATAAACAAACAAAGAACCCTGACATAATATAGGATCATATTGTGCCTTGTATCCAACGTTCTTGCTTCTTGTTTCACAGTCTGGGAACATGCAAGGACTAAGCTTCCAAGGGCATATGAGCATTTGGGTTGCGAGTCATCAGGAACAAAATTTTATCGTCATTCGATGGTCCAAGTACCCGCTGAGTCGATTGCCCCATTAATTATAATTACAATTTCAATAATACTACCTCTGTCCCAGAAAGAATGTCGTTTGACTTTTCTATAGTGTGCTCGATTGGCTCGTTTTATTAAAAAAATCATAATTATTGTTTATTTTCATTCTGATTTAGTTTATCATACCACTTACTTTAACTATAAAATAAAACTTTCTATATTTTCATAAATATTTTGAATAAGATAAATCAGTCAAACTTTGTCTAAAAAAAGTCAAACGACAACCTTTTTTTGTGACTTCTCTAGTCCTTTCATAATACAAGCCGGTTGTATAGCTATCTCCCTGATACGTTCTTCATTACAAACAGGAATAGCTATCTTACGGTGGTGACCTGTTTCCTAGTGTATTGTATGTGCCATCCTTTTCTCTTAACTTTCATGAATCTTGTATTAAAATTCTGGCACATAAATGATTTGAAATGGAAAAGTTTGAGTTACAAAGTTTTAAACCACATCAAACACAAAAATGCTGGAATAGAGATCATCTATAGCCGACGTCATTTGAAAATTTCCAAATGAAAGTTAGAAAACTAAAACATAATTCTAGGATTTTGAATAATCTCAATTGAAAATACATCAACTATAAAGTTATAGAGAACTTAAAATATACATCTATGATATATATAGTTCGTATTTGATCAACTTGATTTGGAAACAAAAAACATAACTTTTTTCCACACATGTGGTTTGGTGAGGCACATTATCGTTGCCTCCAAAAATAAATTTCTATCGACGTGTCCATTTCTAGAAATGCCTTTAGTGGTTGTTGGTGCTTCAATCCGGCTCTAAGAATAAAGTGCATTTTCTCAAGGTTGTTGGAAACACCAACTGCCTCCTTAAATTTGATTACATTTCACAAATGATCTATAGAGATGGTTCTTGGTAAGGCCGTGTTAAAAATTGGCGCATCCGTGCTTCCATATAGAGGCATGCATGTTCTTTCTCTGTCTCCCTCGTCAATATGCGTGAATGCACATATATGTCAGAATATATGGCCCCGTGAACAACAATATGTAGATGAGGTTACATACATGCATGATCCATTCAGAGAAATTGACACGTTCTTTAGAGTAGTAGTGGTTTTTGATAATCCAAATAACAAAATTGTATGACAAAAAAAACACTTACCATGAGAGGATTTGTCATTCGCTGCAAACAAATTAATGAGGGATTGGGAATGAGTGTCATCAGGAACAAACTTTTCTCTCTTTATTTCAGTTAGTCCAGGAACAGTTCTATACACATCAACTAGTTCATAATAGTTATATGTACATCAACTAGACAAGAATAGTTGTATGGACATCATCTAGCATATTGTCTTGTCAGGTAGCTCCATTGCCCTGCTCTCCACAGTTCGCTATTCCTCTTGAGTTCAGCCTGGATCTTCTAGGTAGTCAATGCCAAGACAGTTTTCAGTTGCCGGCTCAATACATGTTCCAAATGAAGTCTCCCTAAGATAAAAAAATGGGTGGGTGTTAATCTGCTTTGTTTCAAATTCAGAACATAGCACTCACTTCGTGTGTGTGACTGGTTTCCTGAAATGTGTTGAAACATCGGTTAAATGCATGGTCGTTGGCTTGTGGCAGCACTGGTCCATCTGCATAGTAACCGGTGTTTCAGCACATATATATTTACTAGGTGTATGCCCGTGCGTTGCTACGGGACCAACATGTATTGCTAAGATACATTAAGATAAGAAAGCACTATAATAAAATATATTGATATACAAAAACACTAATTGTTATTCGACACTTTTTATTAGCATCACTAAAATGGGATGTTTACATACCTTAAAAAAATATAAATATAGTTAGATAATTGTGTGTTACTACAATTTTTATGTATCACAAGTAGACCTTTTTTAATGGAATAGTTATTCAAACATATTCTAATCCGAGAAGTTTCTATCCACTCCTATCCTCCGTTAAATAGAAAGAACGAAATGTTAGACTATACAAGATGTAGGATCAGCTACAGAAAAAGCAGATCATCCAAATATCTTACTTCCAAAACTCTGATAGTTAGATGAAATGTGAAGGAACATGAGAAAACTTTGATAAACCACCGACTTCCATACATGCTTGGGTTTATCATTTATTCAACAAAGTGTTCTCCCAATTTTGGCATGAGCTCCATAACTAATTTCTCAAACTGAGACAGATATTGTTGCAAGAGCGGCAAACCAGGCTATTCCAATGATAAAAACATATCGGTACAAGTTTATAGTATGTAGGTTTACTCAAGAAAAGAAGAAATTTTATATTTTTTTGAATCTTCAGCATTACTGATCACTCAAAACTGAAGATGAACACATAGCAAAATTGTTTTCAAATCCTAAAAAGTCTAAAATTCGAGTTGAACATGCATCAAGCAGGAACAAAAGAAGTGCAAGGATTGGATCAGACCAGAAGGTCAAACCAGTTCCATATTTGAACACAACTGCAAAACACATAAGCATGTAAGTTTCCTCCATTACAACAGCAACATAGTTTTTAAGAAAGCCCACAATTTAATGCACAGAACTTATTTCCTTGTTCTCAAAATGGGAGAATGTATAACTTATTGTTCGCGTGCAATATCATTAATAGAAAATTAATATATAATGAAATGCACTAAGTGTATGAAGACAGGAAGAAGTGCTCCAACTAAAATAAGCCATTTTAAATATTAACCATACCGAAGGGTAAAACATTTATATGAAGTAACCAATCACTCATGTTCACTTGGTCTGTAAAAAAAATCTACAGAAGTAAAAAAGCTCTACAGAACCCATGATTCATGTTGGCCATGCTTTGTCATTGATAAAAATAAACAATGATAAATATGTAGCGAATATTAATCAACATCTCAAAAAACACGTTGACTCCATAAAAGGATAGTATATTATATAAGATTTAATAAGAAAAGTTAATGACAAAAATTAAGAATGATCTTTCACAGATCATCATAGTGTAGATATTTAGATAACATAAGCATAAGTTCATTCATGAGAGCAAAATGATCAGCATCAGTAAAATGGTTTATGCCCTTCAAAAGTTCTTTCATTTGCCATCATTCTTCCTGTGTTCTTTGTCATTCATGAGCCATCAAAGTTGTCTACCCTTGGCAACGACACGGTTCAAAAGGACAAGATCATCAAGAGACAACATGGGAATGCCAATTCCTTCCACTGCATAGTAGGATTGATGAGCTTGCCTAAAGATTTTAAGAAATCAAGAAGCCTTTCATCATCCACGTGGATAAGGAAATGTTGGCAAAAGATAATAGAACTGCTCGTCCATAAAAAAAATCAATCACATGTCATGCATATTAGGAGTTCTCCTGGTACATGAAGTATAAAAATTGATCTACAAAATATTCTCCATTGGTATTTCACCATTTTAATAGAATTACCAAGCTCATCGGCAGACCAGAAATCTGACATACTCCAAGAAATTATCCATGACCCGGAGAACATCAGATCACGAAATTAGTGAGGCTTGGTAGCAACTACAACAAGATATTATCCATACTTGCCTTTTCACTCGAATTCTTTTGTGTTACTAATATATGCTGAAACAATATATTGTCGGGTCTTTTTTTAAAAAAAAAGAGAGATGTGCGCAAGTCTTTATTTGCATTATATTGTTGTATATATAAACAAGGGGCATTGGTTTACAGTTTTTTTTGTTACTTTTACCCAGGTACCCATTTTCTCCTGCGCCTTTCTACGTGTGTCGACTAAAAATATGGCACCAGAAAATGCAAAAAGCAACATAAATATGAATTTGGCGATCGATACGATCCACAAATATGTAACAACTACTGATGTACAGTATTAAACAAGTAAACATGCGTGTAGCCATGTACCCTCTTCTCTTTACTGAATTAATGCACAGAATCTTATACGTACCGGCGTTTCTGATGTAATTGCACACCCATGTATATGTATGTATTTTTCACGTCTATCACGTCACACACATGTAACTAAAAAACCGACACGTATACGCTAAGAAATACCCTATCACGTTCTTTCGTTCGATCTGTACACATACACACAGTCACACACACATGTAACTAAAAAACCGCTAACAGTAATATTAACGTCCGGTGACCGCTTAATTAACAGTGACCTCCGGGAAGCCGAGCTACGGGTATGTCGTCGAGAGCGGCGACAGGCTCTCGAACACGCCCTCCAGCTGCTCCCACGTCCAGCTCGACGGCGTCATGGGAAACATCTCGTGTGCTGCTGCAGCAGACCCCGACGAGGGAGAGCAGCACGTCGTCACCGTCGAGGCCGTGGTGGTCGTTATCGTTGTCGTTGTCGCGGGGGACAGCGACGGCGGCGCCGGCGATCCGGACGCCTCAGCCACCTTGACGGACTTATTGGCTGCTGCTGGCTCGGCGGCCCCACCGGCTGTGGCCTCGGCGTCGCGCATCTTCCGTTTGTTCTGGGACGACGACGTGGTCGCGGCCGCGACGGGCGGCGGCGGCGCGAGGAAGTCCGCGCCGCGGGAGCCCACCTCGTTGGGGAAGTTGAGGATGGCCTTGGCCCCGCGCATGCGGAACGCGGCGCAGTCGTAGGCGCGCGCGGCGTCGACGCCCTGGCGCGCCGCGTCGAGCGCCAGGTCCTGGTGCTCCCTGGAGCACACGTCCACGGGGCCCAGGCGCCCGAACGGCCCGGCCGCGGGTCCCCGTCGAACATGTCGAGCTCCCTTGAAGGTCGCGTCGCCCGAGCGGTGGCCGTCCTCGGGGTGGTCCCAGAAGCCGCCCGGCTGGCGGGATGGTGGAAGGCGTCGGGTTCGCGTGCGCTTCGTGGTGGACGGCGGAGATGCAACATTGGCGTGCGTGCCAGTACTCTTCCCGAACTCCACCGAAAGATCCGTGTTTGGTCCACCGACACCTTCCTCTTCCTTCTTCGGTTCTTCCCCAGCCGTGCGCGCTTCTCCTCTGCCCTGGAGACAAAGGAGCACCCCGCGATCTCCCGGCCCCACCTCCCCGCCCGCGTGCTTCTGAAACGGAGAAGTTGTCGGTTCCCAGCCGGGCAGGCTACTCTGACTCTTCCTTTCCCTCCGGCCGGCGAGGCGTCCAAGCGGATTAGCGGAGAACGTCGGGACGGCTACATGTGGGTGTTGCAGACGAAGAAGGCCTTGAGGCGCGCGTCGTGGGGCCCTCCCTTGAAGGTCGCGTCGACTGGGCGGTGGCCGTCCTCGGGGTGGTCCCAGAAGCCGCCCGGCCGGCGGGATGGTGGAAGGCGTCGGGTTCGCGGCTTTTGTGGTGGGATTGCGGCGTGGGAGCGGGTGGTAGGGCGGTTCGCGGCGGAAGGATTTGCGGGCGGGCGGTAGGGTCGGCGGTTTCCTGCGGCGAGGTTTCGCGTGCGGGCGGACGGAGCTGGGCGCGAGTTTCCAGGGGGCGGGGGCGGTCTACACATCGCTCTTAATTGTTAGTACTAGGTGAATGCCCGTGCGTTGCTACGGAGCGAACATGTTACGATAAGATACATTAAAATTCAAAATACTAATTACTATTTTATGTTCTTATTAACATCTTTTAAAAGTTAAGATATTTTACATACCTTAAAATCCCTACATATCAAACAAATCCATCATGTGCAGTAAAATACAATAGAGAAGCATGCAGATACTTTCAGTTTTCAAGCAACTAATGCAAAACCAGAGAAACATTACCAGCTCTATGCAATAAAAACCATGGATTTAGGTGATCATTGTAAATTTAATGCTGATGCTTTATTAGATCTGACCCAAAAAGTACAAATGAAGATGATGATCAAAATGGCAACTCTTCAAATATGCTAATATTTGCCAGTGTACACCAAGGAATTCAAAAGAGCAAAATATTGGATTCGAGTAACTCTTCAAATAATGTTTCCTTCTGTGACTGCAGCGTGTAACCTCCCATGGCCTGCGATGGGTTGGTACTGTCCAACCTTGCAGGCATTTGGCGCTAACCGTATGCTTGTGGGATCTGTTAGTGAGCAGAATACCTTGAATCCGTCACTGGACCATTAACTCTTACTGATCCTGCTGTGGCAAATGGAAAACAATCTCAGAACAGGGAGGAACATCGTAAGTCAGAAAATATCAACAGATCATTTGTAGTACTCTCTCCGTACCAAATTATAAGTTGTTTTGGTTTTTGTAGATAACATAGTTTTTGCTCTGTATCTAAGCCCAAACGACTGACTTGCAATTTGGAACAGAGGGAGTTGGTAGTAAGTGAACACGAAAATACCTGCTTGTGCTTGCAGCCCTTGTAAAGTCAGAGATGTCCTGGTAACATTTCCAGGACCACTTGCTTTCTCCCAAGGATTCTTACACGAATCATCAGAGACTGGTCTAACCCTTGATGACACGGCAAGAGGTTGTTCCTTGGCAGGAATTGGATTTGAGTGAACCACAGTGGTCCTACAAAATGAAGCTGCAGATTAGCAAAACCAAAAGGCAAAAGCTTTCACTCAACTAAATTACAGTGACAAAAGGACAGAAGCCCAGACAAGTGGGAGCAACTTTTCCGGCTACTCCTTACCATTGGGCACTCAGGCCATAAGGGAGAACCTTAATATGGAGAGAAACTAAGATGTAAATGTACTTGAAATTGCACCTCAAAGCAGTGTGAGAATGAAATCAAGACTATGATGCCCTATTTACCTGGGAAGGGATGCATGTTTCCTGTCTGTTGGAACTGATGGGCCGTTACCACCACTCTCTTCAAGATGAGAAAACTGCTTCTTAAATTGATCAACGGCACTGCATAAAAATAGCCAGCAACTGTTCCGTCAAGTGTTCAAACGAATGGATACATGAGCAATTACATGCATGCGCAAAGCAACATACATGTGCAAACACAGAAAAGCAAAAACCTTGGGTAGAGAAAGGTTGTCCTCTCTGTGCCATTAATGTAGCTACTTAGCAGTTGTGGGTGATATTCCAGTATCTCCCGGAATATCAACTCTCTTATCTCTTCCTTTGACATTCTTTTGTGCTCAAAGTCAAATTCCACTTTTCTGATTGGCTGACAGGATGGTTCTCTTTCAACCCTGGCAAGACCTTTGAAGTATGGATCACGCAAAGCCTAAAACAATTGAAAGAGATGTTATAAATACTTAGGATCACAAAGTAAAGTTGAAAGCAACATCACAGATCTAGATCCATAGAAGCAGAATAGAGAGTCGTAGGAAATGGGCAATAGAAGCAGAATGCATGTGAGATACCTGTTGATCAAGTTCTCCATTTTCCTCAGCCACATCTTCAGGTTCCTCATGCTGAACAACCTGCATCCTTTTGAAAGCTTCCACAATAGTCATGTCTGACTTCTCAGCATGATTCAAGTACTGGTCAGCAGGAAGATAATTGCCCCTGCACATAGACATGTTTTTGCAAAAAAAATACTTGGTCAAAAACTGTGAGGTGGTCAGGACTCAGTTCTCAGAGCAGATGCAATAAAATATTAGTACATTACTCCTTGGAATTAATAAGAAGTTTCTGAGATTCAATGTATTTTTTTTTAATTTCTGGTAAGCAATATTCTAGAACAAAATGTAGTAGTTTGTGTGATACTGTGTACCTCTGAGACGCAACACTTTTTTCTACAGTTAGAGCAACCTGCCAGTCTTCAAATAGATTTGGATATTCAGAAGGATCTGCTAGAGACTCTGCAGCTTTTGGATTAATCTGCATACAGACAAAAAGAATAAGATAATAGCATGCAGTTTTTTTTATAATGACATGACACTTTTCAGAAAGAAGACTAAGATGAGAACATTAAGAAATTACTTTACTCAGGTCGTCTCTCCAAATTGCCAATATCTCTGGTACTTTGCTAGGAAGATATGAACGCGCCAGTAATGCAGCTTCAGGTATACGGTTGCTGCAGAATACACAAGATAATGTTTAGTTCTCAAAGGAAGAGCACCAAAACAAGGATTTAATCACAGCAAACAAGATTTACCTGTCTACAAGCAACTGTATGCAATCTTCAACTTTACCGAGCATAAAAAGGCAGAGGAAAGCAACATTGTTTTTTCCGTGTTCTTTTGCCAAAGAAGCAAGCTTTTCAATTCCTTCAGCATCTCTAAGAGATGAGTACAGTAGCAACAAGCCACTTAAGTCCTTTGCTTGAAGAAGGCATTCCTCTGCCATCTCTAGCTGCAATGTAGAGTTGTGGCATACCCACGCCAAAAGGCTATCATTCACGAGCTAATACAGATAGGATATGTTCGATTTAGGTCATGTCTCAATTTGACATCATTCACATTCGCATTGAGAGTTTTAGCAAGAAAAACAAGTACCATTGAAGTTTTGAGAAGATAAAAGCCCCGACCCAAAACTATTTGATCACAAAAAAACGCCACACTACACGAGGTATTCCATCCTCAAAAATTTGTTTCTTAGTAATGTACTTATTTAAATGTCAAATACAGACTGATAAGGCTTAAGAGCTAACCTTGCCTGTGGACATGGCAAGTTCGCCCAACTGCTTCCATTTAGATTCACTTTGTGCTTCTATGGCGATAGCCTGTACAGTAAATAGTCATGAGAGGTCATATAATATATGTTACTTAGTATTTTTTCCAGTAATGCAGTATACAATAACTCAAAATATAGTCCACGGTATTAGAAGAAAATTAATGACAATATAACCAGTACCTTCGCGACATCTAATTTTCCAAGCTGCACAGCTAGGTCAAACTTGTAGTCAGCATCAGTGGCTATCTCAAGAGCCTCTTCCAACATACCTCTCGATTCCAAAAAATGAGCAACACTGCCATATGAGAGAGAAACAAGAACTGAGGCTAGAAGAGAACAGACTCTACATGAAGTTGGACGAAATACAGAAAAAGAGTGCAGAAAACTAAGTATATTAATTCAGTAAAGTGTGAATATACACAAGATAAAAAAATAAGATTAGTTTTTTACTACCTTTATTCCAAATTATAAGATGTTCTGGCTTCGTCAATAAGATGTTTTGGCTTCTCAAGATACATTATTTTTACTATGTAACCAGACATAGTGTATATCTAAACGCATAGCAAAAACAATAAATCTTGAAAAGCCAAATCGTCTTATAATTTGGAATGGAGGGAGTACAACATAAACATACACTTAAAAGAGTCTATCTAGATATGACATACATCAGGACAGTTGTGACACTAATATATATGCATCAATTTAACATATAACCTGTCTTCAACAAAATAGAAAATGGGTCTAAAAGCAGAGATAAATTAGAAAAGAAAAAGTCAATATATATTTTGAAACAAACCGATAATCACAAACCTATTATATTGCGCCTTTGGTATGGATGATAAAATTTTGTTTGCATGATCCAAATCCCCACGCATCACAAGGGTCTTGTACTCAATCAAACTCAGAAGTAATGTGTACCCAATGACACTGTACCAAGCTATTTGTTAGTCAGAGAAATTAACAGATGCTACAAAGGAAAGGAAGCATTGTTTTCGAGAAAACATACTTCAACTCCTTGTCAATAAGATAAACTCGACTTTGGTTCGCAATATATCCCAACAGGTACATAGGGCGATCCAAATGATACATTGTAGTGACCTGTAAGTATAAAGCTTATAACTATGTAAGCAATTGAAGTCGTGACATGAAGTGCCCATATAGAGAACTTAAACAGAAGAAATGTTTTCGAGCAGACTATATTTACCTCACCACCAACACAATAATTTAGGCGCCACGATGAGTTGTTATAGATAAAGCAGTCTCCAAATGATGTTAACTTCTATCAAGTTAACAGATCATACAGAATGACTTGGTGCTAGGAGTTGTTGAACCATAATAATATGAACAATTATCAACATCAAAAGATAAAAAAGGCATAGAGCACTCAATATAGGGTAATGGCATAAACACCTAAGCATGCCTTGTATAAGGGATAGAATAACATTACTACAGGCTATGGAGACAAATGGCACATGCTATGGTTTCACACAGCAGGAACAGAGGAGGGGTATGCATACCTGGTGGGTGAGTGTCGCAGGCGGAGGAAAGGGCCCTCAGCTAATTTATTTTTATCAAGTGATCAAGTATAGTATCTAGCTCAATAATTTTCATTATAGCATCATAGGGCAAATTAGGTACATCACCTCTTTTGATCAAAAGGAACATAGCAAATCAGTTATCAGGGCACAATTACATGTCAGGGCAACCATCAGTGCACACACACCACATATGCAGTTGAGCTCTTTCTATCAAATGTGCAGTTCAGCTCTTTCACAAACACAACTCCCTCATATATCACACATCCCTCAGTGTGTAGTAACCCTCAACACATATGCAGTCATTAGGGATTGCATCATAGGGCATGAGTATAGAACCAAATTCCTCATCAATTAAGGAGACTCATTTCACAGCTTAATACATGAGAGGAGACTGATGAGTGCAAACCTAACAGGGGACCGGATTGATGGGAGGTTAGGGCGAGGGAGAGGAGAGGGCCGAACTATCGGGGATAATAACCAGCGCCGATGGTCGGATCCAAAAGATAGCACCAGGGTTGGAGGGGGAGGGCATAGCAAGTGACGGTGTGGGGGAGGAGAGGCCCACGAACGGCCAGTGATGGTGGGGAGAAATGCGGCATCCACCTTGGTGAAGTCGAAGCGTGACTGCTTCATGGGGTGTTGAGGTCTCGCGTGGCCGGTGTCCTCCCCATCGGCCATCCCGATGTTGTTGAGGGCTGAATGGGGAGAGGAGCAGGACGACTCACCTGTGCCGACGCGCGACTCGAGCTCTTCTGGTCGCGGATCGGGGGGTTGTGGTAGGTGCGAAGCCGCACGGTTGCCGTTCCCTCACATCGCGCCGGGGGATCTGGGGCGGTGGCGGGTGCGGATGCGGATCTGGAGTCGCTCGGTCATGACTCCCGAGCATCACGCCGAGGCCGGGGAGGCCAGGGGGGTTGCGACGCCGATGACGGGGGCGGGGGAGGCGCTGAGGACGGGGAGGACGCGAGGATGGGCGGCAGCGACGTTCGCGGTAGGGGCGAGTGGGGCGGGGATGGTGAACTTGACGGGCGGCATGTGGGGGCGCGCGGCGCCGCCGCGTCAGTCTCCTCCTGGCGGGGGCGCATGGTAGCAGTCGTGGCAACTATGGAGGGGGGCACCGACGATGCGCGGGGATCGATGTGGGGCGCCGACGACGAACGGACGCGGCAGATGTGGATCCTCATCGGATGCGCCGATGGAAGGGGGTCGATGCAGAGCGTGGATGGGGGCACGGCGCGTGGATGGAAGGGCGGGCGACGACGACGAGGGGGAGAGGATCACGGGGCGAGGCATAGGCGAGGGTACGGCGGGGGCTGGCCGAGATTGGCGGTCGTGGCCAGCGCGGGATCCGCGGCGGGGGCGAGATCCGGGGCGGGGGCGATGGGGGGACGGTGCCTGTGCGGTCGTGGGGGGAGGGGCACGGCAGGGGCTGGCGGGCTGCTTCCTTCCGCGCGCGTGGGAGGGTGCGGGGGCAGGCGGGGGCAACCAGGTGTGGACGCTGACGGTACTATCTTAATAGAGTAGTATAGATATAGAGATACCTAGTTGGGCTGAGAACTTTATTGTTTTTAGGATTAAAATAATTCTAGAAAAGTCCAAAATTACCATTTAAGATACAAAAAATACCTGAAGAAATGAAAATCCCGAGGAAACATCTACGAGTCATTTTGGAACATAAGAAACCAAATTAAAATATTTGGAGTTCATGAAATGACATTTAAGTGTATCTAAGAAAAGAATATACTCATACAAAAAAATGGGAAAAGCTACAGAAAAAGGTGAAAAAATCACGAAACTTTTTTAAGGATAGGTTGATGTAGAATGGGCATAAATGTGTTATTTGGAGGTCAAGGAAAGTATTTTGGGTAATTTTAAAGAAAATATTTTGTATTTTTTTTTGGATGTGACATATTGTTCAAATAGGGGTTGAGTTCCTATATAACGATTACAAGGAAAGGAAAAAAATAATAACCAAGGTAGAAATGAGGGGCAAAGGTACAAAGAAGAAAAGAATCTAAGTATAAAATAACCAGCTTCATGGGCCGCTGTCATTAGGATGTGTCCAACAAATCGTGTATATGGCCGTGTAAAATATTGTTTTATATTGTATATATCAATATTTATATAATGAAGTTTAAAATAGAGATACGACAGATGAGCTTATAAAGAAGGAAGCCAACTAAGCAAGAAGCCAGCCTAGTCATACAGAAATGAAAAGGAAATAAGAAAGAGAAACTGGCCCAGTAGCGCACGTGCGGAGAAACTTGCTAGGGGAAAAATATTGGCCCAGTAAGTAGCGCTACTGGGCACCCATAAACCCGTCATCCAAATCCATGGCTGCTCAGTGCAGACCAGCCCAGATCTCCCTTTGGCGCCCGAGATCACGCACACGGCATTATTGCCGGACACACAACCGGGAGTCGGGACCACTCGCCCCGGCCGGATGCCGGAGCTCAGACGACTACGTGTATAAACTCCGGCTACACGTCCCGGCACGGCGGCACCACAGGCTGATAAGCGGCAGTGGGAAAATACCGCACCGCACGCACCAATGGAGAACGCCAACGCCTCCTCTTGCCGCAACGGCGACGGCACCCAGACGCCACCGCCGCACGTGGCGATGCTTGCGACGCCCGGGATGGGCCACCTGATCCCGCTGGCGGAGCTGGCGAAGCGCCTGGCCCAGCGCCACGGCGTCACGTCCACGCTCATCACGTTCGCGTCCACGGCGTCCGCCACGCAGCGCGCGTTCCTCGCCTCGATGCCGCCCGCCGTCGCGTCCATGGCGCTGCCGCCGGTGGACATGTCCGACCTCCCGCGCGACGCCGCCATCGAGACGCTCATGTCCGAAGAGTGCGTGCGCGCCGTGCCGGCGCTCACCGAGGCGCTCCTGAGCCTCAAGCAGCGGCCCACCACGACCGGCCGTCTCGTGGCGTTCGTCACCGACCTCTTCGGCGCGGACGCGTTCGACGCGGCGCGCGCGGCGGGGGTCCAGCGGAGGTACCTCTTCTTCCCGACCAATCTAACCGCGCTCACGCTGATGCTCCACCTGCCGGAGCTCGACGCCTCGATCCCCGGCGAGTTCCGGGACCTCGCCGAGCCGCTCCGCCTGCCCGGGTGCGTGCCGCTGCCGGGCACCGAGACCATGAAGCCGCTGCAGGACAAGTCCAACCCCAGCTACAGATGGATGGTGCACCACGGCGCCAAGTTCCGCGAGGCAACCGCCATCCTCGTCAACTCCTTCGACGCCGTCGAGCCGGGGCCCGCCGAGGTCCTGCGCCAGCCGGAGCCCGGGCGACCGCCGGTGCGCACCATCGGCCCGCTCGTGCGCGCAGAGGACGGTGGAGGCAGCAAGGACGACGCGCCGTGCCCGTGCGTGGAGTGGCTGGACCGGCAGCCGGCCAAGTCGGTCATCTTCGTGTCCTTCGGCTCCGGCGGCACGCTGCCCGCCGAGGAGATGCGGGAGCTCGCACTAGGGCTGGAGCTCAGCGGGCAGCGGTTCCTGTGGGTAGTGCGGAGCCCCAGCGAGGGCGGCGTCGGCAACGACAACTACTACGACTCGGCGAGCAAGAAGGACCCCTTCTCCTACCTGCCCCAAGGGTTCCTGGAGCGGACCAAGGACGTCGGCCTCGTGGTGCCGTCGTGGGCGCCGCAGCCCAAGGTGCTGGCGCACCAGTCCACCGGCGGCTTCCTCACGCACTGCGGCTGGAACTCGACGCTGGAGAGCCTGGTGCACGGCGTGCCCATGCTGGCGTGGCCGCTGTTCGCCGACCAGAGGCAGAACGCGGTGCTGCTGTGCGACGGGGTAGGGGCCGCGCTACGAGTGCCCGGGGCCAAGGGGAGGGAAGACATCGCCGCGGTGGTGCGGGAGCTGATGACCGCGGAGGGCAAGGGCGCCGCGGTGCGGGCCAAGGTGGAGGAGCTGCAGAAGGCCGCGGCCGAGGGCCTTCGCGACGGCGGCGCCACCGCGGCCGCACTGGCGGAGGTGGTCAAGGAGTGGACGAGTGCAGACGACAGCGTCTACTAATCCTACACTACTACGCTAAACGCGAATAGCCTAGTTAATTATTCAAAGCATTTATTATGTCCATTTTGCTATTATTGCGGGTGCAGTTATTATAATAAAGTGCTCGTGTCAGAGTATATAAGGGCATGTACAAGTACAACTCACAGCACTTGCTCGGTTTTCAAAGTAAGAGATGGTTAAAAACTTGCATCATACAATCCTAAACCACTAAAACAATTAATACAGTTAAGAAACAATACGACGGGCTAGCTCTTCGCGAAGAGACCCCTTAATTAATGGGATTGTACATACGCTAAGACATATCTTGATTTTTTCACTTAACTTTTTAAATACCACTCAAGAGATCCCTTAATTAATGGGGTTGTACATGCGCTAAGACATAACTAATTTTTATACTAGTTACGTAATATAAGTGCTCTCTAGACCATGAGTACATCGATACAGTAGTATAGACATAATTAAATATATTTTTAAATCTTTAAACCAAAGATACATAGTTATGCGCGCCTTATACAGTGGGATGGATGAAGTATAGGACTATTTAAAATCATGTCCTTAATAGGGCTATATTTAAAAGAGTAAAAATCAGAAAAGTCATAGAACTAAGTGTTAGATTCTATGGTGCATAGCATCGATTCCTAAGCCTCTAGAATAACAATCTGTAACTAGAAATCCTCGATGTCGAGTAGATCTATTCTACTGAGAGGAATAAGGAAACCTATCTTTCGTTATTGTTGTTGTGTTGACGCATCCTGGCTTAGTGTTGGCGTGGAGCGTGGCCGCCACCGGCATCACCTCCATTGCCCTACAGAGGAACATCAGGCACCAGGATCCAGGCCGCCGTTGGTTGTCGCGCTTCCAGTCACTCCGACGTCTAGGCGATGGGATCTTTCTGTGGGATTAGGGTTTTTTTGGTGAGTACTAGTGTTGGCTTTTCCTGTAACCCTTAATCATTTATATAGTATCGTGTGACCGGAAGCTCGACCGAGGTTAACATGGACCCTCCTAATTAAGGGCATAATTAAGGAGATGGACAGTTAGGTTAAACCCAATCCAGACACTGATGACCGGCTATAGAGGACATACCCAACACTAAGATCAGCACTTTAAAATGCCGCAAAGTAAACGCTGTAATAAAACATATCATATGTTGAGACTCAGATATCTTTTTTTAAAAGTTATATAGTAATGTAAAAGATCGGTATGCTGGTAAAACCATTTGATTGTAACGTTAATTGAAAGATATAATAAAAATATGAATGTGGGAAATTACCAGCTTGTCACTATCACATACTCAACATCATACACAACAAGACAAATGAGTTTTTTAAGACGCCTCAAGTTTTTCGCACAGGGTCCTAATTTATCCCCCACCATATAAATAGAGAAAGGGGAGCGAGCATAAACCGCGCGCGTCTTGAAATTATTTTCTTAATTTCAAATTTGAAATTTTTAAGAAACTTCGAATAGAGGAGTGTTTTATATGAAAATCATAGCACTTAATAAGACCTAAAACTTCGTAGTTTCACTTAAAATTATATAGAGCCTCAAATATTTTAAAAATCTCACTACTACGGCTAGGATTTGTAAGAGTGTGTCCAGTGAGCGACTATAGGGACCTTATTTGGGCTTTTGGATTCTGCGCATCAGATAACATATATTAAACGGTTTTTTTTTAAGGTGGCGTCCTTAGTTTTTAGCTGAGAATTTAAAGAAGTAAAAGAAAAAAGGAAAATAGTGGCAAATAACATATATTGAACTAAAATGACCCTAGTTCATGTCAGTGGTTTGTTAGAAAAGAGGAGTAAGTGAAAAAAATAGTTCAAAGCCTTTATGTTCTTTCCTTAATAAAGTGGACAAAGATAAGCCTTGATGGCGAGTTGAACTACAGGATAAATCGTGTGTTGTCTCTCTTTTGAATTGTATTACTAGTTTTCCACTCGATCTTCTTGGTTGTGCATGTTTTTGATTGTAGGTAATTAGTGGACTTGTCACTGGACATCACCAAACACATCTACAAGTAATGTTTGTAGGTGTAGTTGTTGTTAAGCATTGTGCATCGAGCGACATTGCCACGCGTAGCGCGTAGAGAGCAATAATAATGCCTCTGATCGAGTAGTAGTGTCGCTGACCAGCCCAGCGACGTGCGCCAAGCGGCAATAATGCCACACTCGTTTGTAACAGCAAGTTCGAATTTTATTTTAAACGCGATATTTACCTCTCTCTAGGCTACCTATCATTGTTTCAGCTAGTCTATTTTGTTTTTAGTTGCTAGCTCATCATATTTCTTTCGTTGCCCGAGCCATCATGTTACTCTGTTGTATTTTTGTAGTTTTACCCACTCTTGGTTCATATTCTTTTTACTATATAGTAGGTAACTCTCATTCCTGATTTGCAAAATGTTTGAGAATTACCTAAGAATCTGAACAAGTAAAAAGAAAAAAACAGAAAATAGTGTCAAATAGCATATATATATATTGAACTAAAATGACCCTTGTGGTCGTCATGGGCCAACTTAACTCCAACAGGATGAGACCAAGAAGATAAGGCTGGATTCAATAAAACGTTGTCCCGCCTTGGTCATATTGGATGGGAGTTGGGCTCATGCTCTGTTTGAATCCTACAGAGCTGGTGAGCTCTTTAAGTTTTACCACGTCATATAACTAAATACTAGTATTTTTTTTAAAAAATATTTCCGCCGCGCGTGGTACATGCTGTGATGAGGACGACATTGCATTTATGACATTTGTTGAATTTTCAGGCTATACAGATCTTACATATGATTTATGACATTGGTTGATCTAGCTAGAGTAGATTGATCTCTCTGCTGGATGGGATGGTAAATGGTTGGATTTGTATATAGAATGGCTCAAGAAGCACTGCAGTTTGAATGTAGTAAAAATAGTAGATTTTTATCTGTCCATATTTTTAATAGTATGGTCTTGTACTCATTATATTATTATGTATATTTACCTCTGTACAAACATTGACACATGTGCAGGTGTATAATAATTACTTTTTAAAAAAATTTGTATTACCTCCGTCTTTGAATATTTGTTGCTCGTAGTATGTGTTAAAAACTGCAATAGGTAAACCATGCATGTGTGTCATGGAAAGTGTCACTAGAGTTCTAAAAAAAGTACCTTATAAGGGCATGTATAATGCTTAGACACTGGAACAGTCCTCCAAACATAACAAACAACTAAGAGGCTTTATTGGACAACAAAATGTCTCTAAATCATAAATGTATTAACTCTAAATACAGCTCAACTACGCTGAAGTGTCTATTATGCTTGAAAATTGTGTAAGAGACAGTTCTTCGCGAACAAACGGTCTTCTAATTTTTTTTCGCTTACCTCCCTTGAGACCGCTCAAGATACATATATTTAATGGTGCTGTAAATGCCCTAACAATCTTCGTTATTGTAGCACTTGGAGAAATGTTCCATTTGATATATATAGGTAAATGTGATACAACACAATAACACTTATTGGGGATGTAAATAAGAACACATATATGTAGCATGGGCAATAGAAGTATGTGTCACTGTGAAGCCTGGCTATATAGTAGTAGCACATTTATTAATTATTAATTAAGGTCCAGTAACACAGCCTTTGGTGTTACTAATTTAAAACCCTGTATCGCATTGCACTAGTATCATCATCATCCTCACGCAGCCTGTGGGACTAGGAGCAGCTTCTCCTTCCTCGAGACCGTGATCCCAAACACCTCGGTCATGTCCACGTCCTCCGCCTTCATCCCCGCCGGCAGCTGCCAGTCGAACCGGTACATGAGGTTGGACAGCATCGCCTCGATGGTCGCGGACGCCGAGTGGACCCCGGGGCACATCCTCCGGCCGGACCCGAACGCCAGGAACTGGAACTCGTTGGGCTTGAGGTCGACGCCGCCGGCCACGTCCCCGCTGAGGAACCTCTCCGGGACGAACTCGTTCTCGCGCTCCCAGTAGCCGCTGTGGCGGCCGAGCGCCCAGGCGTTGACGACGACGCGGGTGTTGGCCGGGATGGTGTAGCCGGCGACCTCGCAGGCGTCCAGGGAGTAGTGCGGGAGGAGGAGCGGGACCGGCGGGTGCAGGCGGAGCGTCTCCTTGATGACGGCCTTGAGGTAGGTCATGCCGGGGAGGTTGTCCTCGGTGACCATCTCCTGCCCCGCCGGCACGTTCCGCCGCACTTCTTCCTGCAGCTTCTTCATCAGGTGTGGCTTCCGTATGAGCTCCGTCATGGCGAACTCCAACGTCATGTACGAGGTGTCGGTTCCGGCCTCGAACATGTCCTGCGATATAATGGTGGTCATTGGTTCCGGCGGCCTCGAACCACAAAGATATATATATGATGTATATATATAAATAAATAATGGACTATTTACTTACTATCAAGATAGCCTTGATATGGTCTCTGGTGAGGCCATACTCCTTCTGAAGAGACAGCAAGACGTATATGAAGTCCTTATCGTCGTCCTCGTCCTGATGGGTTGCCATCCTGGCCGCATGGTCGTCGATGAGCTTGTCGAGGAGGTCGTCCCAGCGCTTCCTGACGCGCCTGGTCTTGGCGCACGCCACCTTCCTGACGAGCTCGATCCGGCCCAGGCTAGGGAAGTAGTCCTGGATGTGGAACCCTCCGAGGAGTCCCGCGTTGATGTCGGTGAGCTCCCGGAACAGCCTGTTGCGGCCTTCCTCCATGGAGAACTTGCCCGAGACGGCGCGGCAGACGAGGTTGTTGACGAAGGAGTGCAGGAGCTCGCTCATGTCCAGGGCCTCCCGCGCGGCGGCGGCGCGGCGCACCCTGTCGAGCGCGCCGCGCACCTCCTCCTCCCGCGCGGGCCGCTGCGACCGCACCTTGCTGGCGTTGAGCAGGTGCACGGTGACCAGCTTCCGCGCCTTGCGGAAGTGGTCGCCGTAGGGCGCGAAGCACGAGTCGGTGGCGCCGTACATGATGATGTCGGACACCAGGGAGCGCGGGCGGGAGGAGAAGACGTGGTCGTAGGTGCGGAGCACGGCCTCGGCGACGCGCGGCGACGAGACCACCACGGTCGGCACGGCGCCGAGGCGGAGCAGCATCAGGTCCGGGCCGTACCTGGTGGCGAGCGCGGCGAGGGACACGTAGGGGATGTCCCCCATCAGGTGCAGGTGCCCGATGATGGGGAGCTTCATGGGCGGCGACGGCAGCAGGCTCAAGAGCTTGTCGGGGTCGCTGGCCGCCACCGCCGCCGCTCCGTCGTTCTTTGTCGCCGACGCCGACGCCGACGCCGACGCCGCGAGGTAGCGGAGCAGGAGCGGCAGGAGCAGCAGGGAGAAGGGGATCGCGAGCAGCAGCGCTCGTTGCGCTGCTGCTGCTTCGTGCAGCAGCTCGTATAGTGCGTGATGCAGTTGAGCAGCCATGGCAACGTCGTCCGTCCGAGCTAGCCGGAGATAGAGAGGAGCTACCTTAAGCTTAGCTTATTAGCGCACGTGTGTGTGTGTTGTTTTTATGGTGGTATATACTGCTAGCTACTCAGTGACTTGCTTGCTTGCTTGTGTTAGCCGTGGCCATCGGTGATGAGCAGCTTTTGCTGCCTTGCTTTCTTTGGAGCGTTTATTTATAGACCCCAAGAGAGATCCATGGAGCTGCTGAAGCCAGAGGTCGAGAGGCTGCATTGCATGCATGCAGAGGAGGATTGGTTTATTTGAACGTAGATTGATTTGTATAAGCAGAAAAATGGTGTGCATGATTTTGATTTTGTCGTGGTTTGATCAATCAGTGCAGCCTGTGCAGACTCCAATAATTAATGTGGCCGCCAATCTCTCTGTAGGAATACTGAACCCAAAGACAGGCAGCGGATCGGGCCACGCGACACGATAACACGCTACTGTTGGAACGGTCCCTCATCCAAGACTGACCGATGTAGATTTGGTCGGGTCTATCATCCATGGAGATGGCAATGACCCCGATTCCCAATTTTCTGTGGGGAATTCTTTCATTAGATCTTGTTCAATTGTATATAAATTAAAAAATTTTGAGGAAAATTAAATCTCTTCCTATTTAAAATTGAATGAGAAGAGATTTAATCCCCTTCAATCCTCCTTAATCTATCTCTACTTGAACAAGTATTTAGGGGATGTGGTTGAGAAAGTTTTCTCCCCACGGGGACACGTAAACGAGGAGAAATTCACTCCCAACATCTAAACAGGGATGAGGAAGCATTTAACATCATCGTTAATTACCCTTGGGGATCCGTTAAACTTGCACGTGATGATGATCTTGTGTGATAATTAATGATACAAATAAAAAATTACCTTGCCAAGAGATTACTCATTATACAAATATGTTCATTTTGATGTACACATAATTATTTCTTCTTACATTGTGTCAATATTTTAGTTTATTAACAGAGGATGTACATCCTAATTATAATTTAAGTGGGGACGAGGATTCCGGTGGGGATTTATCCCCGCAGGAAACGGTGATAGAGAAGAAATGTCCTCCCGCAAGCGTTCGTGTGAATCCCCGCGATGATTTTTTTCGTTGCGGGGATATGGATGGGGAGCTATTCTGTGATGGAGAATTTTCCGTTGCCATCCCTAGTCACCCATCAATTACCAGCAACCCTTGCCACCCATTCATATTGAACCTAAGTCGACGTGTTGAGAAATGGGGAATTCTCCATCAGGGAATGACTCTCCATCCCTGTCCCCACAAAGGGGGGGGGTATTTTCATCCCATTCACATCGGAGAATTTATCCCCTCGGGAAATCTGTTTAGAGCAAAATTCAAATTAATTATATCAAATCAATACAAATTTAACAAACAAGATTTCAATAGTTACAAGAGACATCAACTTTAGAGTTTAGTTTGTTATTCTATAATACGCTACACATTTAGTCTTAGTATAATTTTAACATGTCAATGGACTAATTTAGATCAAATTCAACATGTCACGAAATCACCCCCACCCTGTCCCTCTAATAAAGGAATTCTCCACACGGAATCAGTGATCGGTTCCCATCGCCATCTCTAATCACACCACTAGAGATGTCCAAACGGGCCGCCCGGCCCGGCCCGGTCCCGTTGAGGCACGGACCGTTTAAGCACGCCACGGTTAGGCCCGATTAATTATCCGGGCCGGGGACGGGTTGTCCGACGGGCTGAACTCACCGAACGAGGCCGACACGGGATGGGCCGTGGATGGGCCGAACCGGGCCGGGCCGACCCGTTAAGCCCGACCCAAAAATGTTCACCGTGCCTCCTCGAGCCCGCCAACGCATAAATCAAACTTAAAATTAGTTCATAATAAAAAACTAAACATATTTATAAATCATAATTGAAGAATATAACTATATACAATAATATATATTACAAATAATACACATTTCACAAATAAACAATATATTTTAAATAAAAAATAGAGCTATTTTTTGCAATGTTTGTCTTATTAAATGGGCGAGTCCTAGCCAGTTTAAAAACGGGTCGTGCTCGGGCTAGCCCGACGGGCCTAAAACTCACGTGCCGAGCTTGGTCCTAGCCCGTATGGAACCGGACCATGCCGGACTCGGATCGGACCTAAATAGAACCGGACATGGGCCACAAACAAGTACGTGGAAGCCCATCCGACTCCTTCACAGCCCTAGCTACTCCGCACTCATCATACCATTTTTTTTCAGAAAGCTAATGAAAAGGCTATACAACATAGATCTGAATACCATATCGATCTATTTGAGCAGATCCAAAAATCATGAGATAATTTTAATCCATCCACCTCTTTACTATCTCTACTTTGGTGGCTTTAATTTTGTTTTTTTTTTGTCTTTGCAATATCCCAGTGCTCCAGATTTGTGCTCCTTGGTATCTTATACCTCTTAAAATATCTTACATGTCTTAAAGCGGCGGCGTGCAGAGCGTCACTGCTGCTGGTGGTGGTGTGTCTGTCAAAGAAGGCATTTAACAGGAAGGAGTACGAGAGAGATCGATGGGCAGATCAGGCAGGTGATGAGGAGCATATATGAGCACAAACTATACACACGTACGTACGCATCATATGCGTACTGTAGTTTTTATTCAATCTGCAGATTAATCAGTACATATACGATCGAGACGGCTAGCTAGCCAGCTTCTTCGTCGTACAAGATCGACTAGGTACATCTGCTACCACAGCAGAGCGAAGAATTATAATCGAATGAACGGCCAGCTAGCTAGTAGCTCCACACTCCATGCATTACATACTACTACGTACACGTTCTGCTAGCTAGCCGGCCGAGATCGATCCGGAACGACGACGACGACGTACGGTGTATATACAGCTAAGCTTCACTTCCACTTGGCTTATTTTTATTGGTCGGTCGTCTTCTCCGAGATGATAGATAGATATTATCAAGTGTCTCTGTACGTTTTACTTTGTCATGGACTCATGGCAGCGCGTTCTTCATGCCCCTGGCATACTCCTCCAGCCTCCTCAGGCCTTGCTTGGGAGAAGCCGCTTCGCCCAGCTGCCTCACCATGGCGCTGCCGATGATCACCCCGTCAGCGCCCCACTGCGCAATCTGTGTGTGTGTGTGTGTCACTGATCACTGTTAGCTAGCTAGTAGCCGGCTTGTCAAACAAAACTTGTTAACAGTTTTTTTTTGGTCAGCTACGTACCTGCTTCACGTGCTCTGGCTTGGATATGCCGAAGCCAACAGCAACGGGCTTGTTAGTCACCTTCTTAACCTCCTGGATGAGTGACTCCACTCGCGGGTTCACGTTTGCGCGAGGACCTGTCACTCCGTTCACGCTCACCTGCAACGTTACGCCCTAGCTAGTGTTAGTCATCGTGTTGTCGTCGTCGTCGTCGTCTGTGCAGAAGCCTCCATGTATGCATGGGGCTGGAATAATGAGTACGTCCTCCATCTATATATACATATAACTACCAGGTAGACGAAGCCTTCTGAAGCCTTGGTGATCTCCTTCATCCTGTCTTCTGGTATGGCTGGTGTTGTCAGCAGCACCTGCATATGCTCCTATTATATATAGCTAGCTCGATCTAGCTACATAAATCATCACATGCATCAACTTAATTCAACCTACCAGCTCCAGGTTGTTGTTCTTGGCTTCACTCCACAGCGAGTGCGCGGCCACGTACGGGAGATCAGGCACTATAAGACCTGTCAGTAAAAAAAAAAACAAAAATCATCACATGAATGGACTACTATAAATTAATTAATTGAAGGGGGATCGGAAGAGCTAGCTATAGTTTACCGTGGACCCCCGCCTCTTTCATCTCGGCCAAGCTGCGAGACATGATGGGCTTGTAGTAGGAGAGGAGCACCACGGGGCACGACAGCTCCGGCGTCACCTCCCTGAGCATCTCCAGCACGGCGTCCATGGTGGTGCCGCTGGCCAGAGCCCGCGCCACCGACGCCTGGATGATGGGCCCGTCGATGTAGGGGTCCGAGCAGGGCACGCCCAGCTCGATGACGTCGGCGCCACAGCCGTCCAGCAGCCGCAGCGCCTCGGCCGTCGTCGCTAGGTCGGGGTCGCCCGCGGTGATGTACGGGATGAACGCCGTCTGCATGCAGCCGGGACGGGATCCACACACGCACCGACGATGATCTGGGTGTTAGCTAGCTAAAGGCTAAAGCACGTGTGTGTGTCCGCGCCTATGCGCAAAATAACGACGACGAACCTTGCCCTTGGCCATGAGCGCCGCCATGGTGTCCGACACCGGACGGCTCCTCCTCTCGGCGGGTGCCGCCGCTTGCTTTGGCGGCACCGGCGCCGGCGCCGGCGCCTGCGGCGGGGCGGCGGGAACCGTGACAGCAGCCGCAGCAGCTCTAGCAGTGGTGGTGGTAGTGACGACGACGGCCGCGTCGTACCTCCGTCTCGGTGTTGCGGTCGACGACATCCGCCTCAGGAGCAGCGGCGGCGACTGAGCTGCCTGCAACGCCGAGGAGAGCGAGGAGGAGGAGGACGTTTTGGGCGCGAAAGCCATGTCGCTTCTGTGCAACAACCTGTCCGTTCGTTCCTCCTTCGTCGAGGTTGATGAGGCTGATGAGTCGAGTCGCGTCTAGCTGCCTCGTTTATAGCAAGAGCGGGCCTCTGCATGCACAGCAGGGGCAACATTAGCTTGCTTTGCTTTGCTTCGCTTGTCTCGAATATAATTAATTAATGGGCTCGTAATCTAAATATTAATATTTTTTTTTGCTCGGAAACATACTAGTATCAAAGTTTATTATATGCTAAACAATATTACAACAAAAAGTAACAATAATTATAATATTTTTTTAATAAAACGAGCATCGGTGGATAAAAAAGTCAAATGAATTATAAATTGGAACGAAGAATCATTTAATATGTGTTATATATATATGATAAAAGATAATGAAACATGCATGCGAATAAAGAGAGAAAGCTTTCTCTATCTGGACGCATGGTGTGTGCTGTTCAGCAATCGTCATAAATGCTTTATTATCTCTCACACAACCACAGCAGTAAAATATCTCGGTCCCATCCCATGTGAGTGAATCTCACCTCACGTAGTATACGTAGGAGTGCCACATGGCTGGCTGGCAGTGGCCAGTGTGGCTGGATCGATGCTCGGCTCGGTCGCAAATGGAATATACTCTACACTACAGGATGGAGGAGCGTTGGCCCGTGGGCCGTGGTGGACAACGAAGAACACGATGAGATAGAAAAGGGTCCCGCTGCCAACGTGCTAAACATTTCCGGTTTTCAGCGGTTTGGTGCTCGCGAGCCACTTTAAATGGTGCACTTTAAATGTTGGTGGGAGGTGATTTTAATATCTTAACCAAATATGAGGATAAGAACAAATAGATGGAGCACTTTATTCAACTCTATAATTGAGCTGCACAGTTTGATAGAGTTGGAACTGATGAATAGTCTATATACTTGACATCCCAACACATTTGAGAAGTTGGGTAGATTCCTTTGCTAGCCCATAACGAGACTTGCAGTACAAGAATATTGTTGTCTCTGGGCTAAATATGATTTTTTTTTTCTGGTCATGTTCCCATGTGTCTTAGCACTGACTCTGTCCCAACTAAGAAGAGGGACTTTAGATATGTGAGCTTTGCTGGAGGCTCAGACCTGACTTTAAAGCAGAAGGTTTTTTGAAAGCTCGTCCTTACCTGTGAGGAGCAGGAAATGTATCGATGTTTGGAAAGGAAAAAAACAAAAAAGATTGAACAAAAAAATGTTGAAAGGATGGAATATAAATGTCGAAGGGAAATATAAGAAGTTCAAGAAATACCTTATGGATAACATCGATATCCTTGAGAAAATGAGAGAGATTGCAGCCATCTCAGATTCTGATAGATTGGAAAAGCTTGATATGGAGTGGAATTTAAGAAACATGGTGGCTGCAGAAGGGATCAAGAGAAAGCAAATTGCTAGGGACAGATTCATTAATGAGGGTGATGAGAATAATACCAGATATTTTCAGCTCATTGCAAAAGGGAAGAAAAAGAAGAGTTAAAATCCATTCACTTTTTCATAATGGATTTTCTGTTGAAGATGAGGGAGGTATCAACCAGGTGGCCACTTCCATTTACATGGATCTTTTTGGCCCCTCTCTTGCCTCTAATATCTCTATGAAAAATTTGCCGATGAAAAGGTTGGATGAGGAGGACAGGATCCTTCTTACAAAACATTTCTCTTTAGAAGAGATCAAGAAAGTGGTGTTCTCTTTAAAACATAACAGTACCCCTGGCCCTAATGGCCTCCCCGCTGAATTTTTTCAAGACTTTTGGGAGCTCATTAAACTAGATCTCTAGAATCTGTTCAAAGACTTCTTTAATGGATCCCTCAATATTGTAAGGCTTAACTTTGGTATTGTGACTTTATTGCCAAAGGTTGACATTGCTCTTGAAATGAAAAATTTCAGACCTATTTGCCTTTTGGATGTCTGCTATAAAATCATTACCAAGGTTCTTAATAACAGGTTGGCTCAGTGTATCACCAAAGTGATTAGTGAGTTTCAATATGGGTTTAATCCTGGAAGATACATAATGGATGGAGTGGTTTCCCTGAATGAAATCCTTCATGAGGTCAAAAGAAAGAAGCAAAATGGGGTGGTTTTCAAAGTCGATTTTGAAAAATCTTATGATAAATTTAACTGCCATTTTCTCCATTACATGTTGGATAAAAAAGGATTTGGTAATACCTGGTGTGATTGGGTGATGAGGACCGCCAGAGGTGACAAAGTTGCCATCAAAACCAATGATGTTGTTGGTCCTTATTTTGCCACCCATAAAGGGGTGAGGCAGGGGGACCCCTTCTCTCCCCTCCTTTTTAATATTGTTGTTGATGGTCCTGCCTGTTTGATTCAAAAAGCTCAAGAGGAAGGTATTATAAAAGGCCTCATCCCCCGCATCATAAGAAATGGCTGTTGTTGTCTTTAATATGCCGATGATACTATTTTCCTTATTCAATATTGTTTGGAAGGGGCAAGAAATCTTAAATTTATCCTCTACCTTTTTGAGAAAATGTCTGGGCTCAAAATTAACTTTCATAAAAGTGAAGTATATTGCTTTGGTGAAGCTAATGAAGTCAAGGAATTGTATGCCAACATCTTCACTTGTCGTATTAGCAACCTCCCCATGAAGTATCTTGGGGTTCCAATTGACAACAGAAAACTCAGCAAAAATCTTTGGAGTCCCACTGAAGAGAAAGTGGAGAAAAAACTCACATTATAGCAGGGAAGGTTTCTAAGTTTGGGTGGAAGACTGACTTTAATGATAGTTGTTTGACCAATGTCCCCTTATACATTATCTATTTACCCTGCTCCTATGGCAGTGATTAGGAAAATAGACATTTACAGGAAAAGGCTCCTATGGCAAGGAGGGCAGAACTTAAGTAAAATCCATTTAACAAATTGGGGCACAATATGTTGTCCAAAAATTCAGGGGGTCTGGGTGTCCTGGACCTTAAAGTCATGAATGATGCTCTAATGACCAAGTGGTTGTGGAATATTGAAAATTCAAACGGCTTGTGGCAAAAAATTATCAACGAGAAATACATTAAGGGAAAACCCCTTATTTCTGTTAAAAAAGACAGAGCGATTCTCATTTCTGGAGAAAAGTGTTAGATCTAAGAGATGAGTTTTACAAGCATTGTAAAATGACTGTTGGTAATGACAGGTAAGTTAGTTTTTGGAAGAATACTTGGGATGGGGATTCCCCTCTGGCTGTCAAATTCCCTTGTTTATTTGACCTAGCGCATGACAAAGACATTTCAGTTGAAAAAGTCATGTCGTCTAATTTTTTTGGCTCTCTCCTTCAGAAGGAGGATCACGAGCAGCTTGATCCTGATGTATGAAGAGCATGTTGATTGTTGTAGTAACCATCATGTGATAGATCAGAAGGATAAAATTGTTTGGACCCTTGGCAAGAAGGGCTTTTTTGTGAATTCCCTTTACAGAAAGAAAATGTGTGATCATGTCTGTGTGCCTTATCGTTTCCTATGGAAAACTAAACTCCCTTATAAGATTAAGGTTTTTCTCTAGTTAGTAGTGAGAAACAAAATTCTCACAAAAGATAATTTAAAAAAAGAAACTAGCAGGGCCTAGTGATTGCTTGTTCTATGGCATTTATGAATCTGTTGATCACTTATTTTTTAAGTGTCCTGTTGCTAGATATGCGTGGAGGGTGATTCAGGTTGCCTTATGCTTGGATTCTATTCCAAAAAAACATTGGTGATCTTTTTGGTGTTTGGATGAAAAGTTCTAAAAACAATAGCGCTAGTCTGTTTCTTTTTGGGTGTGGTGGTGTTCTTTGGGCTATTTGGAGAACCAGAAATGATTGGTGCTTTGGCAACAAGTCTTTACTTGATCCCTCTAACGTCATATTTCTTTGCTGCTTCTGGCTGGATTCCTGAGCTATTCGACAGGAAGAGAAGGAAAAAAAGACGATGGTCCAAGGAAGCAGGCCTATCAGAAGGACAACAAGTGAAGTTTTAAGCCACGCCTATGGCTAGAGACCTAGGGATCGTCGCATTACTAGGTAGTGGGTTCCAGTGGTCTTGTTCTTATGCTCTTTATCTAGTTTGTCTGTTTGTCGGCGGTTATGTAATTCTGGTGCTCTGAATGTTGCGTGTCTTGCCTTCTGGATGGAGTGCAATCCTGTAATAAGCAAAAATTCTGATTCCTGTTGGGGGCATGTGGTGTGACGCGTTCAGGTCGTTTCTTGCCTCTATCGAGTTAGCTCGGTATTATAGGGGTTCCTAACGTAGCGTTTCTGGACTTGTTGGTTGTGAGTTGACTAGGTTGCTTATGGTTGTGAACCTTGTATTGAACTCTTTGGTCCTATTTCTTAATGAAATAGAGGGCTTTGCCCTGTCGTAAAAAAGGTTTGGTGCTCAAGCTATAGTTTGATAGACAATAAACATGATTTTTCCTCTTAGAATAATTACATCCCATCATTCTAAAGTATAGAATGTTTTGGTTTTTCTATAAAGACTTACATGTTGTGTCATCCTGGTCTGGTCTCCGAACTGTCAAAACTAGGAATTCAGGTGCTATAACTTGGCTAGCCCATTCAGAATCAGGTTTAATAAAACTAGATGCCGACATGGCGTGCCACGTTAAAGCCTCTTAGGTCCTCAGACATAGCATGTTATGTCACTTGGATCCCTAAACTTTTAAGCGTGCTCTAGCGTGGCATGCCACGTCGTGTACTCGTGTCTGGTTCGAGAAAATTCAGGTTTGTATGGATCGACCAAGTTATACATATGTTTTTATAGGTTTGAGAGTTTAAAGACGACTCAAGTCACATAACATGTCAAGTTCGAGGATCGCTGATGCATTTTATTTTTTCTCTCCATATATATACCATGTATATATATATACCTACAGAAGCAGTGCATATAAAAAAACTTATATATATTTTAAAAATATAAAATGTCTTATAATTTAAAAAAGGAATATAATATATATGTTTTATAAAAAAATCTAGAGAATAGAACTGCGATATCTTCTTAATTTTATAAGAAACGTTAAATACACGTGAACGTGATGGGCTCCTGCTCCTCTTCGCCTAATTGCCTGCTGCACTGCACACAGTGCAACCGACCCAGCCAGTAGACAAGAATCACGAGGCAGCAGCAACCCTCTGTCTCTGAAATGGGTGCAGATAACCATAGTGTCTACCTGGCAGCTTCAAATTGCTTTTGTTAAAGAACGAAACAACCATGGTAAGAAACATGGAATAAAATTAATTGCTTCTGTAGAGCATGAGACCTACTGTACATTCTTTGTCCGATGCCGTCGGATAGTCTAAAACAACACCGCTACTAGACGGGTTACCCACTGGTCACAATCGGGAGATCATCGGGCAGTATGGTTACTCCACTGGTGCCTTGGGAAATTGCCTACCAATACAAGGAAAAGGAGAAAAATCAGCTGAGCCGAAATGGAATAAGCTTAAACTTGAAAGTGTGATTCCCAAAGGGTGTTTGAAGCTACACACCAAAGATCATCACCTAAAATTTTCATAGCTCCTAGGATGTGAGAATCAAAGAATATAAAATGGGTAAGATCTTAGAGCTCGCTAGGAGACACTACGGGACTCGGCAAAGGCTATTTTACGTTCGACAAAACCTTTGACAAGTGTTACACTCGGATAAGAATACTCGACAAATATTTTATGGGCAAATGGTTCTTTGTCGAGTATATTTTTTCGGACACTCAGTAAAGACTTTGCCGAGTGTCGAAAAGCACTCGGTAAAGAAAAGCACTCTAGGAGACACTACTACTCTCGTTCTTTGCCGAGTGTCTAAGGCTATTTTACACTCGGCAAAAGTTTTGTCGAGTACTTTTTTCGGACACTCGTTAAAGACTTTGCAAAAAAAAATCACTCGATAATTTAAGAATCACAAAAAATCCAAAAAATAGCAAAACATTTTTTAGTTACGGGAACAACTCTCCAACCACTAACCATTATTATACTCCTTCGCTCTATCATTTTTTACTATTAATTTGAATCAAATTTACAAGATTCAAACTCGCACCACTACCCATTACTATACTCCATCGCCCTATCATTTTCACTATTAATTTGAATCAAATTTTCAAGATTCGAACTCGCAACCTCTCTCTTGCGCATACCCTCCTCTACCAATACACTACTACATCAATTATGTCTATATTACGTTTTCATTCCTCTTGTACTATAATAAACCACGAGTAATTTGATTATTTAAGACACTAAATGAATTCATTTGAAAATGTGACCAACTATAAAGTTGCATAACTTTTCAAGATCTACAAGTTCTATTTTGTTAGTTTCTACATCCGAGGCCGTTTACAAATTTTGAATTTCAAATTTGAAAACTTCACTCGAATTTTCCAGTGATAAGATGATTTCAAATAAAAAAATGTCAATTACAAAGTTTCGTTATATTTTAAGACATACAACTTTTATTTTGGTGGTTTTTTCTTGACAAGATGATTTCAAACCAAAACATTGTCAACTATAAAGTTTGACAACTCTTCAATACCTACAACTTTCATGTTGGTGGTTTTTTCTTTCGAGGTCGTTTTTAAAATTCAAAATTTATTTTTTTAAAATTCAGACGTAGTTTTAGTTGACATGATGATTTCAAATGATTCGATAACTTCTCAAGATCTACAAAGTTTATTTTGGTTGTTTGGTCATTTGTTCATCTCACATGATGGTTCTAACAATATGCATAAATATTATACATCTCTCTCATGGTTTTAAACTACGAGAGAGATATAGGTTTTATGAACAAATTTACTTTTATTTTGTCATATGAAGAAATGTTTAAAATATAAATTGTACATCATGATGAGTTGTATAAATTTGTAGTTGAAAACTTTTTCATTTGAATTAATTTACTGCTTTAAAATGTGATCTTTAACTTGTCTTTGCCTAGTGTTGAAAAAAGCACTCGGTAAAGAAGTTCTTTGCCGAGTTTTATATATTTGACACTCTTTGCCGAGTGTTTATTTTTGACACTCGGCAAAGAGACTCTTTGCCAAGTGTCAAAAATAAAACACTCGGCAAAGAGCTTCTTTGCCGAGTATTTTCTTTTATCGAGAGTTTTTTGCTTGGCACTCGGCAAAGAGCCGAATTCCGGTAGTGAGATTGTCAAATTCACTTCACAAAAATGTTCCTCTAGTCTTATTTATCTAGTTGATCCAACCAAAGCTTCACCAGTAATTTAGATTAAAAAGATCTCATGAAAAATCAAAGAGAGGGAGACCATGAGAGGGAGAATGACGGTGCAAAACACAATGAAATAAGATACAACCTTAATTCACCATGAACCTAGGTAGTTAGGGCCTCCATTCCCACGAGATTTAATAAGTTATAGGGTCTTAGTACATAGATGAATGATTATACAGTATCTAAAACATTTATGGATCTCAATAAAGCGGAACAGGAAACTAGCAATGATGAAAACAAAATGAACTGCTAGAGCTAGTTGGATTAGCTCCTCCTTTTATATAGGGCATTACACATTCCCAACTTGCCTCTATGTAATTAGAGTCGAACCACTTAATCCTAGGGCACTATGGTCCAACTCAAGATCTACAGATTTGAATACTATGGGCACTTCACAACTTTGCTTGCATCGGCACAAGCTTTGCAATGATGCCAGGTGCCACCTATAGTTTCTGCCAAAACTCCAACAAGGTTTTTAAGGCCCAAACCCAGAAATTGCCCACCTGGTGGTTTTCAAGACCACACCACCAAAACCCTCCTGCGTAGCGCATCCAATATGCTCCCACCATGATCTCGTCACATTTCACTGCTAGTGATCAATTGTTCAATCACAAAATCCTCTAGAGCCTCCACTTGAATTGGTCAACCATCATCTTTCACTTGTTGATGTCTCTAGATGCCAGCGACCATGGTCAATCCTCTAGCTTATCTAGTTCCTGAGTCCATACCTCGACATACGTCCTTCATCGCTTCTAGTCCATCAGCATGAACCCATTTGACTTTCACCTTTGGCATCGACCATAGCCTCTGTGCTCTACACTTGCACACCATAAGCCAAGTGACATGTTAAACAACATCACACTCGCACCATGGTTAGCCTCAAAACTCAACCAAAGCTGATCATCTTATGACAATCACTTATCACACTTGAACACCACGTGCACATACAACCACATATTCACAATCTCCCCCTTAACGAGTGCATTATCAACACCAAAAACAAAGAGAGGAAACAAGAGCAAATAAAAAAATCAAAATTCACACAAATGACCAGAAGCTTGTGGATTGCTAAAACATGGTCATTTGAAATGAACAAAGCTTGATCCCTAAAGACATGGGCAATGGCTCGCACAACTAAGCAAAATAGGTAGTCCTCAAGAAGAGGTAGAAAAGGCTCTACACCACTAGCTAAAAATTAGAGCAACAATAGAAACTTCTAAAACACTACTAGTCCCTATAAAAGAGGTAAAGGCTCAACACAACTTGCAAAAGCAGATGAAGGCAAAAAACAAGCTCAAATACAATTCCTCATGTATAAATGCAATCTCTCAAATGAATGCACATCCTTTTATTTATGTGAATATTTCTCTTCTTGTTGGCACATGCACTCATTACTCTTCTAAACTACACGTGCACTCAAAACATACTATGAATGTGCAAGGATGTATGAAATGCATGAGTCTTAGGGGTAGAGCAATTAGACTGAAAAGATTTTCTAAGTGGTGTTGTTATTTGAGTAAAGCAACAAATCCACATGCTAGCAAATGCTCAAACATATCATATGATACAAAGTGTGACTTCTAAGTATTTTGAGAAGTTTGTAAGCATTTTAAGAAAAACAATCACCACTAAAATAACACAGAAGGTAAAAGCAGTAAATCAACCAAGTGCTTGCAAGTGTGTATACAAGGTGAACCCAAACATCAGCCAATCATCCTGTAAAAGGCAAACCTAATACATGTTTCATCAATTTTTTTATCAACTCTTCTAAAACATTGTTTTTATCAGTTTTTTAGAGTCCATCCTAGAAAATGAATGACTCAAAGGAAGAGACATAGAAACCTAGCATAGACATGATAGCAAAAGAAATTTGAACACATGCTAGTTGTTAATCTCAACTGTGAACATGATTTTTTAGATTTTAGCAATATTAATCGGTTTCACATGTTGGAAAACAAGATTGGTTGAATAAATATGTGTAACGAGCATTATTAGCCTAAGCTTGTCCAAGCACCATCATGCACTACACTAAACATACCACAACAACATAATCTTATTCTAAGCACTAAACACATGAAACTCATAAATTCTCTATATTAAATGATGAGATGCAATGCATATGTGATACGAAAGCCAAAACAAAAGCTATGCTACAAAAGAAAAAAAATAAAAAGTGTTGTACAAGAACAAAATTTTCCTCTAAAAAGGGAAGCAAACACTCAACTCCCAACGCAAACAAGCAAAAGTGGCTATCTTTGGGTGTCTACATGGCAAAGGTCTATGTCACCATTTCTAAAGTGATCCCTTAGGTCATGGCTGCATACATCGATATTTTTAGTTCCAGAGTGGAGTATATGATTTTTTACTACACTAATCACATTGATGCTATCACAAAGGATTGGGGCTTTCTCAAAGTTCAAACCAAAATCTATCAAGGCGGCTAGCAGCGATGCCATATTTGGTCTATGTTGTGGATTGAGCTACACTAGACTATTTGTGAGAGGACCAAGACACCAAAAAAGACGCCAATAATTGATAGGTACCTGAAGTGGACTTACTATCCAAATGACAACAAGCAAAATCTACATTAGAAAACCCACACAAAGAATGCAAAGAAGAGGCGGAATACCATAAACCAAACTCATATGTGAACCGGAGATACATAGCACTAAGGTTTGTGATTTTGTGTACATGTTTGGAATTTTCAGTATGGCCTGCAGACCATGCCCAATCACTTACCTTTTCTTTCACCTAGAAATAAAAAATGTTAGCATTTAAACATGGTGACGCAAAAGCCCATCTCCTCATCAATAGCTAGCCATGCTTTTCTACCGTTGGCACATCCAATCCAACAGGGATGAACTTGACCATTTCATACAGAAGCATACAAAAAAAATGATGTCGACACACCTACCGTCCATCATCCATGAATTTGAAAATTTGCATCTAGGGATCTGCAGATCGAACATTTGAGCCTACAATCGGGTATAGAAACACGTCGTGCCCATGCCCATGCCCATGGTGGTGACCACCACCTTGCAGCGGCAGTTGTGCACGGATCAGACTACCTACCCCCGGCCCCGTATAGGCTGATGGGAGAGGAGTTTATTCCCGATCACTCTCATACCCAATTGTCCATCAGCCCATATAGCTAGCGCACAGTATTGAGTGATTACTAGCTTGAATGGTAGTGGAAAGAGGAACTGGAACTTTTGTCACAAAGCAGAAAAAATTTATATGTCGATAATTCGATGACGATTCTGAACTGGTGTGAGTTTTTACATAGTGCACGAGAATGACATGTTATGGAGCTTTGCTCTGGTAGCAAACCTGTACAAGAGAGTTTATTTATTCTGTCCATCTCTACTTAAAATTTTATCTCTTTAATGTAGATTTTTGAAGTGCACATTTGTGCTATTTATGCACAAGCAAATTTCTCATATATATATATATATATATATATATATATATATATATATATATATATATATATATATATATATATATATATATATATATATATATATATATATATAACAACAACAACAACAAAGTCTTTTTGTCCCAAGCACGTTGGGGTAGGCTAGAGATGAAACCCCGTATGAAAACCTCAGAGCTCAACCCCCAAAGAAAAAAAAGGGGAAACAAAGGCAAAGGAGAACCGAAAAACGACGAAACGGGGAAACACATAAAAGAGATAAAACCCACAAGAACCAGCAAGATCTAAATGGGCACAAGAAAAGATCAAACGATTAAAGAGGAAAAGCGAAACTATAAATCAAGGTTCTGGCACGTGAATTGCACACTTCCACCCCTTCCTATCCACGGCGAGTTCTTTATCAATATTCCACTCCTTCAGGTCCCTCTTCACAGCCTCTGTCCACGTCAAGGTTGATCGACCTCTACCTCCTTTCACATATGTTTCACTTTCGTCGTTGGGTGGACCATATGTCAATTTTTGTTCTTTCACGTATAAACATTTTGTATGCTCCAACATAGTATGCTCGTCACATTTGCTGCAAGCAAGGTGGCTTGTAGGACGGCTGGCAAGAAGGGTACAGTATATACTGACGGAGTGACGGAGGACAGAGCCTGCACTCGGCGGGCCGGGCTGGACAAGGCGACAAACATAAAATTGAACAGACATGATGATGGATGGACTCTCTTCACCTAGCCTGCTGTCCATCCAGTCATCAGCTGCAACCTGTCCATCTAGTTATCAGCTGCAACGTACTACCTCCGTGTGCTAGCAACCACACACAAAAATGTAGCCATGGGTACCCGAAACCCGAATACCCGACGGGTTTTACCCGATATGAAGGCGGGTACGGAATGATTTCTCTACCCGCGGGTATATTAATGGGTAAAAACCTCTACCCGTTGGGTAGACGGGTACGGGTATGGGTTGGTACTACCCATACCCGTCTACCCGTGGGTAAAATATACCCGCATCAATAGCACTATAAACATCTAATAGAGTCCAACTTAGCTAGAATAAAACCCTTCTCTAGTTATCATTTGTCTAGATACCAAGTTATGTAATCATATGATTTATTATATGTGAAATTGAAGTTGTTTTTATATGTTTATTTAATATTTTGAGCGATCGGTATATTGGAATTTAATTTTTTCCTAGCGGGTACGGGTTACCCGATGGGTAAAAATACCCGCGCGGGTACGGGTATGGGTAAGATTTTATACCCGCGTGTATATATGGGTAACCCGACGGGTAGAATTTTTTTTGATGGGTACGGGTATGGAATGGTACTACCCGACGGGTATGTACCCGTTGCCATCCCTAGTCACTGCCAGCCCTGATCTCCTTCCTCTCCCATTGTCCTTCTCTTTTTAAAATCGGGAGGGGGTCTCACACCCTGCCGGTCAAAAAAAATATATCTACCAGTTTACAATAAAATTAAACGAGCAAAAAAGGGACTAAAAGATTACTGAACAGCAAAAAAAAGGAGAAAAAACCATTTGATTGATGTGTACTGTATCTATGTGGTGATATTAGTTTTGTTTGGTCGCATTGTCAACATTCATAGGGTGCGTTTGATTCTGTTATGAGGTGTGTGAAAAAACTGTTGTGAGCTGTCAGCTGTGAAAAGGCTAAAAAACTGTTTGCTTGAACTTGCTATGAAATTGTGGATTTGATATAAATTGTCTATAATGCCCCTAAGACCTTGATATGTTGTTTGTATGCAAAATAATCATTAACGGTGTGATCTCTACATATAAAATTAATTATTACATATATAAATAAGTGCATCGTTCATCTCTTAAAAACTTGTCATCTAGATAACTATCTTATTTCGCTCCTTGCATTAGCTAGTGAAGTAGCTATCCTATCACGAATGGTGGACCACCATCTTGAGATTGATCCCCAACATTTGATGCTTTAAGTATGTACTCATAATCTGCGTCACACCTCTCAAATTCCTTATCACACAACTGACTGTGATGGATGAAATTATGTAATGCAAAACAAGCTATAATGATCCTTTTCTGTCGTTCAACTGAGAAACTTGGCGTGTCTTTCAATATGCACTATTTTTTGCTTGAGGACTCCAAATGCTTGCTTAATGACATTGCAGAGAGAGGAGTGCGAGAAGTTGAATATCTCATGATTTCCTTGCGGTGGACATACACGACAATGATGAAATTCTAGTATATGGTATGTACTCCCCTTGAAAGGTGCAAGGTATCTAGTTCGGTTTGGATATTTGGAGTCCACAAGGTAGTACTTATCTAAAAAGGGAAATCAAATTACTATTGTAAAATATACATAATCAAAGTTCACAAGTTAGTACTTTATCAAATTACCTTTAAGAGGGACTAGAAAAGAAACAAAATTGGCCAATGTGTGATTCAGGATCAGTGTGTCATGTGCAGAACTCGTCCATTCGGCAACCACAAATGCAAATCTCATGTCATAGTCACATATCGCAAGTACATTCTGCGGTGTATATCCATAACGACTAGTTAATCACCTCATCAGCTAACACAACTACCTTAACATGTGATCCATCTATTGTTCCTATGGCACCTTTGAAATAAGGCTGGAAACGATCTTCTTTCAACTTCTCGTTTTTATAGCTAAATGTTGGATCCTTTGGTTTCACATTTTCTTTTCCTAACTTAAGCAAACACTTCAATATTTCCTTGAACTTCATGCAAATTGTCCATATGGATCATACAAAATGGGACTAGGAAAAAGTCTGTTGCCCACCAAAAATCCATAGAAAAATTGTCAATGACTCAATTGGTGTAACATAGTGAGTTGGTTTCAAACCATAAGAAGAGACCAATAAATCATGAAGTGCCATAAAAACATCAGTTCTCATTCTAAACATCTCATAAAAATATCTTGAACGATTGAAACATCCCATGATCCATTGATAACCAGACTCTGGAGCTTCTATTTCTCTATATTCACCTTTGTGTAAATACCGCTGATTGTAGAGACTACCTAAATTTCCACGAATTGCAGCGTGCTATGATAGTTCAACAAGTAAGTGAAGAGGTTTCTAACCGTTTTTGCTAAGTCTTCCATACTCTCGTGAATCTAAACAAAAACAGAACATGTAAGTCATAGATAATTTAATTAAGTCCAACACAGAAATGCAGAATAAATTCAACATAGAAGTCACAAGTAATAATACACAATGTCATATGGTTTCAAAGCAAATAATAGTACACAACGTGACTGTTCAAAAAATTGTACACAAACTAATTATTCAAAGTAAATAATAGTTTAGTTGCCTTCATGCAGACTTCTTCACCTCCTTCTCATGCTCTCTCTCAATCAAATCATATTTGCCTTCATTTGTTTCAAGTAAGCTAAGGATCAGTCTAAATTCAGGCTTCATGGTCAACATGACAGTTGTGTGCATTAAATAAGTTTTTCTTACACACCACACTCCTTAACTAACTTCATAGCATCTGCCATAATAGGGATATGATTGTATGGAGCAGGAGTTGATGATGCTTCAACACTCAATGTAATCTTGTCGGCCGCACTTTCAATTTTCAAGCATGTGTTCTTGTACATCCGAGAGAAGGAGCTCTTCTCCTCCTCTTCAGTCGCTCCAAACATTTGTTTGCACTTTTTCCTGCTGGTTTGGGTTTCGTGGAAGTATCACTATCTTCAATATTTTTGACATCTCCAACACATCATCATCACTTGAGGATTCACCTAAGGAAATTTCTACAGGGTAGGATGCTTTAGCTCCCCTGACATACACCTTATCAAACAAAAAGTGCAAATCATCAAGATGCTTTGGTCCATGTTTTTGAAACCTCACATGGTTGCACTTCACACCTCTGTCACTGTTGTGGCATCTATAGGGAAAAAGTATACAAGTTAATGACAAACATATAATGATTGAGATTTGAAAAGTATCAAAACAATCATAACATGTCTTACCTCAAGATGATCAGTCGACCATGCATTAACGCAAGCAACAATTTGATTTGCATGATCCCATCCTAATCTAGAGGTACCATTCTTCAATTCTATGAACCATGTATAATCTTTTTTATATTATATAAATTATTCTTCATTTTTGTATTCACTAACTTTATTCTAGACCTTGTGAATTTTTTCGCTCTATGTTGTTCCAACAATTTCTAGTGAAACAACCTTGAAGTCTATTACTAGCTAAAATCTCCTCCTTATAAATGCCAATCAGGTGCTTCAAAGTTGCAATTCAACCATTTCTAGTGAAACAACCTTGAGGTCTATTACTAGCTAAAATCTCATCCTAACAAATGCATGATAAAATAATATGCCCATTAGAATAGTCTATTGGAAGAAATGCCTATAGTGACCATGTGTTACACCCCAAAATCGTATTTTTAGGATTTAAGGAAATTCTCTAAAGATTTAAAATTTGAAGTGTCTTTGTAATAAAGTTATGAATTGGAACTATTTTCCTAAATCTAAATAAATGGGAAATGTAATTTTTTGGCTATGTGTTTCAACTATTTTCTTGAATAAATAATATGGTAAATTTTTTCGCTCTATGTTGGGCACCTAGGGTTTCAAAGAGTTATAGGAAGCCCCGATCGTCCCCTGCATCGTACCCGCGCAAATAGCATCCCCGCCACGCCCCCACAAAAATTAGGGACGGTTTTATGAAAGGGGCAGAAATTAGGGAGTTGACTAGGTGCGGATGTGGGATATGATTTTATGGCAGGGACAATTTTTATGGTAGGTACAATTTGTTGGTTAGTTTTAGTCAGAAAATTATCGTAGGAATAAAATATGACATGTGGTACACAGGTGGGCCCCTCCAGGTTCAAGCATAAAAACCTTTAGTTTTGAGCGTAAAAATCATCCGTTATGACCGTAAATACCGAGCTAACGTGAGAGACATTGATAACTTTGATGTGTTGTATTCATGATCATATTAATCGTCATGTTTGAGCATAAAATTGTATTAGATATAGCATAAATGTTGATTCACTCCAAATCAACAGCCCCCATGTCCATGCGGACACCAATTTGATTAGGGGAGTTGATTAGGGAATTTAATTAGGTGAGTTGATTATGAAATTTGATTTTTTTATTGCAGTCGCGGATACCATAAATCAAGGGTGTCGGTGACCATAATTAGGGGTACCCCCAAGACTCCTAATCTCAGCTGGTAACCCCCATTAGCACAAAGCTGCAAAGGCCTGATGGGCGCGATTAAGGTCAAGGCTCAGTCCACTCAAGGGACACGTTCTCGCCTCGCCCGAGCCCAGCCTCGGGCAAAGGCAGCCGACCCCGGAGGATTCACGTCTCGCCCGAGGTCCCCCTCAAGCGACGGACACACCTTTGGCTCGCCCGAGGCCCAGTCTTCGCGGAGAAGCAACCTTGGCCAGATCGCCACGCCAACCGACCGTATCGCAGGAGCATTTAATGCAAGGATCGCATGACACCTTATCCTGACGCGCGCTCTTCAGTCGACAGAGCCGAAGTGACCGCAGTCACTTCGCCGCTCCACTGACCGACCTGACAAGAAAACAGCGCCGCCTGCGTCGCTCCGACTGCTGTGCCACTTGACAGAGTGAGGCTGACATCAGCTAAGTCCAGCCTCGGGCGCCATACGAAGCTCCGTCTCGCCCGACCCCAGGGCTCGGGCTCAACCTCGACACTGGATGACGGACTCCGCCTCGCCCGACCCCAAGGCTCGGACACAGCCTCGGCCTCGAAAGACGGTCTCCGCCTCGCCCGACCCAGGGCTCGGACTCAACCTCGACCTCGGAAGACGGACTTTGCCTCGCCCGACCCCAGGGCTCGGACTCAGCCTCGGCTCCGGAAGACGATGGACTCCGCCTCGCCCGACCCCAGGGCTCGGACTCAGCCTCGGCTCCGGAAGACGATGGACTCCGCCTCGCCCGACCCCAGGGCTCGGACTCAACCTCAACCTCGGAGGAATCGCCACCTCGCCCAAACTCGGGTCCGGACCAGCCACGTCGCCAGGGGGGCCATCATTACCCTGCCCCTAGCTAGCTCAGGCTACGGGGAACAAGACCGGCGTCCCATCTGGCTCGCCCCAGTAAACAAGTAATGATGACACCCCGCACGCTCCATGACGATGGCAGCTCCCAGCCCCTTACGTCAGCAAGGAGACGTCAACAAGGATTCGACAGGCCCGACAGCTGTCCTTCCACAGGGCCCAAGCGCTCCTCCGACGGCCACGACATCACATGAACAGGGTGCCAAAACCTCTTCGACTGCCACGACGGCATGTACTTAGGGCTCTAGCTCCTCTCTGCTAGACACGTTAGCACACTGCTACACCCCCCATTGTACACCTGGACCCTCTCCTTACACCTATAAAAGGAAGGTCCAGAACTCTCGTACGAGAAGGTTGGCTGCGCGGGAGAACGGGCCGACGCATAAGGCTCTCTCCCTCGCTCTCTCTCCCACGCGAACGATTGTAACCCCCTATTGCAAGCACATCCATCCGCCCTGGGCGCAGGACAACACGAAGGCCGCGGTTTCCCCTTACTGTTCTCCCCCCTTTGTGTCCCGTCTCGCGCCGACCCATCTGGGCTGGGACACGCAGCGACAATTTACTCGTCGGTCCAGGGACCCCCCGGGGTCGAAACGCCGACAGTTGGCGCGCCAGGTAGGGGCCTATTGCTTGTTGACGAACAGCTTCCCGTCAAGTTTCAGATGGGTAGTCTCCAGCAACCTTTCCAACCCGGGACGATGCTCTGTTTCGGGAGTCTTGAGTTCATGTCCCTCGACGGCAGCTACGACATGATACTCCTTCCTCCGCCGCACGACAGCGACAATGGCGGCCGTCAGCCCGCCCGCCGGTGGTGGAATCAACGACGTCTTCCCCACATGGCGGAAGAACAACATCCGGGTTTGTCCCGTCACCTCCCCCACCGACGGAGGAGGAGGCGGGGCAACCATGGCCAAGCAGGAGGCGACACCTCGTCGGCTGTCGAGCAAGTTGACGACTCCGGCGCCCCAGCGGGGGATACGTCGGGCTTCGACCTTGCGTCTGAGACGAAGACGAGCGTCGTTTCCCCGCAACACGCCAACCCCAAGCAGACGAACGACGCCAGCACACTCGCGAAGGACTTGCTGGGCGTCGCCCTCGTACCTGAGACAACGGTGCAGTCCGCCCCTGACGCGACTTCGTCACCGCCCGTCGACCAAGAGGTACCGACCGATTCCCATCTCGTGCCTTTTGGATTCAGCTTCGATCCACCAAGCGACCTCGCTTCGGTGGAAGCCTTCATAGAGGCATGTACCAACCCTCTGGGGTACCATATGCGGTTGCCCTAGGACAAACTGACGGCCGTCTCGACCTACGGCCCCTCGGGTTCCGAGGAAGATGACGAGCCCGACTTTTGTTGGGATTTCTCCGGGCTCGGTAACCCCAGTGCCATGCGGGACTTCATGACCACATGCGACTACTGCCTCTCCGATTGTTCCGATGGTAGCCACAGCTTCGGCGACGAGGACTGCGGCCCGAGTCGTGAATGTTTCCACATCGATCTAGGGGGTCCCGGCGAAGGCAACCATCTTGGTATGCCGGAAAACGGCGATCCCCCTAGGCCTGCGCCTCGCGTTGACATCCTTCGGGAGCTAGCTGTGATCCCAGTCCCTGCGGGGGTCAGGACGCACAACTCGAGCAAATCCGCGAGATGTAGGCCAGGCTCGACGAGGGAGCAGGAACACTTGAGCAGTTCCGGCGGAACATCGGGCAGGAATGGGCAGACCAAGCTCCGGCCGGAGAAGCGCGTCATCTACCCCAGGGCATCCAGCACCGCATTGCCGACGACGTCAGGGCAAGGCCGCCACCGGCTTCCAGTGGGGTCGGCCAGAACCTGGCTGCAGCAGCAATACTACTCCGCGCGATGCCGGAACCATCGACCACCGAAGGGCGGCGTATCCAGGGAGAGCTCAAGAATCTCCTGGAGGATGCCGCGGTCCGATGGGCCGAAAGCTCTGCCTCCCAAAGGCAGGGGTACCCCTCGGAGGATCGCGCCGCGACTTCTCGATTCGTGCGGGAAGCCTCGGTCCACACCGGGCGCACGCGCAACACGGCGCCTGCGGCCCCGGGTCGCCTCGGCAACGAGCACCACCACCGCAACCGTCGAGCCCACCTCGACGAGAGGGTGCGCCGAGGCTACCACCCCAGGTGTGGGGGACGCTACGACAGCGGGGAGGATCGGAGCCCCTCGCCCGAACCACCCAGTCCGCAGGCTTTCAGCCGGGCCATACGACGGGCGCCGTTCCCGCCCCGGTTCCGAACCCCGACTACCATCACAAAGTACTCGGGGGACACGAGGCCGGAACTGTGGCTCGCGGACTACCGACTGGCCTGCCAGCTAGGTGGAACGGACGATGACAACCTCATCATCCGCAACCTCCCCCTGTTCCTCTCTGACACCGCTCGAGCCTGGCCGGAGCATCTGCCTCCGGGGCAGATCTCCAACTGGGACGACCTGGTCCAAGCTTTCGCCGGCAACTTCCAGGGCACTTACGTGCGCCCTGGGAACTCCTGGGATCTCCGAAGTTACCGCCAGCAGCCGGGAGAGTCTCTCCGGGACTACATCCGGCGATTCTCGAAGCAGCGCACCGAGCTGTCCAACGCCACCGACGTGGACCTTGTCGCCGCCGCTGAGTACAAGAACCCTCGGAAACCTCCTGGAGGTGCCAATCTCTTCAATAAGATGCTCAAGGAGCCGTGCCCCTATCATCAGGGGCCCGTCAAGCACACCCTTGAGGAGTGTGTCATGCTTCGGCGCCACTTTCACAAGGCCGGGCCACCGACGGAAGGTGGCAGGGCCCACAACAACGACAAGAAGGAGGATCACAAGGCAGAGGAGTTCCCCGAGGTCCACGACTGCTTCATGATCTACAGTGGGCAATTGGCGAACGCCTCGGCTCGGCACCGCAAGCAAGAGCGTCGGGAGGTCTGCTCGGTAAAGGTGGCGGCGCCAGTCTACCTAGACTGGTCCGACAAGCCCATCACCTTTGACCAGGCCGACCACCCCGACCGTGTGCCGAGCCCGGGGAAATATCCGCTCGTTATCGACCCCGTCATCGGCAACGTCAGGCTCACCAAGGTCCTCATGGACAGAGGCAGCAGCCTGAACATCATCTACGTCGAGACCCTCGGGCTCCTGCAGATCGATCTGTCCTCGATCCGGGCCGGCGCGGCGCCTTTTCACGGGATCATCCCCGGGAAACGCGTCCAACCCCTCAGACAACTCGATTGTAACACCCGGGTTTTAGGGGTCCAAAGCCCGGGCGTAATCATAATCACCAGGTGTGCTGGGACCAAGTCTCACACATATGATGAATCATGGCACAGGATCGAATGTCACATCTTTACTATTTAACAGGAGTTCTATACAAAATAAATAAGTAATTACATTATAAGGAGACAACGGTCCAGCAACCCAAAGTTGACTGGGAGACGACGGCCTAGATCTCTCACGAACTCATCGCAGCATCCTCCAAGCGCTTCATCCTGTGGTACCTGCTCTTGACCTGTGGGGGGGTGTGAGACAGCAAGAGTGAGCTCACATACGTTCATCGCTCAACAAGTTGTGGGGAATAATGTGCATGAACTCGCCAAAGGTGGGAGCTCACGTGAAGTGTAAGGCTTACCAAAGAGGATGGTTAGAGCTGAGCATTGCTTTTAAAGTTGGTCAAAATTTTATTAGCAATTACTAAGTATAAGTAAATACCAGCCCAATTAAGTAGTAGAACAAAAGTAACAACATCACCTGCGATGCAATGCATATGACAAATTGAGTTTAAGTTCCATAATTTAATCATGTGAGGGTCTGAGCTGCTCATGACCGTGAGCACGGCTAGTATACCAGTTTTACACTCTGCAGAGGTGGCGCATCTTTACCCACAAGTCATGTTACCCATCTGCCAAGGGATCGCGACTTCCCATACACCTCTACCGAGGAGGCGAGGCAGGGTAACACTACGAGGCCTTTACAAAGTTCCACTAGCTTCAGAAAACCCGCTACAGTTTATAGGAAGCTCCAATGCAGGAATTCCCTTGCAGGACCGCCATCGCAGCAAAATCCTCCCGAGGGCCTCCCTACACTGACCACTCCCCTACTGCCCTTGCCCCTTTCGGGTAAGGTAGTCCTCCACTAGCTTTCCTAATTAATCAGCCAAGGGCGTCCCATTATACCCTTGTGGTAGCACTGTTTTCCCGGGTGGTCGCTCCATGTTCCAATTAACATAATGATCTTATCATGAACGATAAATAACAACGGATAACAAAAGTATAATCATGAGTAATGTATCTTCATACCCAAAACCACATAAAGCACTAGCAAGTACTACCCAAAAAGTTCAGTGGTAACAAGGTATAAAGATAATCAAACTAGGGTAACCTATTGGGTCCCATCAAAATTAACCTATGCAGATCATTATGATTAATTAGAACATGGCTGGGTAAAAAGAAGTGATCAAGGGCACAACTTGCCTGGCACTTGAGATTCCAGGTACCAACTTGCTCTTCAGATGACTCGTGACCTCGCTCTAGTCGTAGCAATACAAACAAACATTGTATAGGCAAAAATTAACATTACACCAAACATAAGAATAAACTGAATAATAATAATCTACGTGTTGCTACAAGATCGTGGGTTCGAGAATGGCTAAATTCGGGGTTACGGTTATGGAGTTATGGTTTTCCGAAGATCCACGTGGTTAAGTATAGAATAGACTAAGTGCAACATTTTAACCTATATTTCATGACAAAACAAAGTTACCAGATGATAGTAAATATTATTATGAGACTAATGCAACTAGAATGGATCAAAACGGAGTTACAGTTATTGAGTTATTAATTTCCTAAGTTATTAAGTTCTTGGCACGAAATAAATTAAATAAACAATCACTACAAAACAACCACCCATTTAGCAATGCATATATGTGTTGCAAAAAGTTCATATATGCGTTGCTAAGGTCTATACCAACACATAATTATGTGTTGCCTATACTACCGTTGCTAGGATCTATAACAACACTTATACATGCGTTGGTAAAACCAAGAGTTAAGTGTTGCCATGCTACAATGGATATCCGAGGACTATAGTAACGCTTCCATGTGTTGCAAGAAATAAACTAGGTAATAAATATTATTATTACAATAATTTAATTTGAATACAAATATAATCAATGTAGCTGAAAAATTATATATTATACCAAACTCATAAACAAAATATAAACAAATATATTTATTATTTAGAAATAAATTCTTGAATTACAATAGTAACCACATACATTGTTTTTTCTTGTTCCATACAAAATATTGTAAGTGGAAAAAATAGTATCAAAGCCATATTGAAATCTACCACCTCTCCATCCTGCATCTCTTGTGAACAAAATCTTCACTAATTTGTGTTGATCCGTTCTTAGTCAACAAATGAACTTGCTTCACATTACTGCTTGGTGATAAGAACACACCAATGCAAAGATGCATCCAACTTCTTTGCCAATCATGGCGGTTTCAATATGCAGAGTTTCTATAAGATTGTCTGCCTTCTTTTACTTCCTTCAATTCATCCATACATTGCTAGTTGTAGTGCTACCTGAGTTAATATATGTATCCATTCACATAGAGAAACAGTTAGATTAAATATAAATCAGATGTCTACCTCAGTCATCAAGCTTATTACGGTAATAGATAAGCAAAATTACCTACCGCTAAGCTCATATCTAGAAAATATATCTACGCTTATGAACTTACAATTATATTAGATGTCAAATAGTTTAGCTAAAATGTACAAATATAACATAATAATTTATATAAGTTGTATATCATGGTTATTATTTTAAATAATTTGCTAATATCATTAGTATGCGAGTCGTTGAGAAAAACTATTCATGAAAGTTGAATCATGACACATATTTATGTCTCAAAGGCATATATGTGTATTGATCTAGATGACAGCATATTATGTATATTTACTATAACCAGATTTTAATATATTAACATCAACAAAAATAGATAATTGGTCCTTTGGTGGCCGGCTAGCAGGTTGCTGAAACACACTTTACTCTTGAGACGGGAGCCAAATCCAGTGTAGTCCTGTTCCCTCACAGGTACCCCTTGATATTAGCCTTGGTCTAGTCCATCTCCACCTCAACAAATTTCCTTCCAATCACCCTGCCACCATGACATTTGGAGTCTGCAAAGCAAAAATTAACACAACTCGAATTCTCTTACAAAGAATTGAAAACTCACTTGCATCCAAGGTTCCTAAGCCAGTCCTCCACCGAATATTTGTAGCTGTCGCGTGCCCCTGCGCGCGGCGCACCGGGGCACTACCTCTGCTGCCAACCGGGTTCCGTATATGTATTCCAGTTAAGATCTGCCCCTGCGCAAGTCTTTCTTTTTATGTTCATGTACAAAAGCAGTAAATGGTTTAATGCCTATCTTTTATGATGTGGAAGCAAAAGTGCAGCAAATAAAATACAAACAATAGAACATTTTTTACGCTTCATGAAATTTTGAAACAGATTTGAACAATAGCATTAGAAGTAGAAATTAAGGAAAACAACTTATCTTCATGATCAAATGAAATTAGAATTTGCAGAAAAATGCATAGGTAGTTCATAAATAAACCATTCTTAAGTCTACAAACTCTACTCATTGCTATGTGTTACAGATCAAAGCTGGGTACATCATAATGAACAAATAAAAAAGAGAGATGGTACAATTGATATATAAATTACACATCCTAACAATGAAATTCTTCTCTCTAAAAAAGGAAAGGACAGTAAGAATTTTACTCTGTGAACAAAGCTAAAGGTAGTTACTATTGCAGCTTGTGCTTCTGAAAAAGATGGTGAGCGAGTAAAAAAAGACCTTCAGGAGCTATAATGCATTGGTGCTTGCTAGGGATTTTCAAGACCTCTTTTAATAACTTTAGCTTTGTAAATTTAATTATGTTAACATGACATTTTAATTGGGATGTCTACAAAATTCCACATGTTAGAAATCAACTTTTACAACAGAGAATTATAAATGGCAAATGGCAAAAATTATTTCAACATACACATACTGAGACTAAAAGTTAGCAGACATACTTATATTCTTATTTAAAGAGACACTCATAATAAGATTTAAGGAGCATAAAGCTAAACCTGCTAGGACTCGAATGAAATATTGTAAGAGAGCAAAGCCTCACCAACATAATCCCATCAAGATTTCAACTCTTGGCTCGAAGACATGTCCAAACCACCTAAGGCTCTCGTGTGCATCCAACTCGAACAATCATGTTAGCACTGTCCACACGTCATCAACCACATCAAACATGAGCAGCCTCTCATCCATGGCGTTCTACAAACAAAGAATCCTCAATCTGTCTGCATCCTGAAATGAGAGAAACTCCCAAACCTAGCAGTTAGCAACTCATCAAAAACTTCCTTATCGTCGCCTAATCATCAGATGACCACCTGCTAAACTCCACCAAAGCTCTCCATCCCACTTACTAAGAAGAGGTTCCCATAAAAAAGAAACATGTGCGCCATAGAGCATCATCACAACAGGTGGATCTCGCCCTAGTAGCGCACAAACTACATGATGAGGCTTCCTATAAGTAATTCAGTGAGAGGATGGTACCCACTGTGTTGTGCTCGGACGATGGTGACCACCCAGCAGCGGAGCTAACGCGCATAGCCAACGACTCTCCTTGGCTCGGTGCAGGCAGGTGAGGATGCGTCGTGAGCTACGCCGGGACACGCGCCGAGCAAAGGGTGGCTGGCACCTTCGGCTCCTGAATGTTTGAAAAGGGGAAAAGGAGAAGGAAATGCGAGGAGATGGAGGCGTCGTTTGAGGGAGGGAGGACAGATCTCCTGGTGGCCACCCGAGCCAGGGCCACGGCGGCGATCGGTGCGGGGGGGGGGGGGGGGGGGGGGGGGGGGGGGGGGACGTCGTTGTAGCTCGCTTCCGAGGTCCCCGTCCCGCCGCATACCCAAACGAAGCAGCCGTCTGCATCTGTGCTAGGCCAGGAACGATGAGGCGCCTGAATCAGAAAAAGGGGAACAGAAGATAAGGAATGGCGAGAAGATGGCCCCATGTTGTCTGAGGTGGGGTGTGGCGGAAGTACCTATGCAGGAATGCAGAGGATCTCGTTTTGGGGCCTCGAGGGGGAGATTGAGCTCCTCTGGGCGGATCTAGGCTGTGCGGTGGCGAGAGGCTCCGCCGGGGAGGCGGATGCGGAGTCGGAGGCTGGAAGAGTCGAGCCTGTGAGTTGCGATGCGGAGGCTCTAGAAGAGTCCAGTCTATGAGTTGGTAGGTGCTGTTACAAATCCGACGACAGAGAAAATTTATAGGTTGTTTGTTTTTTTTTCACACCAAATTTGACTAACTCATCCTATTAAAAATTTACGAAAGTATAAAAAAATTAAACCACAATAAAAATAAATAGTAATTATGATTTTTAATAAAATGAGTAAATCAAACTTGGTGCCAAAAAATCAAATTATCTATAAATTGAGACGAAAGGGAGTACTTTGTAAGTAATAAAACCAATATATTGATTTGCATAAATACTACATATATGCTTGCAACGCATGATAAGCGTTGCTAGGTAACACAAATACTATGGATGACACTAACAACACATGACAAATGTTGTTAGGTGACATAAATACTACGAATAACCCTTGCAACACATGACAAACGTTGCTAGGTAATTTGGATATTCTATGTATGACACTTGCAACACATGGTAAACGTTGCTAGTTCATTTTTCTTGCAATATATGAATGTGTGTTTGTAGCATCCGTTGCTACCTAATTTCTTGCAACGCATAAACCGTTTTGTTGCAATGTATGTGTTGCTATAGGGTTGTTCGTGTTGTAGTGAATTTTAATCTATGTTTCATGTCTAAATAGAGTCACTAGGTGATAAACAATATTAAAACACAATTAATACAACTGGAATGAATCAAAAAGGAGTTAAAATAAATTTTCTATGAATTAAACAAGTTTCTAGATTTATTTTTGTATTAAAAATCGGTTTCTAATATTAATTTCCTATTTTAAGCTCTCTCTGGATTGGGCGCATTATAACAGAGAAGTGCAGGGGCTCTGGTGTAAAACTTCTCAAGACTCAGACTATTCTGAGTTAGATGGCGGGTTGAATTTTGAAAAGTGGAGGGGCTCTTTTACAATTTCGGCTCGACGAAAGGGTACGGAGAGATTCGGGCCATCCGATCCAGCATCGATGGGCCAGATTAGATCGGGCATTAACCCGAAGCGGTATTCAACGACAAGCGTTAGATCCCCAAGCAGCGACCCAGATTTAATTCACTGAGAATCAATCGTGACCCTCGGATCACGATCAAACATCCACCCGCCCGAGTCGCGAAGGGGGGTATCCAGGCCAAATCTCGACCGCCCGCCCCGATCTGACGGCACACGGGTTTTCTTCCCCCCATCTCTAATCCTAGCCGCACGGTGCACATCTAACGGCCCGAGCGTCATCTCCATCCTCCCTCTAACCACGGCCGGCAATGGCGTAGAAGCGCCCGCGGCGGCGTTCGCAACCCGAATCGGCCCCGAGCACTACCCCGACCTGAAATTATCTGGTACAAAACCTAGCGGGGAAAATGGCGAACACGCGGAGAGGGTTCATACCAGCTTCTGGTGTGGCAGCAGCCCTGCCCACGGTGGTCAGCGGATTCCAGAGGAGGAATGGACGGCGGCGAGAAATTCTTTGGTCCAGGGCGACGCTTATGCCAGATAGCAAGCTTGCGCACGATCCCCGGTCACTGGTTATCGCCTCCGACCACCACCCTGGGATCCGAACGGCAGGAATTGCCGCATGCGACGGTGGCGGCGTGAGCACCATTTTTTCTTCTCCCTCTGCGCCAAGCGAGGTTCCCAACGACTCGGTGCAGCTTCGAATTGGTGGATGGAGGGAAGGGGGTCGCAGAGCTTCGGCTTTTAAGCACCACGACGAAGTCCGTGCGGAGGGAACCGGACGGCGAAAATCGCGGCGAGGATCACATGCGGTCTACGCCGGTTGTTACGATGAGGAAGAACAGTCTGGCGAGTGGGTCCGCAGTGACAGCGCCAGCGCTTTGTTTCTGCTGGTTGGTCCGCGCAAAGGGAAAAATAGGAGGAGAAATGGGCCGAGGTGTGAAGGCTTTAGGCCCAAACTGCACAGTTCTACTTTTTCTTTTATCTTTTCATTTTTCCTTTCCCTTTTTTCCAAATTCAAATTTAAATTCTAGTTTCAATTCAAACTTGTGACAATTTTATCCTTAGATTATATTGTGCCATGAAAATTCCCATTTGGAGATATATTTATATATTATTTATATTTCTATATCACATAATATTTATTTGTTTCTCTTTTCTAAATTTTAGAATCTCTTTTAAGTTTTGAATTCCACTTTGGACCCTTTTTTTTACTATATTCCTTATCACAAAATGCACACACAAAAACAATATCCAGCATGATGCATAATTTAGTAGTATATATTTTTATTACTTGTTTTTAAAGATGGTGTTCACATGTGATGATGCATAAAAGTCAAACTCACATATCGATGAAGTGAAATTGTGTCCCCTTTTTCATTATCTCATAACAATTACAATTTGGGTATTACAAATCCTACCCCCCTTAAAAATAATCTCGTCCCCGAGATTACTAAGGGATACATAGAGATTGGTTTGAAGTCTATGATATAGTTGGTTTTAATACCAAAATATTTTTTTTCAAGTCCTTAACACAATTAGCTGGTGATTAAGAATGCATAGGTATATATATATATGTATAGCCACCTAATTATGTAGGATAAAAGATGGGTAGGTTAGGGCAAGAATCGTTTGAGTAAGAAAGTTTATGGTGAGCAAGAACTCCGTGATGGGTGGTAGTGCATCCAAAGATCGAGTTTGACTTCTCTCCTTCCTTGACGGGGTTGATCTTTTCCTTTTCCGGTCTTGAGCTCATTGATTCGAGTTTAGTGTATATTATCGGAGTTGGGGAAATATGGTTAGAATAGTTATGGGTGAGATGGACTACATGATGTAGGTCAAAATCTGGTTGGTCAGGTGGGGGTTAATAGATTATGCAATCCATCAAGGCTCTATTGGTTGGGTTAGCTCATGGTTGTTATTCTAGAGTGGGATAAATATGCTAATTAGGGCAAGATGAATCCATAAGGATAGGGTAGAATCTTTTAAGATGAGATGAATCTATTAAGATAAGAGAAAATCTTTTAAGATAAGATATATTTTAATTAGGATAAGTTAGGATCTTTTCACATAAGATGGATCTATGAGTGTAGGATAAAATCTTTTAAGATGAGATGGATATTGTTAGGCTAGATACTTTAATGAGGGATAACCTAGTTTAACTAGTTATTTTTATAAGCATTTTTTTCGATATGTATATGCATATGTGATTGTGGACATTCCTCCACAACTCATCACACTCAATCAAAGATCCAAATCAGGCAAGTATCATAAGAACAAACATTCAAGGGCACAAATAATTATAAAAAAATAGTTTGTTTTTGTTCCTAAGATGAGGTCTCCTATTCCTAAAGGTCACTTTAGGCACAAGATTTCAAAGTGTGAAACCCACATTTGTCTTTTGAAGGAAAAGGTACGAATAATCAGAGTAAAGCGGAAATAGATAAGAAAAGATTAAGATAAGTTAAGAAAAGAATCAGAGTAGCAAAGATAAGTATGTAGGGGTTGTCCAGTTCTATCTAGGTTTCGACCTACAGTCAACATTTCCTCTGATACCACTTCTGTAACACCCGGGTTTTAGGGGTCCAAAGCCCGGGCGTAATCATAATCACCAGGTGTGCTGGGACCAAGTCTCACACATATGATGAATCATGGCACAGGATCGAATGTCACATCTTTACTATTTAACAGGAGTTCTATACAAAATAAATAAGTAATTACATTATAAGGAGACAACGGTCCAACAACCCAAAGTTGACTGGGAGACGACGGCCTAGATCTCTCACGAACTCATCGCAGCATCCTCCAAGCGCTTCATCCTGTGGTACCTGCTCTTGACCTGTGGGGGGGGTGTGAGACAGCAAGAGTGAGCTCACATACGTTCATCGCTCAACAAGTTGTGGGGAATAATGTGCATGAACTCGCCAAAGGTGGGAGCTCACGTGAAGTGTAAGGCTTACCAAAGAGGATGGTTAGAGCTGAGCATTGCTTTTAAAGTTGGTCAAAATTTTATTAGCAATTACTAAGTATAAGTAAATACCAGCCCAATTAAGTAGTAGAACAAAAGTAACAACATCACCTGCGATGCAATGCATATGACAAATTGAGTTTAAGTTCCATAATTTAATCATGTGAGGGTCTGAGCTGCTCATGACCGTGAGCACGGCTAGTATACCAGTTTTACACTCTGCAGAGGTGGCGCATCTTTACCCACAAGTCATGTTACCCATCTGCCAAGGGATCGCGACTTCCCATACACCTCTACCGAGGAGGCGAGGCAGGGTAACACTACGAGGCCTTTACAAAGTTCCACTAGCTTCAGAAAACCCGCTACAGTTTATAGGAAGCTCCAATGCAGGAATTCCCTTGCAGGACCGCCATCGCAGCAAAATCCTCCCGAGGGCCTCCCTACACTGACCACTCCCCTACTGCCCTTGCCCCTTTCGGGTAAGGTAGTCCTCCACTAGCTTTCCTAATTAATCAGCCAAGGGCATCCCATTATACCCTTGTGGTAGCACTGTTTTCCCGGGTGGTCGCTCCATGTTCCAATTAACATAATGATCTTATCATGAACGATAAATAACAACGGATAACAAAAGTATAATCATGAGTAATGTATCTTCATACCCAAAACCACATAAAGCACTAGCAAGTACTACCCAAAAAGTTCAGTGGTAACAAGGTATAAAGATAATCAAACTAGGGTAACCTATTGGGTCCCATCAAAATTAACCTATGCAGATCATTATGATTAATTAGAACATGGCTGGGTAAAAAGAAGTGATCAAGGGCACAACTTGCCTGGCACTTGAGATTCCAGGTACCAACTTGCTCTTCAGATGACTCGTGACCTCGCTCTAGTCGTAGCAATACAAACAAACATTGTATAGGCAAAAATTAACATTACACCAAACATAAGAATAAACTGAATAATAATAATCTACGTGTTGCTACAAGATCGTGGGTTCGAGAATGGCTAAATTCGGGGTTACGGTTATGGAGTTATGGTTTTCCGAAGATCCACGTGGTTAAGTATAGAATAGACTAAGTGCAACATTTTAACCTATATTTCATGACAAAACAAAGTTACCAGATGATAGTAAATATTATTATGAGACTAATGCAACTAGAATGGATCAAAACGGAGTTACAGTTATTGAGTTATTAATTTCCTAAGTTATTAAGTTCTTGGCACGAAATAAATTAAATAAACAATTTTAATCTATGTTTCATGTCTAAATAGAGTCACTAGTTGATAAACAATATTAAAACACAATTAATACAACTGGAATGAATCAAAAAGGAGTTAAAATAAATTTTCTATGAATTAAACAAGTTTCTAGATTTATTTTTGTATTAAAAATCGATTTCTAATATTAATTTCCTATTTTCAGCTCTCTCTGGATTGGGCGCATTATAACAGAGAAGTGCAGGGGCTCTGGTGTAAAACTTCTCAAGACTCAGACTATTCTGAGTTAGATGGCGGGTTGAATTTTGAAAAGTGGAGGGGCTCTTTTACAATTTCGGCTCGGCGAAAGGGTACGGAGAGATTCGGGCCATCCGATCCAGCATCGATGGGCCAGATTAGATCGGGCATTAACCCGAAGCGGTATTCAACGACAAGCGTTAGATCCCCAAGCAGCGACCCAGATTTAATTCACTGAGAATCAATCGTGACCCTCGGATCACGATCAAACATCCACCCGCCCGAGTCGCGAAGGGGGGTATCCAGGCCAAATCTCGACCGCCCGCCCCGATCCGACGGCACACGGGTTTTCTTCCCCCATCTCTAATCCTAGCCGCACGGTGCACATCTAACGGCCCGAGCGTCATCTCCATCCTCCCTCTAACCACAGCCGGCAATGGCGCAGAAGCGCCCGCGGCGGCGTTCGCAACCCGAATCGGCCCCGAGCACTACCCCGACCTGAAATTATCTGGTACAAAACCTAGCGGGGAAAATGGCGAACACGCGGAGAGGGTTCATACCAGCTTCTGGTGTGGCAGCAGCCCTGCCCACGGTGGTCAGCGGATTCCAGAGGAGGAATGGACGGCGGCGAGAAATTCTTTGGTCCAGGGCGACGCTTATGCCAGATAGCAAGCTTGCGCACGATCCCCGGTCACTGGTTATCGCCTCCGACCACCACCCTGGGATCCGAACGGCAGGAATTGCCGCATGCGACGGTGGCGGCGTGAGCACCATTTTTTCTTCTCCCTCTGCGCCAGGCGAGGTTCCCAACGACTCGGTGCAGCTTCGAATTGGTGGATGGAGGGAAGGGGGTCGCAGAGCTTCGGCTTTTAAGCACCACGACGAAGTCCGTGCGGAGGGAACCGGACGGCGAAAATCGCGGCGAGGATCACATGCGGTCTACGCCGATTGTTACGATGAGGAAGAACAGTCTGGCGAGTGGGTCCGCAGTGACAGCGCCAGCGCTTTGTTTCTGCTGGTTGGTCCGCGCAAAGGGAAAAATAGGAGGAGAAATGGGCCGAGGTGTGAAGGCTTTAGGCCCAAACTGCACAGTTCTACTTTTTCTTTTATCTTTTCATTTTTCCTTTCCCTTTTTTCCAAATTCAAATTTAAATTCTAGTTTCAATTCAAACTTGTGACAATTTTATCCTTAGATTATATTGTGCCATGAAAATTCCCATTTGGAGATATATTTATATATTATTTATATTTCTATATCACATAATATTTATTTGTTTCTCTTTTCTAAATTTTAGAATCTCTTTTAAGTTTTGAATTCCACTTTGGACCCTTTTTTTTTACTATATTCCTTATCACAAAATGCACACACAAAAACAATATCCAGCATGATGCATAATTTAGTAGTATATATTTTTATTACTTGTTTTTAAAGATGGTGTTCACATGTGATGATGCATAAAAGTCAAACTCACATATCGATGAAGTGAAATTGTGTCCCCTTTTTCATTATCTCATAACAATTACAATTTGGGTATTACATCGATCTGCCCGTCTGCTTCGGGACTCCCTCCAACTTCCGAAGGGAAACCCTCACGTTCGAGGTGGTCGGGTTCCGAGGAACCTACCACGCAGTACTGGGGAGGCCATGCTACACCAAGTTCATGGTCATCCCCGACTACACCTACCTCAAGCTCAAAATGTCGGGTCCCAACGGGGTCATCACCGTCGGCCCCACGTACCGACACGCGTACGAATGCGACGTGGAGTGCGTGGAGTACGTCGAGGCCCTCGCCGAATCTGAGGCCCTCATCGCCGACCTGGAGAGCCTCTCCAAGGAGGCGCTAGATGCGAAGCGCCACGCCGGCAACTTCGAGCCAGCAGAGACGGTTAAGTCCGTCCCTCTCGACCCCAGCAACGACGCCTCCAAGCAGATTCAGATCGACTCCGAGCTCGACCCCAAATAGGAAGCAGTCTCGTCGACTTTCTCCGCGCGAACGCCGAAGTTTTCGCGTGGAGTTCCTCAGACATGCCTGGCATACCGAGGGATGACGCCGAGCACTCGCTGGATATCCGAGCTGGATCCCGACCCGTGAAGCAGCCTCTGCGCCGATTCGACGAAGAAAAGCGCAGAGCCATAGGCGAGGAGATCCACAAGCTGATGGTCGCAGGGTTCATCAAAGAGGTATTCCATCCCGAATGGCTTGCCAACCCTGTGCTTGTGAGAAAGAAAGGAGGGAAATGGCGGATGTGTGTAGACTACACTGGTCTAAACAAAGCATGTCCGAAGGTTCCCTACCCTCTGCCTCGCATCGATCAAATCGTGGATTCCATTGCTGGGTGCGAAACCCTGTCTTTCCTCGATGCCTACTCAGGGTATCACCAAATTAGGATGAAAGAGTCCGACCAGCTCGCGACTTCTTTCATCACGCCCTTTGGCATGTACTGCTACGTTACGATGCCATTTGGTTTGAGGAATGCGGGTGCGACATACCAAAGGTGCATGAACCACGTGTTTGGCGAACACATTGGTCGCACCATCGAGGCTTACGTCGATGACATCGTAGTCAAGACAAGGAAAGCCTCCGACCACCTCTCCGAACTTGAAACGACATTCCGGTGTCTCAAGGCGAAGGGCGTAAAACTCAATCCCGAGAAGTGCGTCTTCGGAGTCCCCCGAGGCATGCTCTTGGGGTTCATCATCTCCGAGCGGGGCATCGAGGCCAACCTGGAGAAAATCGTGGCCATCACCAACATGGAGCCCATCAAGGATTTGAAAGGCATACAGAGGGTCATGGGATGCCTTGCGGCTCTGAGCCGCTTCATCTCGCGCCTCAGCGAAAGAGGCCTACCTCTGTACCGCCTCTTAAGAAAGACCGAGTGCTTCACTTGGACCCCCGAGGCCGAGGAAGCCCTCGGGAACCTAAAAGCGCTCCTTACCAGCGCGCCCATCTTGGTGCCCCCCGCTGCCGGAGAAGCCCTCTTGATCTACGTCGCCGCTACCACTCAGGTGGTCAGCGCCGCGATCGTGGTTGAGAGACGAGAAGAGGGGCATGCATTGCCCGTCCAGAGGCCGGTCTACTTCATCAGTGAGGTATTGTCCGAGACCAAGATCCGCTACCACCAAATTCAGAAGCTGCTGTACGCAGTGATTCTGACGCGGTGGAAGTTGCGACACTACTTCGAGTCTCATCCGGTGACTGTGGTGTCATCCTTCCCCCTGGGGGAGATCATTCAGTGCCGAGAGGCCTTGGGTAGGATTGCAAAGTGGGCGGTGGAAATCATGGGTGAGACAATCTCGTTCGCCCCTCGAAAGGCCATCAAGTCCCAAGTCTTGGCGGACTTTGTGGCTGAATGGGTCGACACTCAGCTCCCAGCAGCTCCGATCCAACCGGAACTCTGGACCATGTTTTTCGACGGGTCGCTGATGAAAACAGGGGCAGGCGCGGGCCTGCTCTTCATCTCGCCCCTCGGGAAGCACCTCCGCTACGTGCTACGCCTCCATTTCCCTGCGTCCAACAACGTGGCTGAGTACGAGGCTCTGGTCAACAGGTTGCGCATCGCCATCGAGCTAGGGGTCCGACGCCTCGACGCTCGCGGTGACTCGCAGCTTGTCATCGACCAAGTCATGAAGAACTCCCACTGCCGCGACCCGAAGATGGAAGCCTACTGCGACAAGGTTCGACGCCTGGAGGACAAGTTCTACGGGCTCGAGGTCAACCACGTCGCCCGGCGGTACAACAAGACTGCGGACGAGCTGGCGAAGATAGCTTCGGCGCGAACAACGGTTCCCCCGAACGTCTTCTCCCGGGACCTACATCAACCCTCAGTCAGGACAAACGACACGCCCGAGCCCGAGAAGGCCTCGGCCCGGCCCGAGGCACCCTCGGCCCCGCCCGAGGCACCCTCGGCTACCGAGGGTGAGGCTCTGCGCATCGAGGAAGAGCGGAATGGGGTCACGCCTAATCGAAACTGGCAGACCCCATACCTGCAATATCTCCACCGAGGAGAGCTACCCTTCGAAAGAGCCGAAGCTCGGCGACTGGCGTGGCGTGCCAAGTCATTCGTCTTGCTGGGTGATGGGAAGGAGCTCTACCACCGCAACCCCTCCGGCATCCTCCGGCGATGCATATCCATCGCCGAAGGCCAAGAGCTCTTACAAGAAATACACTCGGGGGCTTGCGGTCATCACGCAGCGCCTCGAGCCCTTGTTGGAAACGCTTTTCGACAAGGTTTCTAGTGGCCGACCGCGGTGGCCGACGCCACTAGAATTGTCCGCACCTGCCAAGGGTGTCAATTCTACGCAAGGCAGATGCACCTACCTGCTCAGGCTCTGCAAACAATACCCATCACCTGGATGTTTGCTGTGTGGGGTCTGGACCTCGTCGGTCCCTTGCAGAAGGCACCCGGGGGCTACATGCACCTGCTGATCTCCATCGACAAATTCTCCAAGTGGATCGAGATCCGACCCCTAAACAGCATCAGGTCCGAACAGGCGGTGGCGTTCTTCACTAACATCATCCATCGCTTTGGGGTCCCGAACTCCATCATCATCGACAACGGCACCCAGTTCACCGGCAGAAAGTTCCTGGACTTCTGCGAGGACCACCACATCCGGGTGGACTGGGCCGCCGTGGCACACCCCATGACAAATGGGCAGGTAGAACGTGCCAACGACATGATTCTGCAAGGACTCAAGCCGAGGATCTACAACGACCTCCACAAGTTCGGCAGGCGATGGATGAAGGAACTCCCCTTGGTGGTCTGGAGCCTGAGGACGACGCCAAGTCGAGCCACGGGTTTCACGCCGTTCGTTCTAGTCTATGGAGTCGAGGCCATCTTGCCCACAGACTTAGAATACGGTTCCCCAAGGACGAGGGCCTACGATGACCGACGCAACCAGACCAACCGAGAAGACTCACTGGACCAACTGGAAGAGGCTCGGGACATGGCCTTACTACACTCGGCGCGGTATCAGCAGTCCCTGTGACGCTACCATGCCCGAGGGGTTCGGTCCCGAGACCTCCAGGTGGGCGACTTGGTGCTTCGACTACGACAAGACGCCCGAGGGCGGCACAAGCTCACGCCTCCCTGGGAAGGGCCATTCGTCATCGCCAAGGTTTTGAAGCCCGGGACGTACAAGCTGGCCAATAGTCAAGGCGAGGTCTACAACAACGCTTGGAACATCCGACAGCTACGTCGCTTCTAACCTTAAGATGTTTTCAAGCCGTTCATATACCTCGTTTACATATGAAGTCTAACCATCAAGGAAGGGTCAGCCTTGCCTCGGCAAAGCCCGACCCTCCCTCGGGGGCTAGAAGGGGGGAACCCCCTCCGCGTCAAAATTTTCCTCGGAAAAAGTCTTTCTGCCAGAATATCTTTCGTGCTTTTCGACTACTTCGGTAGTGGGATCATGAAAACGACGGAGTACACGTAAGCAGGCAAGGTCGACCGAGCCGAGGGACTCCTACGCCTACGGGATACAGATACCTCACTCATCACCTTCTGCGAGAAGTAACTCGCGTTCGGATCAGCGATCCTGCTGACCGAACAAGCCTTAACGCTCAAAAGAGTTTCTGCCGAAACGGTTTTTCGGGTTTTCTCGGCTACGTCGATAATAGAATCCCACGGACGAGCAAGAGTACACGTAAGCGGCAAGGCCGACCGAGCCGAGGGATTCCTATGCCTCCGGGATATGGATACCTCACTCATCACCTTCCATGAGAAGTAACTCTAGCTCGGATAAACGATTCTGCTACCGATGAGCAAGCCCTGATACTCGAAACAAGAGGAAAAGACTATGCACCCGGGCTACAGCCAGTTCGCATGAAAAACATATGCATACTATAGGCGAACCGATCCTGCAGGCTCAGACGTCGATTGAGGGGGAGCAGCAGCACCCTCGGCGTCAACTCCACCTTCGGCGAAGTCCGACCGAGCCTCGGACGACAACACGGGCGAAGGATCTCCGCTTCGAAGGACAACGTCAGCACCACGCCCGGGCCATCGCCGCCAGGGTCTTCTCCAGGAACCCGGCCCGAGCAGACGGCTCGGCCGGCTGCCCCGAAGCCTTAGCCAGCTGTCCCCCGAGGACACCAGCCCGGCTCGTGGCCTCGGCAACTCGACTCCGGCATTGGTCCCGCTAGTGGACGGCCCGGCCAGGCTCCGACCGACGAAGCCTCTTTTCGAGCCAACTCTGCCTCTGTCCACGCTGACACCGCTGCCTCCGGCTCCGGCTCATCGAAGAGCGGTCGAGGGTTCCTTTAACTAAGCAAGAGAAGCCTCGGGCGGCAAGGCCGACCGAGCCGAGGGACTCCTACGCCTCCGGGATACGGATACCTCACTCGTCACCTTCGCACGAGGCAACTCACACTTGGTTAAGCGGTTCAGTTAGCCGACAGGCGAGTCCTAGTGCTCGAAATAAGGAAGAAACACAGCTTCACGCCAAAATACATACATGTTCAGGCCCCGACAGCCACGATGAACAGACACCGACACTCAAGGTGCCATTACAAACGGAACTCCGGTTCCGCCCCCCGCAGGTACGAACAACCCCCCACATTGGAGGGCCTGCGGGACGACAAAACCCCAGGTGGCTCGCCGCCGCCCACTCCGGCAGCAGCGACAACGACCTCCGCTCCGGGCGGCCAAACAGCAGCAGCGATGACCTCAGGGCAGACGCTGCTGCGATAAGGCCCTCGCCCACGTCCCCACTCGAGGGGCGAGGACAAGCAGAAGGCCGTAGAGTCGGAGGTCAGTCCGTGGGTGGCTCCGACTATCTCGTCGACGGAGAAACCTCTTCCGGCTGCCTCAGTGGGAGGTGGCACCGGAAGCAGCGCCGAAGCCGCTCAGGCCGGAGAGCCAGACACGCGGCAGCTGCCAGCGCCACGAACGGCGAACACCCTTCCCCCCGATCACTGAGGGAAGGAGCGGGCCGCTGCCCGCGCGGAGGCAGGCCCCGGCTCGCCTTGCTCTCCGCCCCAGCAAGGATGATGAAGATCCTTGAAGCTGAGGGCGGGACTGAGGTCGCAGCCCGGCTCGCTTCTCCCCACCATCGAGCTGGTGGTCACCGTCTTGGGTGACCACCGGCGAGGGGATGCAGTCGGACTGCCTGATGAAAATCCTTGAAGCCGAACGATGGCTGAAAGGTACCAACTTCCGTGAAGTTGCGTTCCTCCAACGACGACAAGACGAAAGCAACGCGAGCGCTCCCCATCCGGGGGCTCGGAAGGTGGAAGGGCGCGATGCATGAGGAAAGTGCGAAGACATGGTTGCCATCCAAGGGGGTCACCCTCCTTTTAAAGGCGACTCTCCCCACTTGCGTTCTCAACCAGCGTGGACTGAGTCTTCTCCAACACGCTCCAAGGCCCTCCCCCTACGACACGGGGGCTAGGTCCCACGCGTCATGCAAGCCGGCCCAGGACAGAAGAAGCCAAACCGCCGCGCGCGGAGCGCACAACAGCTCAGCGGTTACAAGCATTCCTCCACTATTGCCCGGACCAGCGGGTGAAAGGGCGGACCGCCATGCAGGTGGCATGCAACTGCACCAAGGGGGCGCACCATTTCGACTTTGATGCGTCCAGCATGGAGGCCCAGGCCCACACGTCATGTAACCGGCGCGCCGGTTACTACGTGCGAGAAACCGCACTGCCACTTGTGCCAGTACCGCGCCTCCTCGAATGCGGAACCGGTGCCGCGACTCGAGGCGACCCTGCGCATGACCCGACAGTGCCAACCGAGCACATCGGTCACGGGTCAGTCAGCCGCGGGAGAAGGCGCGACAGTCGATACGGCCAGAAATGGGCCGGCACTAATGGCGGTGGCAGGCGGGCGGAAGCAACAGTCAAGTCGTCAGCAAGCTCACGCCCCCTCCTGGGACAGCGAGAGAACCCTCTCCCACGGCGTGAAGACGACGCGCCCGTGTTCCGTTCCTCGAATGGCTCGCGCACGCACAACGGCTGCCCCGCGAACCACTCGTCCCGTCGCATTAACTCTGCGGCAGGACAGGCGACACCCTTGGCAGGCGAAGCAGGCGACACTTCACCTCCGCCATAATGACCGCATCAAAAAAGGTGCGCCACGTCGTTCGATTTCGTATCCTTTTCCTCCTCCTCTTTCTCTCTCTTGCCACAGGGACCGAGAAAGGGGATACTCCGAAAGGGATCCTTCTCCACGAAGGAAGCGGGCCCTGAGCCCTCCTACTGATCAGAGGTTCGAAGGCTGGCCCCTCGGAAGGGTTCGACAGTCGCCTCAGAGCACTCAGGCTCCGCGCCTACTACTGACCAGAGGTTCAAAGGCTGGCCCCTCGGAAGGGTTCGACAGCCGCCTCAGAGCACTCGGGCTCCGCGCCCACTACTGGTTAGAGGTTCAAAGGCTAGCCCCTCGGAGGGGTTCGACAGCCGCCTCAAGCCACTCGGGCTCCGCGCCCACTACTGATCAGGGGTTCGTAGGCTGGCCCCGAAGGGTTCGACAGCCGCCTCAGAGCACGCAGAGCGAGGGATGACTCTGGGTACGTTCGATACACAACCAAGGCTCGGGCTACGCTCCCGAGGTACCCTACGACATTTCCGAGACCAGCGGGAGCGATTTTGTAACATAATCCCATCAGAGGGAGGCATCGAGCCCTCAGACCCTATCAAACGGGACCGGGTCCGGCAAATCACCTGCAGGTACTTTTGGAGCGCGCCTCTGGGCCACTAGCCGACCCTTATCGAACGGGGCACGGGCGTCCACTCGGATCACCCGCTAGCAACTCACTGGAGACACCATGTTCGGCGCCCTCCGAGGGCAACATGGCGCTTTCCCCCTCCTCCTTGCAGAAAGGCGACGCAGGGGCGTATGGAAAAAGCCGAGTCTGGCCTTGACCGTCCTCTCGCTCTGTGCGGAGGCTCGGGGGCTGCTCTCGCAAACCCTGCTCCGGCCAAACCGTTGACATCGTCAACATACCAGCCCGAGAACTTAGAACTCGACTATGCACCCGGGCTACAGCCAGTTCGCATGACGGAACAACCAGACCGGCCGAAGCATCACGAAAACGCGCTAAGACCTCGAAGGAGTCAAACCACTCCTCCGAGGCCTCGGGGGCTACACCCGGCGGGTGCGCTCGCGCGCACCCACCAGAACGAAACGCAACCGAGAAAGGCCGGTCCCCTTGCAAAAAAGTGCGACAAAAGCCTCCAAGCGAGTATCAACACTCCCTTCGAGGCTTGGGGGCTACTGTCGGGGACCATAATTAGGGGTACCCCCAAGACTCCTAATCTTAACTGGTAACCCCCATCAGCACAAAGCTGCAAAGGCCTGATGGGCGCGATTAAGGTCAAGGCTCAGTCCACTCATGGGACACGTTCTCGCCTCGCCCGAGCCCAGCCTCGGGCAAAGGCAACCGACCCCAGAGGATTCACGTCTCGCCCAAGGGCCCCCTCAAGCGACGGACACACCTTCGGCTCGCCCGAGGCCCAGTCTTTGCGGAGAAGCAACCTTGGCCAGATCGCCACGCCAACCGACTGTATCGCAGGAGCATTTAATGCAAGGATCGCCTGACACCTTATCCTGACGCGCGCTCTTCAGTCGACAGAGCCAAAGTGACCGCAGTCACTTCGCCGCTCCACTGACCGACCTGACAAGAAAACAGCGTCGCCTGTGTCGCTCTGACTGATGTGCCACTCGACAGAGTGAGGCTGACAGCAGCTAAGTCCAGCCTCGGACGCCATAGGAAGCTCTGCCTCGCCCGACCCCAGGGCTCGGGCTCAACCTCAACGCTGGACGACGGACTCCGCCTCGCCCGACCCCAGGGCTCGGACACAGCCTCGGCCTCGGAAGACGGTCTCCGCCTCGCCCGACCCAGGGCTCGGACTCAACCTTCACCTCGGAAGACGGACTCCGCCTCGCCCGACCCCAGGGCTCGGACTCAGCCTCGGCTCCGGAAGACGATGGACTCCGCCTCGCCCGACCCTAGGGCTTGGACTCAACCTCGACCTCGGAGGAATCGCCACCTCGCCCGAACTCGGGTCCGGACCGGCCACGTCGCCAGGGGGGCATCATTACCCTGCCCCTAGCTAGCTCAGGCTACGGGGAACAAGACCGGCGTCCCATCTGGCTCGCCCCAGTAAACAAGTAATGATGACACCCCGCACGCTCCATGACGACGGCAGCTCCCAGCCCCTTACGTCAGCAAGGATTCGACAGCCCCGACAACTGTCCTTCCACAGGGCCCAAGCGCTCCTCTGATGGCCATGACATCACATGAACAGGGTGCCAAAACCTCTCCGACTGCCACGACGGCATGTACTTAGGGCTCTAGCTCCTCTCTGCTAGACACGTTAGCACACTGCTACACCCCCCATTATACACCTGGACCCTCTCCTTACGCCTATAAAAGGAAGGTCCAGGGCTCTCGTACGAGAAGGTTGGCCGCGCGGGAGAACGGGCCGACGCATAAGGCTCTCGCCCTCGCTCTCTCTCCCACGCGAACGCTTGTAACCCCCTACTGCAAGCGCATCCATCCGCCCTGGGCGCAGGACAACACGAAGGCCGCGGTTTCCCCTTACTGTTCTCCCCCCTTTGTGTCCCGTCTCGCGCCGACCCATCTGGGCTGGGACACGTAGCGACAATTTACTCGTCGGTCCAGGGACCCCCCGGGGTCGAAACGCCGACAAAGGGATTTTCCTTTTCATTGTTCATGCGGAAAATGTGGCATGTGGTACATTGGTGGACACACTACAGGTTCGAGCATAAAAATCTTTAGTTTTGAGCATAAACGTCCTCAGTTTTGTCAGTAAATATCAAGCCAACGTGAGAGACGTTAATAACTCTCATGCATTATATTCATGATCGTAAAAATCCTTAAGTTTGAATATAAATAGTGTTAGATATAGTGTGTATTGAGTTACTCTCACCAAATTGCCCTCACGTCCATGCAGCCATCATGAATCAAGGGATTTGGTTAGGCGAGTTGATTGAGAGATTTAATTAGGGGAGTTGATTAGGGAATTTGATTTTTATGGCAGTCACAGACACCATAAATCAAGGAATTCTCTTTTCAATGTGCACACGGCAAATATGGCATATGTGATACACTGGTGGATGAACTCTAGGTTTGAGCATAAAATTCTTCAATTTTTAGCGTAAAAATGCTCAGTTTACCATAAATACCGAGACAACGTGAGAGATGTTTATAACTCAGATGCGTTGTATTCATGATAGTAAAAATTATCAAATTTGAGTGTAAAATAGTGTTAGATATAGCATAAATGTTGATTCCCTCGCATCCAACAACTCACCACGTCTATACGCCCACCATAAATCAAGAGATTTAATTAGGGGAGTTGATTAGGGGTTTAATTAGGGGAGTTGATTAGGGAATTTGATTTTTGATGGCAATCACAAACACTGTAAATTAAGGGATTCACTTTCACTGTGCACGTGCAAAATATGACATGCAGTACACTGGTGGACAAACTCTAGGATCGAGCATACAATTCATTAGTTTTGATTGTAAAAAAGTGTTAGATACATCGTAAATGTTGTGCATGCCTCGCCGCGACGCTGCCGCAAATCGTGACCAAGCTTCACTAGCGCCTAAATGACGATCATCGCCCACACACAACCCGTAGCTTTTGCTCGCGCCTAGGGCAACCACCACCGTTGCTTGCGCCTCATGGGGCACCGCTTTCGTTCGTGCCTCGAGGGCCGCACCGCTGCTTGCTCTTTGGGGGCGCTCCTGTCAGTTGTGTCTCGAGGGACTGCCACCGCCGCTAGCACCTTGGGTGCGCTGCCATCGCGCGCTCCTTCGGGGAGATGCTGCCACCACTCGCCCCTCCTGGGGCCGTTGCAGATGCTCGCGCCTCAGGGTGTGGGGGGGGCAGTCACCGTCGTCACCGCTAAAAACTTAATCCCTGGCGATCTAGGGCTGTGTTTATAGACGCTCGGGCCAAATTTGTTTGAGGTGGTACGGTTGAACCAGATGGTAGCATTGAGCTATATAAGCTATATATATGCTTTGCATCTCATGCTAGATTTTTTGATTGTTGCATTTAAATGGACTTTGAAATTTAAATTTTATTTGAATTTGGTTTGAAATAGGAAAAATAAAATAAAATAAAATAAAAATAAAAAAGAAAGAAAGTAGTGGTAGAGTGTAGAAGCCCTTGTGACGACAAGGAGCCTTCGGGAGAGGCTGCAATCGCAGGACCACTTGTGTGTGGTGAAGGCCTTGGGCTATCTATGGAGTTAAACTGATCGAGAGCTTTTCCCTAGCGTGGGTATTCCCATGTGTAGGGTTCTAACGGGAATTAGAGTGAAACTTGCATGCTTCTTGATACCTCGATAAAAATACTGACACATCAATGAAACTTGCATGCTTCTTTATACCTCGGTAAAAATACTGACATGTCAATAAAAGTTTATATTTCTATTGTATTTAAATTTTCGCTTTTTGTATCGCGTTATCTTGGTTATGTGTTTCATCTTGAGTAAAATGCAATAGCGGTCCTCGAACTTGACATGTTGTATCACTTAGGCCATCGAACTCAAAAAACTAGAAAGATGGGTCCTGTAAGTCTGTAACTTGGTTGGCCCTTGCTAAACGGTCCAAATATGAGTTGCTCAAACAGGATGACGAGGTAGCATGCAACATTGGAACACATTAATGAAAGTTTAAGGAACCAAATGACATAACATAAAGTTTAGGGATCTAGCTCCACTTGTATATGGCCCAATTCAATAAGGAAGCCAAGATGGTGTGTAGAGATTGCATGAGGCTTTAGCTCCATATTGCTCATCTAGGTAGGAGAGAACCATCTTATATGTGGGGGTGTTCACTACTCTTCACATGAGGCAAACAAAGAACTATGGAGGCTGCCACATGCGCGCGCTCGCTTGCGTTTCACGCTATTTATCAATTGACTTGTGACTTGCGACGATGCGTGATCGTGTCGTGACGTGTTGACAACAACAACTTATTTTTGTCTTTTTTTGTTTATTTGGTTATCAAATACCACACCTAGACTACAACATCAACCAGGAGTAATGGGCGCGCACGTTACGTGCGAGATCACCGAGCGGTTGCACGTAGAGAGATTCCAGGGGGCGGTTACTGGAATTTAGCTGATCGAACACGTCAAGTTGTTGCGACCCTCAATAAAAGGGGGAGGTCCTTCAGCCGGAGGGCTGACGAAATACAGCAACCGACTCGTCTTTTCATTCTCATCTCTCTGTGCCTTCGCTTCTCTGCCATGTCATCCCTTCGTCTACCGGATGAAGGGAGAGTGGTGCCTTTGAACCAACGCCGACGTTTTGACGACCTGCACGGGTGCCAGCGAATCAGGTTTCTGGAAAGTGCTTCGCGCACGTCCGCTCGGGGTCCTCACCATTACTCGCGGAAATCACTATAAGTAAATATGCATTTTTCAGTTTATTGCAATGACGGTCTTATGGTTAGATCCGTTGTCAATTCTTCTTTTATGCATTAATCTTGTTGAGTTAGTTCAGATCTATTCTGTTCTAATGTCAAAGATACTATCTGACAGTATATCTGTGTTTTATGATTTATGTTGCATTATCAAATTAATCTTAGCCCCTAATAATTTTATAACATTTAAGTGACACATCCTGTCAAGTTCCGCAACCCAATTGACTGGTTACATGTGTTCTAGTCGTTAACCTTCCTTCGCTGCGTGTCTAGGTATCTCGTATGGTGTCGTGACGGATGCCATGACGCTGTCGTCGTCCACAACCACACGGTAGGAAAGGAATCCATCGCGTCGCTCCCTGCCTGCACTCATTCGGAGCATCGGCACACGTAGCATTGGACACGGACCGGCAGCATCAGATGCACACGGACGACGTGTACGTTTGGAATTTAAGTAATTTTTTTAGTGGAAGAATTATATCACCCACCACCTGCTGTTGGATCGAGCGTGTGCGTGTCGGTGTCTGTGTCTCATCATCGCCGTCGTCATCTGTTTAATACTACTAGTCACATGGGCATTTGCTGTAGCTTTCTGGCATCGCTACTACCAGACAGAGAGGACAGGGGAGGTCAGACTCAGAAACGCTCGCTCACGACGGCAGCAGCCATGGCAGCATCGTGCGGCGGCCGCGTGGTGGTCTTCCCGTTCCCGTTCCAGGGCCACTTCAACCCGGTGATGCGCCTGGCCCGCGCGCTGCACGCCCGGGGCGTCGGGATCACCGTGTTCCACACCGCCGGCGCGCGGGCGCCGGACCCGGCCGACTACCCCGCCGACTACCGCTTCGTGCCCGTGCCCGTGGAGGTGGCCCCGGAGCTGATGGCGTCCGAGGACATCGCCGCCATCGTCACGGCGCTCAACGCCGCCTGCGAGGCGCCCTTCCGGGACCGCCTCTCGGCGCTGCTCTCCGCCGCCGACGGCGAGGCGGGGGAGGCGGGGGGCCGCGTCCGCTGCGTCCTCACCGACGTCAGCTGGGACGCCGTGCTGTCGGCGGCCCGCGGCCTCGGCGTGCCCGCGCTCGGCGTCATGACGGCCAGCGCCGCCACGTTCCGCGTCTACATGGCGTACCGCACCTTGGTCGACAAGGGATACCTGCCGGTGAGAGGTGAGTCCGTCCAAGTCGATTTCGTCGGCGGCGGCGAGGTTAGAGTTAGATTAGATCTGCCTACTTGCTTATACATAATGGTTTGGATTGGATGCGTGAATCGATCTAATCAAATCAGAGGAGCGCAAGGACGACGCGGTCGCCGAGCTACCCCCGTACCGCGTGAAGGACCTGCTGCGGCACGAGACGTGCGACCTGGAGGAGTTCGCGGACCTGCTGGGCCGCGTGGTCGCGGCGGCGCGGCTGTCCTCGGGGCTCATCTTCCACACGTTCCCCTTCATCGAGGCCGGCACGCTGGGCGAGATCCGGGACGACATGTCGGTGCCGGTGTACGCCGTGGCGCCGCTCAACAAGCTGGTGCCGGCGGCCACGGCCAGCCTGCACGGCGAGGTGCAGGCGGACCGGGGCTGCCTGCGCTGGCTGGACGCGCAGCGGGCGCGCTCCGTGCTGTACGTGAGCTTCGGGAGCATGGCGGCCATGGACCCGCACGAGTTCGTGGAGCTGGCGTGGGGGCTGGCCGACGCCGGCCGCCCCTTCGTGTGGGTGGTCCGGCCCAACCTCATCCGCGGCTTCGAGTCGGGCGCGCTGCCCGACGGCGTGGAGGACCGGGTGCGCGGCCGCGGCGTCGTCGTCAGCTGGGCGCCGCAGGAGGAGGTGCTCGCGCACCCGGCCGTGGGCGGCTTCTTCACCCACTGCGGCTGGAACTCCACCGTGGAGGCCGTGTCGGAGGGCGTGCCCATGATCTGCCACCCGCGCCACGGGGACCAGTACGGCAACGCGAGGTACGTGTGCCACGTCTGGAAGGTGGGCACGGAGGTCGCCGGGGACCAGCTGGAGAGAGGGGAGATCAAGGCCGCCATCGACAGGCTCATGGGCGGCAGCGAGGAAGGGGAGGGCATCAGGAAGAGGATGAACGAGCTCAAGATCGCTGCGGACAAGGGCATCGATGAATCTGCTGGGTCGGATTTAACTAATTTGGTTCATCTCATAAACTCCTACTGATCGATCCTTGTATTGGGTACCATGTTCCGGATGATGAGTTGGAATAAATCAAAACTTGTGTTCCAGTCGATCTACGCTTCTCATCATTCATCATCATCAATGGACAACAAAACCTACAGCTACAGGGTTTAGAACATTAACAGACTTGTTTTCGAGCTTCCTCAGGATTCAACCCAGTTGTGCTAGAGCATCGTCTCTAACAGATTATGGATGTTCTCCTGATATTAGTAACAGATTATGGATGTTCTCCTGATATTAGCACTGTAGCTTATTGATCGAGCTGCAAATTAAGATCTGTATAAAAACAAGCCTCTATTCTCAAATATTTATTGCCCGCTAGTTCATTTTTGACTAAAGGCGAAGTATCATGTGCACACCACCCATCGGTGCACATTGTTGGGCGGAGGACGAACCTAACTAGCACACAGGACCGTGGGTGAAGATGCATTCGACTCTTCGAACGCCTGTAACGGAAGATAAAGTCAAGCAGAGTGGGTGATGAGGCATTCGACACTTCGAACGCCTGTAACGAAAGATAAAGTCAAGCGGAGGCCCTGAGACACTCGACACCGGCCAATGCCTTCGCCATGGCACCGCCACCGCAACTCGCGCCATACATCCGTCAGGGGAGAGCGAAGGGCGTCGAATCGCGAAGGCTTCGAAGATGGTCGCGAATGCTACGAGGCGACCAGCCCGTCGTTGGTCCACCAGAGGACGCTTTGAAAGGCCCACCTGTCATTGTAATGTATGGGTCTATTATTTAGTATGCGCCGCCTTCAGGAAGTAGGGTGTTACGCATTCTAGCGGCCCGAACCTGTATAAATCCTCGTGTAAGTCCGACGTGCTCCCACACGTACCATCAAGTCGCAATTAACAGCGCCGTCCTACCCAAAAGCATCACGTGGGTAACATCGTGGTGCGTGGTCGGGTCACAAACACCGACAGATGCCACGTGGGCCTTAGGGCCCTGGCTTCCAGGATCGTGCGTCTAGGTTTTTTCTGGCCTAGAATTGTTAGCGATGCCCAAAACACTACTTAGAGCTGCGAAGCCTGCCAGATGTTTGCTCCAAACAAAGGGGAGCCTTCACATAAATCCAAATTGAACGCCCCACATGGCCATTACAACGATGGGGCATAGACATCGCCGGTCCTCTCCCAACAGCTCAAGGAAACCTTGAGTATGGATTCGTCGCAGTCAAATACTTCACAAGGTGGGCAGGGGTAAAGGCAGTCTCCGTCATAACGTCGAACGCAACACAAAAAATTTTCTTGCAAAATATCATATGCAGATTCGGCGTCCCCTCCGAGATAACCGTAAATAACGACAAATAGTTCGACATGCAGCAGTTTTGGGAATTCTGTGCATTAGTTGGCACCAAGGTTAACTTCGCCTCCGTATACCACCCCAATCCAATGGTGCAGTAGAAAGAGCGAATGAAAAAAAATCTTCACAGCAGTCAAGAAGAGGCTACATGATGACATGAAGAGTAAATGGCCCGATCAACTGCCCCAAGTCATATGGGGCCTAAATACAACAGAAACTAGGTGCACATGATTCACACCCTTCAAGCTGATGTACGGTGCTGTGAGGTAATGACGCCACAAGAATTAAAATTCAAGTCTCCAAGAGTAGAAAGCAACTCAGCACTGGAAAAGGACGAGCCCGCGACCAAGGATTTACTCGAAGACTACATGGCCGAAGCCCTTAGCACAATTGCAAGATACCAAGAAGCAACCAAGGCATGGAGAGACAAGTCTGTCAAAACCAAAGAATTCGATGAAGGCGACCTAGTCCTCACATGGTCACCTCGGACGCAAGCAAGAGGCAAGCTCGAACCAAAATGGGAGGGGACGTACATCATCTCCAAGAAGACTTCAATGTACGCCTACAGGCTAACCAGCCAAACATGTGTATAATTAATTGGACCACAACTAGAGTGTGGACGACCTACATAAGTTATATGTGTAAAAGTGACTTCGGTTGTGAGGACCCTCAAATGCCCATGTAATATTTAAAATATTCAACATTTGGGCCCGTACTCTTTTCCTCACGAAAGCGGTGATGTTTTTAATGAAATAGAGCCTTGTAACAAAGCAGTGAAAATCTCCCTACTCATGCGCCACAGCCGAAACGGCTCGCTTGAGCCCAACATTCGGCCACAAAATGTCACTGCCGCAACAAGTAAAACCTCGCTAGCAATATGCGACATACACCTAAGAGTGCGAAGAAGCCTAAGGACATAGCTAGATTAAGATAAAATCTTAAAGAAGACACCTAAGGATGCGAAGACGCATAAGGGCGCAGCCAGATGGAAATAAAATCTTGGCGAAGACACTAGATTAAGATAAAATCTTAGAGAAGACACCTAAGGATGCGAAGACGCATAAGGGCACAACCAGATGAAAATAAAATCTTGGCGAAGACACCTAAGGGTGCGAAGACATCTCAGGCAGATTAAAATAAAATCTTGGTGAAGACACCTAAGGGTGTGAAGACGCCTAAGGGCGCAGCCAGATTAAAATAAAATCTTAGCGAAGACACTTAAGGACGCGAAGACGCCTATGGGTGCAGCCAAAAGGCCGAAGGGGATAGAAAAACCTAGATTTTAACAAAAATAGACCTAGCTATGGCCTAGCATTCGTCCCCAATCAACAAAGGGGGAGAGGGCAGCGTTTCATGCCCATTTTTTGCCGATAGGAGACAACTGCTAGAAAAGCATGCGTTGCGCAAAATAAGTAATGTGCATTACAATAACTAAGTCCACAACGTTGGCGAAGCCATTATTACATGTCTACAACACAACACACAGTCAAGGACTAGGGGGCTCTTCTTTCGAGATATGTCTGCGCTCCCTAAAATTAAATAGCATAATCTCAAGCTCTCGACGCTCACCAAAAAGTCCGAGGACGGACTCGCTAACAAGATTTAAAGCGTGGTCTCCGCTCAAAGCTCTTGCCAAAACAGCATGCCAAGGTCTACCTCACTGAGTTCGCTAGCATTAATGCTCAACTCCCTACCCGAGACGGGATCAACTAAGTCTAAATATTCTCGACGTCGACCACCACTTTGTCTATGGGTCGCAGGACCGGCACATATGTTCAGCCTGTGAAGCCTCCTTCGTTTCGATGTGCCGGTGCAGGTCGATGGACCAGCACCGTCAGCCAGCAAAGAACCTCTTCCCTCAGGCTCACCATTACAAGGGCGCCGCGACCCCTCGGACACTCTACCCATAGGAGGCCCTCCGACTACTCCAGAAGAATCTAACGTTGCGATATCCATCGCAACAAAAAAGTCTAAGTCCTATTTAGACGACTCCTCATTCATCTCCGCAAAAAACCTAAGTCTCCCTCATCAATTGCGATTCAAAAAATCATTGGCACTATCGGAGTCCGACAGACTTCGGCAAGCTAAAGGAGTGACGCATATAACGTTGTCCAACCGGTATTCTTCCTTGATAAAAAAATACTTCAGGATCCTTCTGCATAGGCCCCAAAAAGGAACCTACGCAAAAGCATTGTTTTGAAAAAACAAGTAACAGGCCCCGCTACTGTATGAACAAAAAGAAGCCTTCATCGGACCGGGTCTACACCTTGGTTTCATCGCCCGCGGTGACATTAGGCGAAGGCTACATGGCACAAGGTCCCTCAGCGAGAGTAGCAGACCCCACTGGCTATTACGCTAGCCTGGTTGTCATAGGAGCAGCCTCCGCCCCTTGGTATTCACATTATCCTCGTACACTTTTGTCACACAAGGTTTTGGAAGGCAAACCGAATGCGAACCATGTACGTGCCAGGATCAGAAACTCACGTACACAGCGATTACATAATTGGACATCATCACACATTGCTCAAAGTAAATAGCGGAAAAGTACTTTATTACAACAAGATGTCCAAGACATCCACTGAGTCTATAACATATTCATTAACATCAAAGTGTGGAAATACAAAACGTAGAGGATAAGGCCTTCACAGGCAGCTGACTAGGGGTTTGCCGCTAAGATAAACTAGAACTCATCGTAGTCCTGAAACTCCTCAAAGTCCTCCATGTTGCCAGCATCTCCTCCTGAGCACTGAGTACAATGGGGACAACCTGGGGTGGGGTGGTTTGTAAAGCAAGGGTGAGTACACATCAACGTACTCAGCAAATGTCCCGTTTGGCTAAAGTGGACTAGTTGTATGTGGAGTTAAGGCTAAGCAGTTGCTTTTAGTTGGTCAAGTATTTATAACTATTAATAGAGCCAAATTTTAGTAATAAACCCAGGTATTACCCAAATGTACTCCCTCCAAGAGGAAATACCAGAGATCATAATTATACCATCATCATTAATCATCATCATGAAAGTAACCAAAGTTTTCTAATCAAAGAGGATCCCAAGGCGGTTCTTAACCGTGAACACGACTGATATACCAGTTTCTAACACTCTATAGAGGTCGCACACTTTACCCACAAGTCGTGATTCCCATTCTGCCTGAAAAGAGCCAGTCTCCATTGACCACTACCTAGGTGGCATGGCAGAGTATCACTATGTAGCCTTTACAAAGATTTCCTAGAGGTCATAGCCACCCGTTAGGTTTCTTTGGTTTGATAAACACAATACCTCCCCCAAAGGAAGGGTGACTAACAAAACCAAATCAAGAACCTCTGCAACCAGCCTCGGCAGAGCAAGTACTGTGCCCGAACCCCATTGACGGCCCTACGGTGAAGCCAACTACTCCTCTGGTTCCTCTAATTAATCAGCTAAGGGCATCCCATTCCACCCTCATGGTTGTACTGTTATCCCGGGTGTCGCTCCCCAAACAGGTCCTTACGGAGAGGTACTTAGGAAAATGGCCTCAGTCCCCTAAAGTATCACAAGAACATAATCGTGATAACATCATCGTATCATAAGTATTCACGTCATGTTCATTGATTAAAGTAAAGCAATAGCATAAAGCTAACCATGATAACCCAAAAGGTAAACAAGGATAAGGTAAATACAGACTAGTCAATCCTTAGTTTTCAATAATGTAATGCAGGACGGTGAATTATAAAGTATGTAAGACATAATAGGTCAGAGGACACTTGCCTTCACCAGGTTGTTGCTCAGGAAGATCTTCGACAACACACTCAGAAACCACGGGCTGCTCGTTGTCTAAGTAAAGCAATTATACATTCAATACATTTGGAAAGTACAAATGAACAACACATCAAACATGTACAATCAAGTGAACACAAGTATGATAAGACACTATGAACATAAAGGGTAGACTTAAATGTTAGGGTTTAACATAATTAGAGATCAGTGATTCCCTATATATTATGGACTATATTGTTTAGTGCCACCAATTTTCGTGAGACACAAAATTATATCAGGGATCAATTCATGCACAACATTTTATTAATCTCCCAAAATTAAACATCTAAGTGCCATTAAGGTTTTCCCTTTTTTATTCATTTTATTAAATAAATAAATCAACTCATAAACTAACCTATAGCTTAGACCAACAATTAGAGTACTCAGATTGTGAATGAACATAACTTATTTGGACAGATAATATTTCTATGAACATTTTGCAATTTGAACCACTAAATTTGGAGTTCATATGAAAAAGACATGAAATAAACAAGTTTTGAAGTTTGAAATATGAAATTAAGCCCAATTCTATGATTGTTTAAAAAGCCAGGGGGTCTGATTATAAGAGTTCAGGGGTCTACGCGCTAAAACACCAGACGACAGGTTGATTCTCGAAAACTAGAGGGTCTCTTAAACAAAAATACACGCAAAGGGGTATCAGGCGATCTCAACCATCAGATCGCAGATTAACTGCCAAGATCCGATCCCGCGGGTGCGCAGCGAGCGCTGACAGGCGGGGACGGGTGTGAAAGGGAAATAAGGTCAAACCTTTTCCTAAATGATTTTGGTGGTTGAATTGCCCAACACAAATAATTGGACTAACTAGTTTGCTCTAGATTATAAGTTCTACAGGTGCCAAAGGTTCAACACAAACCAATAAAAAGTCCAAGATAGGGTTCAAAAGAAAGGAGCAAATCCAACCGATGGTTGCCCTGATCTGGCGCACCGGACTGTCCGGTGTGCCACCAGACTGTGTTCGGTGCACCACCGGACAGTGTCCGGTGCACCAGGGAGATCAACTCTGAACTGCTCAGCTTCAGGTTTTTGGAGAGCCACTCCGCTATAATTCACCGGACTGTCCGGTGTAGACCGGACTGTCCGGTGTGCCAAGCAGAGCAACGGTCGCCAGCGCAACGGTCGAGTTCAACGGTCGGCTGACATAGCTACAGTGCGTGAACAGTTCGCGCAGAGTCAGAGCAGGCGCCAGAAGGCGCACCGGACAGTGAACAGTGACTGTCCGGTGAACCACCTATCAGAGCTCCAACGATCGAACCCTAACGATTGGGTGACGTGGCTGGCGCACCGGACAGTGTCCGGTGGCGCATTGGACTGTCCGGTGCGCCCATCGATAGCAGCCCCTCCCAACGACCATTTTGGTGGTTGGGGCTATAAATACCCCCCAACCACCACACTTCAAGGCATCCAAGTTTTCAGCCATCACATTCAATACAAGAGGTCTAGACTTCACTCCAAGACACAAAAGCAAAGATCAAATCCTCTCCAAGTCCCATACACATTCCAAAGATTTAATGGCTTGTGAGAGAGAGACATTTGTGTTCATTTGAGTTCTTGTCGCTTGGATCGCTTTTCTTCTTCCTATTCTTGTTCTCAACATCATTGTAATCAAAGCAAGAGACACCAATTGTGTGGTGGTCCTTGTGGGGTCTAAGTGACCCAATTGATTGAGGAGAAAAGCTCACTCAGTCTAGGTGGCTGTTTGAGAGAGGGAAAGGGTTGAAAGAGATCCGGTCTTTGTGACCACCTCAACGGGGAGTAGGTTTGCAAGAACCGAACCTCGGTAAAACAAATCACTGTGTCATCCAACTTATTTGCTTGTGATTTGTTTTCGCCCTCTCTTTCGGACTCGACTTTATTTTTAACGCTAACCCCAGCTTGTAGATTGTGCTTAACGTTTATAAATTTAAGATTTGCCTATTCACCCCCCTCTAGGCGACTTTCAATTGGTATCAGAGCCGGTACTTCATTAGAGCCTAACCGCTCGAAGTGATGTCGGGAGATCACGCCAAGAAGGAGATGGTGACCGGCGAGAAGCCCGCCACAAGCCACGGGAAGGCTCCATCGGGGGAGTCCAACAACAAGGTGAAGGGATCCCCTTCACACAACAAGTCGGATCGGAGCGGCGAGAAGAAAAAGAAGATGAAGAAAGTGGTCTACTATGAGACCGACTCTTCGTTGCCATCCACCTCCGGCTCCGACGCTCCGTCCGTCACTTCTAAGCGCCATGAGCACAAGAAGTTTAGTAAGATCCCCCTACGCTACCCTCGCATTTCTAAACATACTCCTTTACTTTCCGTTCCATTAGACAAACCACCGGTTTTTGATGGTGAAGATTATAGTAGGTGGAGTGATATGATGAGGTATCACCTAACCTCACTCCACACAAGCATATGAGACATTGTTGAATTTGGAGCACAGGTACCATCAGTAGGGGATGAAGATTATGATGCGAACGAAGTTGCTCAAATCCGGCACTTCAATTCCCAAGCAACTACTATACTCCTCACCTCTCTAAGTCGAGAGGAGTATAATAAGGTGCAAGGGTTGAAGAGTGCCAAAGAGATTTGGGACGTACTAAAAACCGCGCACGAAGGAGACGAGGTGACCAAGATCACCAAGAGGAAAACGATTGAGGGAGAGCTCGGTCGGTTCATGCTCAACCAAGGAGAGGAGCCACAAGCTATGTACAACCGGCTCAAAATCTTGGTCAACCAAGTGCACAACCTCGGGAGCACAAAATGGGATGACCATGAAATGGTCAAGGTTATTCTAAGATCACTTGTTTTTCTTAATCCTACACAAGTACAATTAATTCGTGGTGATCCTAGATATAAGCTAATGTCTCCCGAGGAAGTTATAGGAAAGTTTGTGAGCTTTGAGTTGATGATCAAAGGCTCCAAACAAATCATCGAGCGAGGCGCCACCTCCACACCCGAGGTGCAACCCGTCGCATTCAAAGCGACGGAGGAGAAGAAAGAAGAGTCTACATCAAGTAGGCTCCCCATCGATGCCTCCAAGCTCGACAATGAGGAGATGGCACTAATCATCAAAAGCTTTCACCAAATCCTCAAGCAAAGGAAGGGGAGAGACTACAAACCCCGTTCCAAGAAGGTTTGCTACAAGTGTTGTCGGTGTTTCGACCCCGGGGGGTCCTTGGACCGACGAGTAAATTGTCGCCGCGTGTCCCAGCCCAGATGGGTCGGCGCGAGACGGAGCATGAAGGGGGGAAACAAGGAGACAGGTGTAAAGGGGAAACCCGCGGCCTTCGTGTTTGTCCTGCGCCCAGGTCGGGTGCGCTTGCAGTAGGGGGTTACAAGCGTCCGCGTGGGAGGGGCGAGAGGCTTGCACGCGCCGTCCCGTCCTCTCCGCGCGGCCAACCCTCTCGTACGAGTGCCCTGGGCCTTCCTTTTATAGGCGTAAGGAGAGGACCCAGGTGTACAATAGGAGATGTAGCAGTGTGCTAACGTGTCTAGCAGAGAGGAGCTAGTGCCCTAAGTACATGCCGTCGTGGCAGCCGGAGAGGTTTTGGCACCCTGTTCATGTGATGTCGTGGCCGTCGGAGGAGCGCTGGAGCCTTGCGGAAGGACAATTGTCGGGGTTGTCGAGTCCTTACTGACGTCTCCTTGCTTCCGTAAGGGGCTGAGAGCCGCCGTCGTCATGGAGCACGCGGAGCGCCATCGTTATTTGTTTACCGGGGCGAGCCAGATGGGACGCCGGTCTTGTTCCCCGTAGCCTGAGCTAGCTAGGGGTAGGATAATGATGGCCCCCCTGTGACGTGGTCGGTCTGAGCCCTGGGTCGGGCGAGGCGGAGGCTCCTCCGAGGTCGAGGTCGAGTCTGTCTTCCGAGGTCGAGGTCGAGTCCGAGCCCCGGGTCGGGCGAGGCGGAGACCATCGTTTGAGGCCAAAGCCGAGTCCGAGCCCTGGGGTCAGGCGAGGCGGAGTTCGTCGTCTTCCAAAGCCGAGACTGAGTCCGAGCCCTGGGGTCGGGCGAGGCGGAGTTCGTCGTCTTCCGGGGCCAAGGCCGAGTCCGAGCCCTGGGGTCGGGCGAGGCGGAGTTCGTCGTCTTCCGGGGCCGAGGCCGAGTCCGAGCCCTGGGGTCGGGCGAGGCGGAGCTTCCTATGGCGCCCGAGGCCGGACTTGGCTGCTGTTAGCCTCTCTCTGTCGAGTGGCACAAAAGTCGGAGCGACGCAGGCTGTGCTGTCTTCTTGTCAGGCCGGTCAGTGGAGCGGCGAAGTGACTGCGGTCACTTCGGCTCTGTCGACTGGAGGGCGCGCGTCAGGATAAGGTGTCAGGCCATTCTTGCATTAAATGCTTCTGCGATACGGTCGGTCGGTGTGGCGATCTGGCCAAGGTTGCTTCTTGGCGAAGACTGGGCCTCGGGCGAGCCGAAGGTGTGTCCGTTGCTTGAGGGGGCCCTCGGGCGAGACGTGAATCCTCCGGGGTCGGCTGCCCTTGCCCGAGGCTGGGTTCGGGCGAGCCGAGATCATGTCCCTTGAGTGGACCGAGCCTTGACTTAATCGCACCCATCAGGCCTTTGCAGCTTTGTGATGATGGGGGTTACCAGCTGAGATTAGGAGTCTTGGGGTACCCCTAATTATGGTCCCCGACAGTAGCCCCCGAGCCTCAAAGGGAGTGTTAATACTCGCTTGGAGGCTTTTGTCGCACTTTTTTGCAAGGGGACCGACCTTTCTCGGTTGCGTTTCGTTCCGGTGGGTGCGCGCGAGCGCACCCGCCGGGTGTAGCCCCCGAGGCCTCGGAGGAGTGGTTTGGCTCCTTCGAGGTCTTAATGCGTTTCGTGATGCTTCGACCGATCTGGTTGTTCCCTCATGCGAACTGGCCGTAGCCCGGGTGCACAGTCGAGTCCCAAGTTCTCGGGTTGGTATGTTGACGTTGTCAACGGTTTGGCCGGAGCCGGGTTTGCGAGAGCAGCCCCCGAGCCTCCGCACAGAGCGAGAGGACGGTCAAGGACAGACTCGACTTTTTTACATACGCCCCTGCGTCGCCTTTCTGCAAGGAGGAGGGGGGAAAGCGCCATGTTGCCCTCGGAGGGCGCCGAACATGGTGTCTCCAGTGAGTTGCTAACGGGTAATCCGAGTGGACGCCCGTGCCCCATTCGTTAGGGGTCGGCTAGTGGCCCGGAGGCGCGCTCCAAAAGTACCTGTGGGTGATTTGCCGGACCCGGTCCCCTTTTGACGGGGTCCGAGGGCTCGATGCCTCCCTCTGGTGGGATTCCGTTACAAGATCGTTCCCGTTGGTCTCAAAAATGTCCTAGGGTACCTCGGGAGCGTAGCTCGTGCCTTGGTTATGTATCGAACGTACCCAGGGTCATCCCTCGCTCTGCGTCTGAGGCGGCTGTCGAACCCTTCGGGGGCCAGCCTACGAACCCCTGATCAGTAGTGGGCGCGGAGCCTGAGTGGCCTGAGGCGGCCGTTGAACCCTTTCGAGGGGCCGGCCTTCGAACCTCTGACCAGTAGTGGGCGCGGAGCCCGAGTGCTCTGAGGCGGCTGTTGAACCCCTCCGAGGGGCCAGCCTTCGAACCTCTGATCAGTAGTGGGGGTCGGGGCCCGCTTCCTTCGCGGAGAAGGATCCCTTTCGGGGTATCCCCTTTTCCGGTCCCTGTTGTAAGAGAGAGAAAGAGGAAAAGAAAAAGGATACGAAATCGAATGATGTGGCACACCTTTTTTTGATGCGGTCATTATGGCGGAGGCGAAGCGTCGCCTGCTTCGCTTGCCAAAGGTGCCGCCTGTCCTGCCGCAGAGTTAATGCGATGGGACGAGTGGTTCACGGGGCAGCCGTTGCGCGTGCGTGAGCCGTTCGAGGAACGGAACACGGACGCGCCGTCTTCACGTCGTGGGAGAGGGTCCTCTCGCTGTCCCAGGAGGGGGCGTGAGCTTGCTGACGACGTGACGGCTGCTTCCGCCCGCCTGCCACCGTCATTACTGCCGGCCCATTTCTGGCCGTATCGACCGTCGCGCCTTCTCCCATGGCTGACTGACCCGTGACCGATGTGCCTGGTTGGCACTGTTGGGTCATGCGCAGGGTTGCCTCGAGTCGCGGTACTGGTTCCGCAGTCGAGGAGGCACGGTAGTGGCGCGAGTGGCGGTGCAGTTTCTTGTACGCAGTAACCGGCGCGCCGGTTACATGACGTGTGGGCCTGGGCCCTCATGCTGAACGCGTCGAAGTCGAAAGGGTGTGCCCCCTCGGTGCGGTTGCATGCCGCCTGCATGGCGGTCCGCCCTTTCGCCCGCTGGTCTGGGCGAAAGTGGAGGAATGCTTGTAACCGCTGGGCAGTTACGCGCACCGCGCACGGCGGTTTCGGCTCCTTCTGTCCTAGGCCAGTTTGCATGACGCGTGGGACCCAGCCCCCGTGTCGTAGGGGGAAGACCTTGGAGCGTGTTGGAGAAGACTCAGTCCGCGACGGCTGAGGATGCAAGTGGGGAGAGTCGCCTTTAAAAGGAGGGTGACCCCCTCGAAAGGCAACCATGTCTCCGCGCTCCCCTCATGCATCACGTCTTTCCACCTTCCGAGCCCCCAGATGGGGGGCGCCCGCAGTTCTTCCGCCTTGTCGTCGTTGGAGGAACGCAACTTCGCGGAAGTTGGTACCTTTCAGCCATCGTTTGGCTTCAAGGATTTTCATCAGGCAGCCCGGCTGCATCCCCTCGCCGGTGGTCACCCAAGACGGTGACCACCAGTTCGATGGTGGGGAGAAGCGAGCCGGCTGCGGCCTTCGCCCCTCCCTCATCTTCAAGGATGTTCATCATCAGTGCTGGGGAGGGGAGTGCGCCGAGTTGGGGCCTGTCTCCACGCGGGCAGCGACCCGCTCCTTCCCTTAGTGATCGGGGGGAAGGGCGTTCGCCGTTCATGGTGCTGGCAGCCGCCGCGTGTCTGGCTCTCCGGCCCGAGCGGCTTCGGCGCCGCTTCCGGTGCCACCTCCCGCCAAGGCAGTCGGAAGAGGTTTCTCCACCGACGAGATAGTCGATGCCGCCCGTGGACTGACCTCCAACTCTACGGCCTTCTGCTTGTCCTCGCCCCTCGAGTGGGGACGTGGGCGAGGGCCTTGTGGTAGCAGCATCCGCCTTGAGGTCATCACTGCTGCTGTTCGGCCGCTCGGAGCAGAAGTCGTTGTCGCTGCTGCTCTTCGGGCGACGGCGACCCATCCGTCGGCCTTCTATTGCTCCATAGGCCCTCCAGTCGTGGAGGGTTGTTCGTACCTGCGGAGGTGGAACCGGAGTTCCGTTTGTAATGGCACCTTGAGTGCCGGTGTCTTGTTCATTGTGGCTGTCGGGGCCTGAACATGTATGTATTTTTGGCACGGAGCCGTGTTTTTTCCTCATTTCGAGCACTAGGACTCGCCTGTCAGCTAACTGAACCGCTTAACCAAGTGTGAGTTGCCTCGTGCGAAGGTGACGAGTGAGGTATCCATATCCCGGAGGCGTAGGAGTCCCTCGGCTCGGTCGGCCTTGCCGCCCGAGGCTTCTCTTGCTTAGTTAAAGGAAACCCTCGGCCGCTCTTCGATGAGCCGAAGCCGGAGGCAGCGGTGTTAGCATGGACAGAGGCAGAGTTGGCTCGAAAAGAAGACTTCGTCGGCCGGAGCCTGGCCGGGCCATCCACTGGCGGGATCGACGCCGGAGTCGAGTTGCCGAAGCCATGAGCCAGGCTGGTGTCCTCGGGGGACAGCTGGCTGAGGCTTCGGGGCGGCCAGCCGAGCCGTCTGCTCGGGCCGGATTCCTGGAGACGACCTTGGCGGCGATAGCTCGGGTGTGGCGCTGACGTCGTCCTTCGGAGTGGAGACCCTCCGACCGCGTTGTCGTCCGAGGCTCGGTCGGACTTCGCCGAAGATGTAGTTGACGCCGAGGGTGCTGCTGCTCCCCCTCCGTCAAGGTCCGAGCCTGCAGGATCGGTTTATCTTGTAGCGTGCGTATGTTTTCTGCGGCCGCCGAGGCCCAAACATACTGTCGTTGTGTTGTAAAGTTGCGTTTCTTTTCCTCTTGTTTCGGATATCAAGACTTATCTGTCAGTAACAGAATTGTTTGTCCGAGCGAGAGTTACTTTTCACGGAAGGTGATGAGTGAGGTATCCGTATCCCGGAGGCGTAGGAGGCCCTCGGCTCGGTCAGCCTTGCCGCTTACGTGTACTCTTACCCATCCATAGGATTCTGCTAACGATGTAGTCGAGAAGGCCCGAAAAATCGTTTCGGCAGAAAGGTTTCTGAGCATTAAGACTTGTTCGGTCAGCGGAATCGCTTATCCGAGCTTGAGTTACTTATCGCAGAAGGTGACGAGTGAGGTATCCGTATCCCGGAGGCGTAGGAGTCCCTCGGCTTGGTCGGCCTTGGCTGCTTACGTGTACTCCGTCGTTTTCAGGATCCCACTTTTGAAGTAGTCCGAAAGCACGAAAGACGTTCTGGCAGAAAAGACTTTTTCCGAGGAAAATTTTGACGCAGAGGGGGTTCCCCCATTCTAGCCCCCGAGGGAGGGTCGGGCTTTGCTGAGGCAAGGGTGACCCTTCCTTAATGGTTAGACTTTGTATGTGAACGAGGTGTACGAACGACTTGAAAGCATCTTAAGGGTAGAAGCGACATAGCTGTTGGATGTTCCAAGCGTTGTTGTAGACCTCGCCTTGACTGTTGGCCAACTTGTATGTCCCGGGCTTCAGGGCCTTGGCGATGACGAACGGCCCTTCCCAGGGAGGCGTGAGCTTGTGCCGCCCTCGGGCGTCTTGTCGCAGCCGAAGCACCAAGTTGCCCACCTGGAGGTCTTGGGACCGAACCCCTCGGGCGTGCTAGCGTCGCAGGGACTGCTGATACCGCGCCGAGTGTAGTAAGGCCACGTCCCGAGCCTCTTCTAGCTACTCCAGTGAGTCTTCTTGGTTAGCTCATTGCTTTGGTCGTCGTAGGCCCTCGCCCTCGGGGAACCGTATTCTAAGTCTGTGGGCAAGATGGCCTCGGCCCCATAGACTAGAAAGAACGGTGTGAAGCCCGTGGCTCGGCTCGGCATCGTCCTCAGACTCCAGACCACCGAGGGGAGCTCCTTCATCCATCCCTTGCCGAACTTGTTGAGGTCGTTGTAGATCCGTGGCTTGAGTCCTTGCAGAATCATGCCGTTGGCACGCTCTACTTGCCCGTTCGTCATGGGGTGAGCCACGGCGGCCCAGTCCACCCGGATGTGGTGATCCTCGCAGAAGTCCAGGAACTTTTTGCCAGTGAACTGGGTGCCGTTGTCAGAGATGATGGAGTTCGGGACCCCGAAGCGATGGATGATGTTGGTGAAGAATGCCACCGCCTGTTCGGACCTGATGCTGTTTAGGGGCCGGACCTCGATCCACTTGGAGAATTTGTCGATGGCGACCAGTAGGTGCGTGTAGCCCCCGGGTGCCTTCTGCAAGGGACCGACGAGGTCCAGGCCCCACACAGCAAACGACCAGGTGATGGGTATCGTTTGCAGAGCCTGAGCGGGCAGGTGGGTCTGCCTTGCGTAGAATTGACACCCTTGGCAGGTGCGGACAATTCTAGTGGCGTCAGCCACCGCGGTCGGCCAGTAGAAACCTTGTCAGAAGGCGTTTCCAACAAGGGCTCGAGGCGCTGCGTGATGACCGCAAGCCCCCGAGTGTATTTCTTGTAAGAGCTCCTGGCCTTCGGCGATGGATATGCATCGCTGGAGGATGCCTGAGGGGCTGCGGTGGTAGAGCTCCTTCCCGTCCCCCAGCAAGACGAACGACTTGGCGTGCCGCGCCAATCGCCGAGCTTCGGCTCGGTCGAGGGGTAGCTCTCCTCGGTGGAGATATTGCAGGTACGGGGTCTGCCAGTTTCGATTAGGCGTGACCCCGCTCCGCTCTTCCTTGACGCGCAGTGCCTCACCCTCGGGGGCCGAGGGTGCCTCGGGCTCGGGCGTGTCGTCGGTCTTGACCGAGGGTTGATGTAGGTCTCGGGAGAACACGTCCGGGGGAACCGTCATTCGCCCCGAGGCTATCTTAGCCAGCTCGTCCGTAGTCTCGTTGTATCGTCGGGCGACGTGGTTGAGCTCGAGCCCGTAGAACTTGTCTTCCAGGCGCCGAACCTCGTCGCAGTAGGCTTCCATCTTCGGGTCGCGGCAGTGGGAGTTCTTCATGACTTGGTCGATGACAAGCTGCGAGTCACCGCGAGCGTCGAGGCGTCGAACCCCTAGCTCGATGGCGATGCGCAACCCGCTAACCAAAGCCTCATACTCGGCCACGTTGTTGGACGCCGGGAAATGGAGGCGCATCACGTAGCGGAGGTGTTTCCCGAGGGGTGAGATGAAGAGCAGGCCCGCGCCCGCTCCTGTTTTCATCAGCGACCCGTCGAAAAACATGGTCCAGAGTTCCGGTTGGATCGGAGCCGCTGGAAGCTGGGTGTCGACCCATTCAGCCACAAAGTCCGCCAAGACTTGGGACCTGATGGCCTTCCGAGGGGCGAACGAGATTGTCTCGCCCATGATTTCCACCGCCCACCTTGCAATTCTACCCGAGGCCTCACGACACTGGATGATCTCCCCCAGGGGGAAGGATGACACCACAGTCACCGGATGAGACTCGAAGTAGTGTCGCAACTTCCGCCGCGTCAGGATCACCGCGTACAACAGCTTCTGAATTTGTGGGTAGCAGATCTTGGCCTCGGACAGTACCTCACTGATGAAGTAGACCGGCCTCTGGACAGGCAATGCGTGCCCCTCTTCTCGCCTCTCAACCACGATCGCGGCGCTGACCACCTGAGTGGTAGCGGCGACGTAGATCAAGAGGGCTTCTCCGACAGCGGGGGGCACCAAGATGGGCGCGTTCGTGAGGAGCGCCTTCAGGTTCTCGAGGGCTTCCTCGGCCTTAGGGGTCCAAGTGAAGCACTCAGCCTTTCTTAAGAGGCGGTACAGGGATAGGCCTCTTTCGCCGAGGCGCGAGATGAAGCGGCTCAGCGCCGCAAGGCATCCCATGACCCTCTGTACGCCTTTCAAGTCCTTGATGGGCCCCATGTTGGTGATGGCCGCGATTTTCTCCGGGTTGGCCTCGATGCCCCGCTCGGAGACGATGAACCCCAAGAGCATGCCTCGGGGGACTCCGAAGATGCACTTCTCGAGATTGAGTTTTACGCCTTTCGCCTTGAGACACCGGAATGTCGTTTCAAGGTCGGAAAGGAGGTCGGAGGCTTTCCTCGTCTTGACTACGATGTCATCGACGTAAGCCTCGACCGTTCGACCGATGTGTTGGCCGAACACGTGGTTCATGCACCTTTGGTATGTCGCACCCGCATTCCTCAAACCAAACGACATAGTAACGTAGCAGTACATGATGAAAGGTGTGATGAAAGAAGTCGCGAGCTGGTCGGACTCTTTCATCCTAATTTGGTGATACCCTGAGTAGGCATCGAGGAAAGACAGGGTTTCGCACCCAGCAGTGGAATCCACGATTTGATCGATGCGAGGCAGAGGATAGGGAACCTTCGGACATGCTTTGTTCAGACCAGTGTAGTCTACACACATCCGCCATTTCCCTCCTTTCTTTCTCACAAGCACAGGGTTGGCAAGCCATTTGGGATGGAATACCTCTTTGATGAACCCTGCTGCCATTAGCTTGTGGATCTCCTCGCCTATGGCTCTGCGCTTTTCTTCATCGAATCGGTGCAGAGGCTGCTTCACGGGTCGGGCTCTAGCTCGAATATCCAGCGAGTGCTCGGCGACTTCCCTCGGTATGCCAGGCATGTCCGAGGGACTCCACGCAAAGACTTCGGCGTTTGCGTGGAGAAAGTCGACGAGCACCGCTTCCTATTTGGGGTCGAGCTCGGAGCCGATCCGGATCTGCTTGGAGGCGTCGTTGCTAGGGTCGTGAGGGACGGATTTGACCGTCACTGCTGGCTCGAAATTGCCGGCATGGCGCTTCACGTCTGGCACCTCCTTGGAGAGGCTCTCCAGGTCGGCGATGAGGGCCTCGGATTCGGCGAGGGCCTCGGCGTACTCCACGCACTCCACGTCGCATTCGTACGCGTGCTGGTACATGGGGCCGACGGTGATGACCCCGTTGGGGCCCGACATCTTGAGCTTGAGGTAGGTGTAGTTGGGGACGGCCATGAACTTGGCGTAGCATGGCCTCCCCAGCACTACGTGGTAGGTTCCTCGGAACCCGACCACCTCGAACGTGAGGGTTTCCCTTCAGAAGTTGGAGGGAGTCCCAAAGCAGACGGGTAGATCGAGTTGTCCGAGGGGCTGGACGCGTTCCCCGGGGATGATCCCGTGAAAAGGCGCCGCGCCCGCCCGGACCGAGGACAGATCGATCCGCAGGAGCCCGAGGGTCTCGGCGTAGATGATGTTGAGGCTGCTGCCTCCGTTCATGAGGACCTTGGTGAGCCTGACGTTGCCGATGACGGGGTCGACAACGAGCGGATATTTCCCCGGGCTCGGCACGCGGTCGGGGTGGTCGCCCTGGTTGAAGGTGATGGGCTTGTCGGACCAGTCTAGGTAGACTGGCGCCGCCACCTTTACCGAGCAGACCTCCCGACGCTCTTGCTTGCGGTGCCGAGCCGAGGCGTTCGCCACTTGCCCACCGTAGAGCATGAAGCAGTCGTGGACCTCTGGGAACTCCCCTGCCTTGTGATCCTCCTTCTTATCGTTGTTGTGGGCCCTGCCATCTTCCGCAGGTGGCCCGACCTTGTGAAAGTGGCGCCGAAGCATGGCGCACTCCTCAAGGGTGTGCTTGACGGGCCCCTGATGATAGGGGCACGGCTCCTTGAGCATCTTGTCGAAGAGATTGGCGCCTCCGGGAGGTTTCCGAGGGTTCTTGTACTCAGCGGCGGTGACAAGGTCCGCGTCGGTGGCGTCGCGTTTTGCTTGCGACTTCTTCTTGCCTTTCGTCTTGGTGCCGCGCTGAGTGGATGCCTCGGGGACATCTTCCGGCTGGCGGCCCTGGGGCTGCTTGTCCTTCCGGAAGATGGCCTCAACCGTCTCTTGGCCAGAGGCGAAATTGGTGGCGATGTCCATCAGCTCGCTCGCCCTGGTGGGGGTCTTGCGACCCAGCTTGCTCACCAGGTCGCGGCAGGTGGTGCCGGCGAGGAACGCGCCGATGACATCCGAGTTGGTGACGTTGGGTAGCTCGGTGCGCTGCTTCGAGAATCGCCGGATGTAGTCCCGGAGAGACTCTCCTGGCTGCTGGCGGCAGCTTCGGAGATCCCAGGAGTTCCCAGGGCGCACGTACGTGCCCTGGAAGTTGCCGACGAAGGCTTGGACCAGGTCGTCCCAGTTGGAGATCTGCCCCGGAGGCAGGTGCTCCAACCAGGCTCGAGCGGTGTCGGAGAGGAACAGGGGGAGGTTGCGGATGATGAGGTTGTCATCGTCCGTTCCACCCAGTTGGCAGGCCAGCCGGTAGTCCGCGAGCCATAGTTCCGGCCTCGTCTCCCCGAGTACTTTGTGATAGTAGTCGGGGTTTGGAACCGGGTCGAGAACGGCGCCCGTCGTATGGCCCGGCTGAAAGCCTGCGGACCGGGTGGTTTGGGCGAGGGACTCCGATCCTCCCCGCTGTCGTAGCGTCCCCCACACCTGGGGTGGTAGCCTCGGCGCACCCTCTCATCGAGGTGGGTTCGACAGTTGTGGTGGTGGTGCTCGTTGCCGAGGCGACCCGGGGCCGCAGGCGTTGTGTTGCGCGTGCGCCCGGTGTGGACCGAGGCTTCCCGCATGAATCGGGAAGTCGCGGCGCGATGCTCCGAGGGGTATCCCTGCCTTCGGGAGGCAGAGCTTTCGGCCCGTCGGACCGCGACATCCTCCAGGAGATTCTTGAGCTCTCCCTGGATACGCCGCCCTTCGGTGGTTGATGGCTCCGACATCGCGCGGAGAAGTATCGCTGCTGCAGCCAGGTTCTGGCCGACCCCACTGGAAGCCGGTGGCGGCCTTGCCCTGACATCGTCGGCGATGCGGTGCTGGATGCCCTGGGGTAGATGACGCGCTTCTCCAGCCGGAGGTTGGCCTGCCCATTCCTGCCCGATGTCCCGGCGGAACGGCTCAAGTGTTCCTGCTCCCTCGTCGAGCCTGGCCTGCATCTCGCAGATTTGCCCGCAGGGACTGGGACCACAGCTAGCTTCCGAAGGATGTCAACGCGAGGCGCAGTCCTAGGGGGATCACTGTTTTCCGGTATACCAAGATGGTTGCCTTCGCCGGGACCCCCTAGATCGACGTGGAAACATTCACGACTTGGGCCGCAGTCCTCGTCACTGAAGCTGCGGCTACCGTCGGAACAATCGGAAAGGCAGTAGTCGCATGCGGTCATGAAGTCCCGCATGGCACTGGGGTTACCGAGTCCGGAGAAATCCCAACAAAAGTCGGGCTCGTTATCTTCCTCGGAACCCGAGGGCCCGTAGGTCGAGACGGCTGTCAGCCGGTCCCAGGGTGACCGCACACCGTACCCCGGAGGGTTTGGACACGCCTCTATGAAGGCTTCCACCAAAGCGAAGTCGCTTGGTTGGTCGAGGCTGAATCCAAAAGGCACGAGATGGGAATCGGTCGGTACCTTCTGGTCGACGGGCGGTGACGAAGTCGCGTCAGGGGCAGACTGCACCGTCGTCTCGGGTACGAGGGTGACGCCCAGCAAGTCCTTTGCGAGCGTGCTGGCGTCGTCCGTCCGCTTGGAGTTGGCGTGTTGCGGGGAAACGATGCTCGTCTTCGTCTTAGACGCGAGGTCGACGCTCGACGTGTCCCCCGTTGGGGTGCCGGCGCCGTCGACTCGCTCGACAGCCGACGAGGTGCCGCCTCCTGCTTGGCCTTGGTTGCCCCGCCTCCTCCTCCGTCGGCGGGGGAGGCGACGGGATAAACCCGAATGTTGTTCTTCCGCCACGTGGGGAAGACGTCGTCGATTCCGCCACCGGCGGGCGGGTTGTCAGCCGCCATTGTCGCTGTCGCGCGGCGGGGGAAGGAGTATCATGTCGTAGCTGCTGTCGAGGGACATGAACTCGAGACTCCCGAAACGGAGCACCGTCCCGGGCTGGAAAGGTCGCTGGAGACTACCCATCTGGAGCTTGACGGGAAGCTGTTCGTCAACACGCAGTAGGCCCCTACCTGGCGCGCCAACTGTCGGCGTTTCGACCCCGGGGGGTCCCTGGACCGACGAGTAAATTGTCGCCGCGTGTCCCAGCCCAGATGGGTCGGCGCGAGACGGAGCACGAAGGGGGGAAACAAGGAGACATGCGTAAAGGGGAAACCCGCGGCCTTCGTGTTTGTCCTGCACCCAAGTCGGGTGCACTTGCAGTAGGGGGTTACAAGCATCCGCGTGGGAGGGGGCGAGAGGCTTGCACGCGCCGTCCCGTCCTCTCCGCGCGGCCAACCCTCTCGTACGAGTGCCCTGGGCCTTCCTTTTATAGGCGTAAGGAGAGGACCCAGGTGTACAATAGGAGATGTAGCAGTGTGCTAATGTGTCTAGCAGAGAGGAGCTAGTGCCCTAAGTACATGCCGTCGTGGCAGCCGGAGAGGTTTTGGCACCCTATTCATGTGATGTCGTGGCCGTCGGAGGAGCGCTGGAGCCTTGCGGAAGGACAGCTGTCGAGTCCTTGTTGACGTCTCCTTGCTTCCGTAAGGGGCTGAGAGCCACCGTCGTCATGGAGCACGCGGGGCGCCATCATTATTTGTTTACCGGGGCGAGCCAGATGGGACGCCGGTCTTGTTCCCCGTAGCCTGAGCTAGCTAGGGGTAGGATAATGATGCCCCCCCTGTGACGTGGTCGGTCCGAGCCCTGGGTCGGGCGAGGCGGAGGCTCCTCCGAGGTCGAGTCCGAGCCCCGGGTCGGGCGAGGCGGAGACCATCGTTTGAGGCCAAAGCCGAGTCCGAGCCCTGGGGTCGGGCGAGGCGGAGTTCGTCGTCTTCCGGAGCCGAGGCTGAGTCCGAGCCCTAGGGTCGGGCGAGGCAGAGTTCGTCGTCTTCCGGGGCCGACGCCGAGTCCGAGCCCTGGGGTCGGGCGAGGCGGAGTTCGTCGTCTTCCGGGGCCGAGGCCGAGTCCGAGCCCTGGGGTCGGGCGAGGCAGAGCTTCCTATGGCGCCCAAGGCCAGACTTGGCTGCTGTCAGCCTCTCTCTGTCGAGTGGCACAGCAGTCGGAGCGGCGCAGGCGACGCTGTCTTCTTGTCAGGCCGGTCAGTGGAGCGGCGAAGTGACTGCGGTCACTTCGGCTCTATCGACTGGAGGGCGCGCGTCAGGATAAGGTGTCAGACCATCCTTGCATTAAATGCTTCTGCGATACGGTAGGTCAGTGTGGCGATCTGGCCAAGGTTGCTTCTTGGCGAAGACTGGGCCTCGGGCGAGCCGAAGGTGTGTCCGTTGCTTGAGGGGGCCCTCAGGCGAGACGTGAATCCTCCGGGGTCGGCTGCCCTTGCCCGAGGCTGGGCTCGGGCGAGGCGAGATCGTGTCCCTTGAGTGGACCGATCCTTGACTTAATCGCACCCATCAGGCCTTTGCAGCTTTGTGCTGATGGGGGTTACTAGCTGAGATTAGGAGTCTTGGGGTACCCCTAATTATGGTCCCCGACAAGTGTGGTAAACCCGGTCACTTTATTACTAAATATCCATTATCAAGTGATAGTGACAGGGGCGACGACAAGAAGGGGAGAAGGAAGGAAAAGAAGAAGTACTACATGAATAAGGGCGGCGATGCCCATGTGTGTTGGGAATGGGACTCCGATGAGAGCTCCACTGACTCCTCCTCCGACAAGGACGCCTCCAACATCGCCGTCACCAAAGGCCTCCTCTTCCCCAACGTCGGCCACAAGTGCCTCATGGCAAAGGACGGCAAAAAGAAGAAGATAAAATCTAGAGCTTCCACTAAATATGCAACATCTAGTGATGAGGCTAGCTCTAGTGATGATGAGGATGATTTGCTCACACTTTTTGCCAACCTTAACATGCAACAAAAGGAGAAATTGAATGAATTGACTAGTGCTATTCATGAGAAGGATGAACTCTTGGATAGCCAAGAGGACTTCCTTATTAAAGAAAACAAGAAGCATGTTAAAGTTAAAAATGCTTATGCTCAGGAGATAGAAAAATGTGAAAAATTGACTAGTGAGCTTAGCATTTGCCATGATACTATCTCCAACCTTAGAAATGATAATGATAAATTAATTGCTAAGGTTGAGAAGTTAAATGTTTGTGATGATTCTCTTGTCAACCTCAAAAATGATAACGCTAGTTTGATTTCTAAAATTGACAAGTTGAATGGATCACTTTCTAGCCTTAAGATTGAGAATGATAATTTAATTGCTAAGGCTAAGGACTTAAATGTTTGCAATGATTCTATTTCCAATCTTAGAAATGAAAATGCCATGTTACATGCTAAGATTGATGAATTAAATGCTTGCAAACCCTCTACATCTATTGTTAGCCATGTTTCCATTTGTACTAGATGTAGAGACATTAATGTTGATGCTATCCATGATCACCTAGCTTTAATCAAACAACAAAATGATCACATAGCTCAACTTAGTGCTAAAATTAATGAGCATGAGATAGAAAATGAAAAATTTAAATTTGCTAGAAGCATGCTCTATAATGGGAGACGCCCTGGCATTAAGGATGGCATTGGCTTCCAACAGGGAGACAATGTCAAGCTTAATGTCCCTAAGAAATTGTCTAACTTTGTTAAGGGCAAAGCTCCCATGGTTCAGGATAATTAGGGCTATATTTTATATCCTGTTGGTTATCCCAAACATAAGATTAGGAGAATTCATTCTAGGAAGTCTCACTCTGGCTCTCATCATGCTTTTATGTATAAGAGTGAGGCATCTAGTTCTAGGCAATCCACTCATGTTAAATTGCCTAAAAAGAAAACTCCTATTGCATCAAATGAGCCTAGTATTTCATTTAAGACTTTTGATGCTTCTTATGTGCTCACTAACAAATCAGGCAAAGTAGTTGCCAAATATGTTGGGGGCAAACACAAGGGTTTAAAGACTTGTGTTTGGGTACCCAAGGTGCTTGTTTCTAATGTCAAAGGACCCAAGACCGTTTGGGTACCTAAGTACAAGGCCTAAACTTGTTTTGTAGGTTTATGCATCCGGGGGCTCAAGTTGGATCATTGATAGTGGGTGCACAAACCACATGACAGGGGAGAAAAGAATGTTCTCCTCCTACGAGAAAAACGATGATCCCCAAAGAGCTATCACATTCGGGGATGGAAATCAAGGTTTGGTCAAAGGACTTGGTAAAATTGCTATATCACCTGACCACTCTATTTTAAATGTTTTTCTTGTAGATTCTTTAGATTATAATTTGCTTTTTGTTTCTCAATTATGCAATATGGGCTACAACTGTCTATTTACTAACGTAGGTGTTACTGTCTTTAGAAGAAGTGATGATTCAATAGCACTTAAGGGAGTGTTAGAGGGTCAGCTATACTTAGTTGATTTCAATAGAGCTGAACTCGACACTTGCTTAATTGCTAAGACTAATATGGGTTGGCTCTGGCATCGCCGACTAGCCCATGTTGGGATGAAGAATCTTCACAAGCTTCTAAAGGGAGAACACATTTTAGGACTAACAAATGTTCATTTTGAGAAAGACAGGGTTTGTAGCGCATGCCAAGCAGGAAAGCAAGTTGGTGTTAATCATCCACACAAGAACATCAAGACGACTGACAGGCCGCTTGAGCTACTCCACATGGATTTATTCGGCCCGATAGCTTACATAAGCATCGGCGGGAGTAAGTACTGTCTAGTTATTGTGGATGATTATTCTCGCTTCACTTGGGTGTTCTTTTTGAAGGATAAATCTCAAACCCAAGAGACCTTAAAGGGATTCTTGAGACGAGCTCAAAATGAGTTCGCCTTAAGGATCAAAAAGATTAGAAGCGACAATGGGACAGAGTTCAAGAACTCTCAAATTGAAGGCTTTCTTGAGGATGAGAGCATCAAGCATGAGTTCTCTTCTCCCTACACACCACAACAAAATGGTGTAGTGGAGAGGAATAATAGAACTCTACTTGACATGGCGAGGACCATGCTTGATGAGTACAAGACTTCGGACCGGTTTTGGGCGGAAGCAATCAACACGGCTTGCTACGCCATCAACCATCTCTACCTTCACTGAATCCTCAAGAAGACATCGTATGAACTCCTCACCGGTAAAAAGCCCAATGTTTCATATTTTAGAGTCTTTGGTAGCAAATGCTTTATTCTTGTTAAAAGAGGTAGAAAATCTAAATTTGCTCCTAAGGCTGTAGAAGGCTTTTTACTTGGTTATGACTCAAACACAAGGGCATATAGAGTCTTTAACAAGTCCACTGGACTAGTTGAAGTTTCTTGTGACATTGTGTTTGATGAGACTAACGTCTATCAAGTAGAGCAAGTTGATCTTGATGAGCTAGATGATGAAGAGGCTCCGTGCGTCGCGCTAAGGAACATGTCCATTGGGGATGTGTGCCCCAAGGAACCTGAAGAGCCTCGACATACACAAAATCAACCATCATCTTCAAATCAAGCATCTCCACCAACTCAAGATGAGGATCAAGCTCAAGATGATGAAAATGAAGATCAAGAAGAGCCACCTCAAGAAGAGGATAATGATCAAGGGGGAGATGTCAATGATCAAGACAAGGAAGATGATGAGGGTCCAAGACTGCCTCACCCAAGAGTCCACCAAGCGATACAACGAGATCACCCCGTGAACTCCATCCTCGGCGATATTCATAAGGGGGTAACCACTCGATCTCGTGTCGCTCATTTTTGTGAACATTACTCTTTTGTGTCTTCTATTGAGCCATACAGGGTGGAAGATGCATTGAGAGATTCAGATTGGGTGTTGGCAATGCAAGAGGAACTCAACAACTTCACGAGGAATGAGGTATGGCATCTTGTTCCACGTCCTAATCAAAATGTTGTAGGAACCAAGTGTGTCTTCCGCAACAAGCAAGATGAGCATGGTGTGGTGACAAGGAACAAAGCCCGACTTGTAGCCAAGGGATATTCACAAGTCGAAGGTTTGGATTTCGGTGAAACCTATGCACCCGTAGCTAGGCTTGAGTCAATTCGCATTTTACTTGCCTATGCTACTTACCATGGCTTTAAGCTCTATCAAATGGACGTGAAAAGTGCCTTCCTCAATGGACCAATCAAGGAGGAGGTCTATGTTGAGCAACCTCCCGGCTTTGAAGATACTGAGTACCCTAATCATGTTTTTAAACTCTCTAAGGCGCTTTATGGGCTTAAGCAAGCCCCAAGAGCATGGTATGAATGCCTAAGAGATTTTCTTATCGCTAATGGCTTCAAAGTCGGCAAAGCCGATCCTACTCTCTTTACTAAAACAATTGCAAATGATTTGTTTGTATGCCAAATTTATGTTGATGATATCATATTTAGGTCTACTAACAAATCTACATGTGAAGAATTTAGTAGGATCATGATTCAAAAATTTGAGGTGTCTATGATGGGGGAGTTGAAGTATTTTCTAGGATTTCAAGTCAAGCAACTCCAAGAGGGCACCTTCATCAGCCAAACGAAGTACATTCAGGACATACTCACCAAGTTTGGGATGAAGGATGCCAAGCCCATCAAGACACCCATGGGAACTAATGGGCATCTCGACCTCGACACGGGAGGTAAATCCGTAGATCAAAAGGTATACCGGTCGATGATAGGATCTTTACTCTATTTATGTGCATCTTGACCGGATATTATGCTTTCCGTATGCATGTGTGCAAGGTTCCAAGCCGATCCTAAGGAAGTTCACCTTAGGGCCGTGAAAAGAAGCTTGAGATATTTAGTTCATACACCTAAGTTTGGTCTTTGGTACCCCAAGGGATCCACTTTTGATTTTATAGGTTATTCAGATGCTGATTGGGCAGGGTGTAAAATTGATAGGAAGAGCACATCAGGGACTTGTCAGTTCTTAGAAAGATCCCTGGTGTCTTGGGCTTCAAAGAAACAAAATTCAGTAGCCCTTTCTACCGCCGAAGCCGAGTATATTGCCGCAGGCCATTGTTGCGTGCAATTGCTTTGGATGAGGCAAACCCTTAGGGACTATGGCTACAAATTAACCAAAGTCCCTCTCCTATGTGACAATGAGAGTGCAATCCACATGGCGGATAATCCCGTTGAGCACAGCCGCACTAAGCATATAGCCATTCGGTATCACTTTTTGAGGGATCACCAACAAAAGGGGGATATCGAGATTGCTTATGTTAGCACCAAAGAACAATTAGCCGATATCTTTACCAAGCCACTAGATGAGAAAACTTTTACCAAACTTAGGAATGAGCTAAACATTCTTGATTATAGGAACTTTGATTGATACTTTGCACTCATAGCTCATTTATATACCTTTGATCATATCTCTTTCATGTGCTATGACTAATTTGGTTTTTCAAGTGTATTTTAAGCTAAGTCATAGATTGAAAGGGAAATGGAGTTCTCGGCGAAGACAAGGCTTCCACTCCACTCTATCGGTATTATTTACCCTTCGCCGTCACTCTGCACCGCTCTCCACTTTGGTATAATCTTCACTCATATTCATTTGTACCATTGGGGAGAAAGTAAAAAGGGCTTTAAAGACTCCGTTTTTGGCGATTAATGCCAAAGGGGGAGAGAATATTAGCCCAAAGCAAAAGGACCGCACCACCACGCCAATTTCAAAATTTTTTGGAAAGTTGTTTTCAATTGGTATTTTTTAAATTAGTATTCCTCTAAGAAATTCTATCTCAATTGGTATATTTTAAGGAGGGGTTTTTCAAAATTTGGATCTAAAATATTTAACATTCTCTCAATTGTTAAAACCCTCTTGATCACTAAGAGGAGAATTTCATTGAGGGGGAGTTTTGTTTAGTCAAAGGAAATGCATTTGAAACAGGGGGAGAAAATTTCAAATCCTGAAAATGCTTCTCGAAATCTTATCTATATACCTTTGACTATTTGCAAAAAGACTTTGAAAAAGAATTTCCAAAAGGATTTGCAAAAACAAAACAAGTGGTGTAAGCGTGGTTCAAAATGTTAAAAGAAAGAAAGCAATCCATGCATATCTTATGAAAATGTAAATTGGTTTAATTCCAAGCAACCTTTGCACATACCTTATGCAAACTAGTTCAATTCTGCACTTATATATTTGCATTGGTTTGTGTTGGCATCAATCACCAAAAAGGGGGAGATTGAAAGGAAAATAAGGTCAAACCTTTTCCTAAATGATTTTGGTGGTTGAATTGCCCAACACAAATAATTGGACTAACTAGTTAGGTCTAGATTATAAGTTCTACAGGTGCCAAAGGTTCAACACAAACCAATAAAAAGTCCAAGATAGGGTTCAAAAGAAAGGAGCAAATCCAACCGAAGGCTGCCCTGGTCTGGCGCACCGGACTGTCCGGTGTGCCACCGGACAGTGTCCGGTGCACCAGGGAGATCAACTCTGAACTGCTTAGCTTCGGGTTTTTGGAGAGCCACTCCGCTATAATTCACCGGACTGTCCAGTGTGCCAAGCGGAGCAACGGTCGCCAACGCAACTGTCGAGTTCAACGGTCGGCTGACACAGCTACAGTGCACGGACAGTTCGCGCAGAGTCAGAGCAGGCACCAGAAGGCGCACCGGACAGTGAACAGTGACTGTCTGGTGAACCACCGGACTGTCCGGTGGTCCCACCTGTCAGAGCTCCAACGGTCGAACCCTAACGGTTGGGTGACATGGCTAGCGCACCGGACAGTGTCTGGTGGCGCACCGGACTATCCGGTGCACCCATCGACAGCAGCCCCTCCCAACGACCATTTTGGTGGTTGGGGCTATAAATACCCCCCAACCACCACACTTCAAGGCATCCAAGTTTTCAGCCATCACATTCAATACAAGAGCTCTAGACTTCACTCCAAGACACAAAAGCAAAGATCAAATCCTCTCCAAGTCCCAAACACATTCCAAAGATTTAGTGGCTTGTGAGAGAGAGACATTTGTGTTCATTTGAGTTCTTATCGCTTGGATCACTTTTCTTCTTCCCATTCTTGTTCTCAACATCATTGTAATCAAAGCAAGAGACACCAATTGTGTGGTGGTCCTTGTGGGGTCTAAGTGACCCAATTGATTGAGGAGAAAAGCTCACTCAGTCTAGGTGACCGTTTAAGAGAGGGAAAGGGTTGAAAGAGACCCGGTCTTTGTGACCACCTCAACGGGGAGTAGGTTTGCAAGAACCAAACCTCGGTAAAACAAATCACCGTGTCATCCGACTTATTTGCTTGTGATTTGTTTTCGCCCTCTCTTTCGGACTCGACTTTATTTCTAACGCTAACCCCGACTTGTAGATTGTGCTTAAAATTTATAAATTTCAGATTTGCCTGTTCACCCCCCTCTAGGCGACTTTCAGGGTGTCAGCGACTAGAGGGGAAGGCGGGCTAACCAGTCGGGCCCAGCCTAGGGGGCGCAGATGCTGACTGGCGGGCCCGAGGATAGGGCGCGCATGCGCGAATTAGTACCCAGTGATCTAGACCACACGATTAGGATCGGACGGTGGAGATCAACGTCGGGAAGGTTTTACGGCTGTGGGCGGAGCCGCTCCTGCTCGTCGACGGTGAGGTCGTCGGAGACGAGAGGAACAGGCATGGCAGGGCTCTAGGGGTTCGGGGAAAAGCTCAGGCGCGATCGGGGCTACCTAGCGAACTGTAACACCCCACTGATCCCACACAATGTATGTTACCAAATACCCTTCCCACAAAACTTATGCAACACAAGAAAAGAAATAGAGAAAGAAAATATTGCAAAATCCGGCAGCACCTCACTTGAAAGAAGCATAACAAGGGGAACATAGAGTTTATACAGGATATAAAAAAAGATAATTCACATAGTATAATCGAAATGCAACGGTAGTAATGAACATTCATGACCAAATAAAAGATAGGTAACTCAGCCCACTAAACTAAACAGTTCAACTACCATGAAAGGCTAGAATATAATAATCCCCTAGACTTGTCCCTTCCTGTTTAACAACATTATTAAGCAGTGGTTTCTTTATTTAAAGGTGTAGTGGCCGTGCTGCTACATCCCTTCTTTCCCAAAGCAAAGATCAGGTTCCTGCATCTGTCAATGCAAGAGTGAGATGACACATCTCAGCAAGTAAAAAGAGCAAACAACAAATGGACAATGTAAACCAACCGTGCTTAAACAACCACGTAGTTCACAACTTCTTTCTTAAATATTAATTTGCAGCAAGTAAGCAAGTAACCAATTATTTAATGCCAAGATGAATCACAAAGTAAAGATCCACACTATCCACATCACCATAGTAGGTTCCACACTTCTCCCATGAATGCACATGGCTACAAATGCAGTAATGACTTCTGCCTTCATACCTCTAAGGATATGAAGCTGCATCATACCCCTTCTCGGGCAACATATGATGCTCATTGTACCGGTACGGTCGGATCATAAGATCGCGATAAAACTTCCATGCAATGGATGATGAATGCATTATGCATGTCAATAACATGAGTCCTTTCCAAATAAAATGTGCTAGACATATACTTCCACCCATTCCAGATAATAAACCACATGGGTAACATGATCAAACGACAACCTCAACATATGTAATCAATAAAACATGAATATTTTCAAATGATGGTACCCAATTAGGAATATGAATACAAACACAAATAGTACAAACATAGTCAAGTATAAGACTCTTTAATCGACAGACGGAATAACCATCACTGTTTTACTTGCCTTCACCGGAAGTTTGGGCAAATCCCTAAGTACGATCCAGAAGTCCATCACCTGTTTTTGACACACAACTTAGTGCACCAATTTCACATAATACCGCTTATAAACGACGCCGCACCTACGCACAATCTCAAACCCCGCCGCGGGTAACGACTCTCCCCACACCCACCAAACTGCAGCGGCGCTGCTTAACAATTTCGTAAATTTAAAATTATGACAGTAGTGGTAACATACAAAAACTCCAGAGGCATCTACATAAAATTCCCCACAAGTTTTGTATATAATTTATAATTAAATTCCAACATCTATTTAGCCCAAAACAGTCCACAAGATAAACCCTGCAATCTGTTTTTTTTCTTTTGGGCAGCGACATACCCGGATTCAAACAGCGATATCTTTTAAAATATAATTCCAAATCGAGCGCATAAGTACTCGTTGGAAAGGTAAGACAAAGCTCTACATGATTCTCATACTGATTATCACTAATTACTCACGAAAAATCCCCAGAAACTGCTAATACTACTGTTGTTCGCCCACCTGAAAATCTGTTGTTTTTTGGATAGCAACATACCCGGATTCAAACAACGATATCTCCTAAAATATAACTCCGAATCGAGCGCATAAGTACTCGTGGAAAGGTATGAAAAATCTCTACATGTTTCGCCCACTGATTCCCACTAATTAACCCACGAAAATTCCAAGAAATCGCTAGAACTACTGCTGTTCACCCACCCACAAAATTTCTAGACAGCACCTCTACCGATTCGCATAGATAAACACATAATCAATTTGATTGCAGCACATAAACAACAAAAGATAATCACAAATTAACCTTGGGTTATTCCCTTCCTCCTTCCTTGTTCCTCCCTCCAAACTCCAATTGAGAGCTCGCAGCCACACGACAGAGAACCAAGCGGGTGGGCTGCACCTTGGAGAGGGGGGGGAACGGGGGGCGGCTAGGGTTTTGTGTGGTGGTGGCTGCAAGGGCTTGAGGAGGAAGGAGATGGGAGGGGGCGGCGTCCAAGGGAAAGGGGAGGGGAAGGGGGGCGGCTGCAATCCCAAGGGGAGAAAGGGGGGGCGGCTAGGGTTAGGGGGAGGCTAGTGGGCCGGATTGAGATCCACGGCCCAACACGCTTGCACGACAGCTCCCGACCGACCATTCTGCTGTTATACTGATGAATGCTTCCCAAACTTCCAAATCCCTAAAGCGCATTACCCGAAAGAGAAACAAAACAAAACACAGAAAGAATAAACTCCAACTTCTCTTCTTTGCAAATTGGGTATCACACGAACTCAGTCCCGGGCGCAATACAGGCACGGAGGCACCGGATGGCGTGAAACAAGGTGAGACAACCTTACGGCGACGTGGATCAACTCCAGCGAAGAATTACGCGGGCACTGGGGCAGTACTTTGTGAAATAAAGGCATGGAAATGTTGCTCACCTCGAGTGCGAACTCAGAAGTGCTTGGGAGACGGCGGGGATGCGGTGAAGCCTCGGGTCGACTCTGGCGGACTCCGGCTGCACGAGAAAACACTCCGGTGAGCGTGGACCGGGCAAACCCGAGGGGTTGGGGGCGAACGGAGAGGTGTCTCGAGTTGCTGACCGCGAGGCAGAATTCACCGAGGCAACGGGCGCAGCACGGGCTCGACGGCGGGCGTGGAACGGGCGGCGGGTTTCGGTGAGCGGCGGCGGAGCAGCCTGGATGCGCGCAGGGCGAGAGAAAGGGCAAGGTTGCTCGGCTGAGGGTGCAAATGAGCAGGGTGAAGTGGGCAAGCGGGGTGCAGGCTCTAAAGGGGGCGAGGGCGTGCGGAGGTGGCCAAGAAGCGCGCGGACGTGGGCGCATCCACGACGGGAGTGCGCGGGCGGGAGGTTAGGGACGAGGCCTGATGGGTGGGGTCCGCGGGACAACGAGAGAGGACAAGCGCGAACGGACGGTCAGCGCTGGCAGGAGAGGTCCACCGGGCAGCGGGGGAGAACGGGTGCAGGCGCGGACGGATCGGCGCCGACAGGCCTGGCCGACCGGGCAGCGAGAGGGAGAGAGGGACAGAAAGAGCGTGTGCGCGGACGCGGGCGATCGCTGGCAGGTGGGCTCCACCTGTTAGACGACGTGGGCGCGCGCGCGGCGTGGCTGGGCCGGCTAGGCTGAAATGGCCTTTTCTTTTTCCATGGAATTTCTAATTGCTTTTCTTTTTATTTTCTCTTGGAGTTTTTAATTCAAATTCAAACCAAGTTTCAAATTAAAACTAATTCAAACATGTGCAACAATTCAACGAATATTTAAGCTCAGCATGATGCAACATTTCATGACTTATATTGTTTTGGCAAAATAAAAATAAAAATAGCTAATCCCTCACTAATTAAGCTAAATCTACCTAAAAGAAAGAGAGAGAGAGAAGAGTAACACTTGAATTTGGTAGGTAATTAGAAAGAAATTTTATACCCCTAAATTCAGGGTGTTACAACTTTTCTCACTTGTTGAAAAATATTTAGAAAATGACTAAGCAAACACAAAACAAAGTGAAGAGTAGTTACCCACTCCATCTCGGCCATAGAGCGCTTGCGGGCAACTCCCGCGCCGAAGGGGCTCCACATGCGATCAGACATTTCAACCACAATCGTGCCAACGACCTCACCGACATCTGTGTATAAATTCTCGTTGGCACCAAAGATCACAAAGTTGACCCACTGATAGCAAGTTGAAGCTTAATGGTGCAACCAAGAGAACGTTTAAAATTGAAAGATCATTTGAAATTGTCACCTTGCCAAGCCCTTCAACTTTTCCTTTTGAATTATCCCCAAAAGTGATTTATCTTGTTCATCAACATCTTCATCTTGTGAGGTGAACATCCGTGGGTTGCCAGTCATATGTTGAGTGCATCCACTGTCAATTACCCAATGGCTTCCATCGTTCTTGTAGTTCACCTACATGAACAAATAAATCAAGCTTCAATCTCGGGGGCCCTATTTTGCATAGGGTCAATTACTTTCTCAATCAAGGACTTTGCAACCCAAATTTGTCTAGGTCTAGTATTGCTTGTGGACCTAGGAATGTTACTTTAACTTTTCCAATTGCAACTTTTCTTAGTACATAATAAGCATTGAATGTAAATGGTCTTGAGTGCTTTGGCAATGGAGTTGGTGGTGTGGCTTTGCAGTTTTGGGAAAAATGTCCTTCTTTTCCACATTCATAGCACTTGATTGGCTTAAGAGTTTGTTTTGCCTTGTATTGACTTGTTGCTTTCTTTTGCACAAAAGAATTGTATCCAATACCACTCTTATTATTTTCCATGACAATGTTCATGAGTAACTCATTTTGAAGGTATTGGCCTTTGTTGAACTTTTGTACACTTGTGGCAAGATGTTCTTTCTCAAGCTTAAGTTTCTTGACTTCATCTCTAAGCCTTTCATTATCCACTACCAACTCATTATTAACATCATTGCTTTCTATGGCAATTTTTCCTTTAGTGGTTGCATCTGTCAAGTACTTCTTCAATTTCTGATTCTCTTGTGTCATGACTTCAACTTTTTCAATCAATTCATCATGGAGACTAGACTTATCAACTTCGCTCAGATCATCACATGAGGTTGCTACATCAATCTTAATAATAGGGTTAATAGCCTCATGTGTGTCACAAGATAAAAGCTCATTTTAAGAATATTATCATGATCAATTTTAATCTTTGTGTAATCTTCCATATTTTGACAAGCCTATCTTTTAGCTCCCTATTTGCTTCACTAAATTTTTCATATTTTTCTTTAGCATCTTTAAGAAAGGTCTTAAGCTCATTTTTGGTGGATGACATAGTTTTGTTTTCTTCCTTCATTTCTTCACTAGCTTTAACAACTATGTCATACTTAGCAGTTAAGAACTCATTTTCATCTTTTAGCTTGTCACATTTAGCTTTGGACTTTCTAATAATTTGAGTATATTCTTTAAGCAAGTCTGCTAATTCATCATAAGTAGGAGAAGCATATTCATCATCACTATCACTATCACAATCTTCAACAACATTATTTTCAATTTGTACCTTCAGTTCACCTTTAGCTATGAGGCATAGGTGTGAAGTAGATGAAGGTGATGATGGTGGTGAAGAGAAATCCCCGGCGATGACTGCGACCTTTTCTTCATTTTCTTTACTTGAAGAAGATCCGCTTGAGGATTCAATGTCAGTGAGCCAATAATGATTTTTCATTCTTGTTTTTGTGAAACCTTTTGTGGTTGCCTTCTTTCCTCTTGAAGAACTTCTTTTCTTTCTTCTTATCATCACTTTCATCATCTTTCTTACCCTTGAATTTGTTTTTCTTGGGCTTGTTGCATTGATGAGCAAGATGGCCAAGTTCTCCACAATTGTAGCAATCCATCTCGAAGATGGGCTTTCTCTTGCTAGAGAAAAAATTCTTCTTTCTTGAATCAAATTTGATGCCTTCCCGATTTGAGTTTCTTCAACATCTTTGTTGTCTTCCTCACCATCAAGGCAATATTTGTATCAAGAGCATCATCACTTGAGGATTCTTCCTCAACTTGGATTTTGGCCTTGCCTTTCTTTTCTTGACTAGCTTTCAGAACCAAATCTTTCTTCTTGGAGGAAGACCCATCCTTGTCATTGATGTGCATATACATTTCATGAGCATTGATCTTTCCCAATATTTGAGTTAGTGTAGTGATGGAAAAATCCATTCGGTGTAGCACTGTGACAATGTGTCCATACTTCTCAATTAGCAAGACACTGAGAATTTTTATTACAACATCTGGTTGTAAAATTTGAGTGAGTCCCAAAACAATGACTTCCTCTACAAGAATATTAAGTCATGAGTACATATCATTTGCATTCTCATTGGCAAGCATTTAAAAAGAATTTAATTTTTTCATGGCAATACAATATCTTTCCTCACGTTCACATTTGGTTCCTTCATGTAGAGCACAAATATCTAACCACAAATCATGAGCATTTTTGTGATTTCTTACTCTATTGAATACATCCTTGCATAGGACCCTAAAAAGAGTGTTTTTAGCCTTGGCATTCTATTTTTCATAGTTGTACTCATCACCCACAAGATTTGTGGCATCTCTAGGTTCAGGGAACCCTTGGGTGGCGGCTTTATATACTTCAATGTCTATAGCCTCTAAATAAGCTTCCATACAAATTTTCCAATAAGGAAAATCGTCACCATCAAAAACGGAGGAGGTCCATCCCCTCTGGACATCGTTACTCTAACGGTTAAGCTAAACTAGGAGCAACAAGGCTCTGATACCAATTGAAAGGATCACGATGCCCAAGAGGGGGTGAATTGAGCTTTTCTAAAATTCCAACAAAAGTTAAACCCTAAGCATGAGCCCAACTTCACCCAAACTACTAGCAACAACTAAATACTACTAGATAGACAACAACCCTAAGTCATTACTACAAATACTAACTAAGCAATTGCACAAATTAAAATGTTCAAAGTAAATACGGAATGTAAAGTTAGGGCAAGAAGACTCCTCCAATTTTTTGCCGAGGTATCAAAGAGTCAGCACTCTTCCCTAGTCCTCGTTGAAGTAGCCGTGCAAGGGTATCACTCCCCCTTGGTCCTCGTAAGAACCAAGTGCTCTCTATGAGATGATCCTTTGCCACTCCGGCGTGGTGGATCCCTCACGACCGCGTACAAACTTGAGTCGGGTCACCACGAAGTCCTCCGGAGTGATCACCGCACTCCAATCACCACCAAGCCATCTAGGTGATGCCGATCGCCAAAAGTAACAAGATATAGACTTTCACTTGACCAAGAGAAGCCTAATGCATATGGTGTGTGCTCTAGGTGGCTCTTATGCGCACTAATGAGGTTCTAACACGAGATTATTATTTTCCTAATCAGTTCACTAGGCTTTGTAGGCTTGCAATGCACTAGCAATGAATACAAGTGTATGTGGGCAGCAAGACACTTAATGTGACTAGTAGAGGGGGTGTAAACACCCCGAGCAACCAAAACTAGTCATTACTGTGTTGTGCATGGGCGCACCCGACAGTGCGGTGTGCCACCAGTGCGCTCTAACGGCTAGTTCTGACAGCTAGCCGTTGCTCTGACAGCGCACCGGACAGTAAACAGTGATTGTCCAGTGTGTACCAGACAGTCCGGTGCGCGGCTAAAAATCGACTCAGCGAACTCGTCGCTCTCGGGTTTTTCTCGGGGACAGAGGGTAGCTCCCGGGGCAATTTGGGCCCACTGTCAGGGGTCGCACCGGACAGTCTGCGGTTAAAAATCGACTCAGCGAACTCGTCGCTCTCGGGTTTTTCTCAGGGACAGAGGGTTGCTCCCTGGGCAACCTGGGCCCACTGTCAGAGGTCGCACCGGACAGTCCGGTGCCCCTAAGACAGCAAACCAACATTCTTTTCCTTACTCGGTTTTGTTCTAACTCATTTGTGTGTTATAGAGTGACACCTAGCACTAGTTGTGAGTGTGAACATGCACCAACACTACACTAGAAATCTCTTGGTCAAACTACTCATCCACAACCCCTCTTTATAGTATGGCTAAAATAAAAATAGAAGACCTAATTCTATACCAAGTGTCCACAACTCCTTCGACACTCGGAATATGAAGACCTTCATCTTTTGATTCGTCTTTTTCAGCTGTCGCTTCAAGTTTTTATCTGAGGGATTGTTTTCACCGTTGTAGCGCAACCTCCTGTAATGCGACCTAACTTACCATTTGCTCTGCAAAACAAACGTTAGTTACATATAATCTTATATTGTCAATAATCACTAAAACCAACCAGGGACCTAGATGCTTTCAAAACCATCAGGCCCATGAGATTCTCCCATAGGCAGTGTTAATGGAGTCAATCTCCTCTTTGAAAAATGGGCACTCAAGCCGGTCAAGATCATCAAATGGATAAATTAAATCTGGCAAGTCAAGAACAGAACCTTGATACTCAGATACTCATAATCTCTCTTTAAATGATTGACATAGAAGATCAGCTTTCCTTTCACGGGAATATACTAAATGATTATTTGAGTTCGTTACTGAGACAGGAAATGTAGTTACGTTTGAAGGAAATGGTAGCATTAGCTGGTTGACATGATCTTTTATAAGCATAATTTTCTAAAACTTACTTTCATCATCTTTTTTACTGTTATGATTCCCCCCCCCCTAAATTATATTAACTTTATACGTGTTATAGCACATATGAGAGCACACGATTCAAGAAATCTAAACAAAGCAAAGTAACTAGTTTAACCATAAAAATATGAAAGTTTGAACTAGCTAAACTTTTCTCACACATAAATAAATGAAATCTTCAATAAATTATGAGAAAAAAATTAAGCAGCATCCTCCTCTCCTCTGGTTGAAGCTTATGGCGTCGCCGTCGTCATGAACAGATCTCCTCTCTGTTGTTGGCGCCAGCTCGAAGAGGAAGAAGCTAAGGTTTATAAAGTAGAAACATTAGTACCAGACCAGTTGGTGCATCCAATCAATACTAATGTTAGGTAATCAATAATGTTGAAGACACCACTCGTCGACACTATTATAATTATTAGAATGGGTTAGGTCATGTTTGGTTTCTTTAGTCTAGAGACTAAAGTTTAGTTAGGAGACTAAAGTTTAGTCTCTAATATATTTGGTTCTAGGGACTAAAATTAGTAAGAATATACTAAATGACTCATAAGAAGACTAAAATAGCCTTTAACATTCTCCTGCTATTAGTATAATTAAACTAAATGAAGGGCAAATGTGGAATTAATATGGCTTAGTTCCTTTTAGCCACATCTTAATAGACTAAGGACTAAAGCAGTTTAGTCTTTACTTTAGTTCTGTCGTTTAATAATTTGAAAACTAAATGGGACTAAAATAAATGGACTAAACTGTAGTCCCTCAAACTAAACGGGAACTTATGTTTTTTCCAGAGATAGACAGCGACCGAAACTATAAAAGTTGACCGCAGTTAAACCGGTACCGACATTTGAGTAGTGGCTGAAACTGCACTGTTCTCTAGCAGTGGCGGCCTGGCGTGGCGGCTCCCCCACCGCATGCTGTTCTCAGGACTAGAGACACCACTGATGATGAGACTGATGAGCAGGTGCACGCACTGATGACATAACAGAACACAATAGTAGGTGCAGTGAGTACGTACTGATGAGCAGGTGCAGTGAGTACGTACTACAACAAACAGAACACAATGATCTGTCATGCATCTGTGCATAGAGCAGAGTGCAGGGACAACTTCAACAGTCCACAAACAACATAGGCTTTCCCCACCTGCAGGAAACATACGATTCCATGCCTTGTTTCATGTAGTTGTGTCGTTAACAGAATATACAGTTTGTGGTGGTACTGATCACACACAACAACTAAATTGTATCCCTTTTTTAATTATTTCTTGCTTAATACAAGGACCCTAATAAGCTTTCATATTTTTTTTTTGCAACTATGCACTTTTCATTTTTGCTTTCGTGAAATTTCCAAAATAGCACGCATGGAAGGAACTAAGATTATGGTTTCTTCTCTCCCGCACTCCAATATTTTGTTACTATCAATCAATTTATACTATTGGATTAATGTTATTTACTTGTACTAAAAAGCTACAACTATTATTGTCTCAATGCAATTTCTAGGTGGAATTAATGTAACTGCAAATCTTTAGTCTATGTCTACATTGGGCTCTTGGCTCGTCTATTCCGTTTGATGGAACCAAATCACTTGATTTACTATCGTAATATAAATAATATCAATAATTTTCTACTTCGTGTGGTTCATCCATTTTATGTCCTTTTGTTGTCTATTGTTTTTAGCATACTTCAATTTTGTAATCTATAATGTTGAACAAGTTAAAGCACAATATTTCTACGCCTCATCATACCAGGTCTAGAACACGTTGGACCAAAGCTCAATGTGATGATGAAACCTTTGATAGAAGAGTTGAAAGAACTATGGAGAGGAATCGAAGCTTACGGCAGGTTCAAAAAGCAGAAATTCGGCCTTCGGGCCGCATATATGTGATCTGTTCATGATTTCTTTGCCTACAAAATATTTTCGGTAGCCTAGAAAAAACCGCCAAAAGTTAACGCGTCGGATGAATGCTTGGCGATAAACAAAACCGTCGAAAATTACATCGGTAATTTTCGGCGGCCAGAGCGGGGCCACCAAAAATAACTGTCGGCGAGGTAATTTTCGGTGGTTGTGCCCTAGCCACCAAAACTTACATATATTCCTATAGTGTTTGGACCTACAACAAAACATTACTCTTTATAGTATGTAGGTGATATTTATAGCCATGGCAAGACGTTAGACCTCAAGTGATGGGTAGGGTCATCCGTCCACATGATGTTGTCATTCCAACTGCTTGATGCTCTACCACTTAACGTCTTCATTATTGTATGAATCCTAGATCTGTGATATCCTAGCTTGGGTGAATTATGTGATATCCTAGCATAATAACTACTCTAAATGTATTGTGTTTGACTACTTTTATGTAAAGTATGATAACATTTTACTATCGAATATGTGTCACTAGATTTATAGTTCCTTTTATATTACACTTATTTTATGTCAAAAGTATTGATTTTTATATATTTTTGGTGAAGGATTTTGATAGTTTGATGATAGACAGAATTAGGCTTACATTCCTATGACCAAGATAGTATATTTTTGCCGAGTGCCGAAGGCTTTGCCGAGTGCTTTTTATCGGGCACTCGGCAAAGCAGACTTTGCCGAGTACCGCCCTCGGCAAAGTTCTGCACTCGGTAAAGAGCTGGTTTACCGAGTGTAGAACACTCGGCACATCCAAGCACTCGGCAAAGACTGCTTTGCCGAGCGTCAAGCACTCGGCAAATACGGCTCTCGGCAAAGGGCCGTTAGCGGCCGTCTACAACTGACGGCCGTCAGTCTTTGCCGAGTGTCAAATATCTGGCACTCGGCAAACAGGTTCTTTGCCGAGTGTCCTATGTAGACACTCGGCAAATCATATTTTTATTTTTTTTATTTTGGTCATCAAACTTTTTGTGGTATGTTCCTACACTATGTAGACCAACATGTACCATTTTGGGACAATTATAACAGTGTTTTCTATACCTAGTACATTTAGTTTGTTTATTTGAATTTCTTCGGAAAATTCAGATTTGAACTGCAGGTTACTCGAAACTTGGAAAACCGTGCATGCAAAAATGATATCCATGCTACTTAGCACAAGTTACGACCGATTTCAGGAGCGGACCGGAAACTTCGAGCACCATGCTCACTCAACATGACCGTAAACTTGCCATCCAGGTGTTTAAAAATTGTATAAAACATAAACAAAGTCAGAAAATCATGAAACCTGTCCACGTGTCATGATATCATATGTAGAGGCTGTGATAAAAATTTGAAAAAGTTTCGAGAAAGCTGTAACGCACTATGTGTACAAACCTAAGAGATCCACATTGAAACTCTATGATTTCATGTGTGGTTCTCTTAGGTTTCTACACATAATGTAGCACAACTTTCTCCAAACATTCTAAATTTTTTATCACAGCCTCTACATATGATATCATGACACGTGGACATGTTTCATGATTTTCTGACTTTGTTTATCACTAGTAGAAAAAGGCTCAAAGCCTGCGGGGACGATATATTTTTACAGGCGGATTCGGTTATCCACCGACTGTGTTATTTCTAGTGGCGGTTCCTTAAGAAAACCGCCACTAGAAATCGTATTTCTACTCGCGGTTCCTTAAGAAAACCGCCAGTAGAAATCCATGATTTGTAGTGGCGGTTTTCTTAAGGAACCGCCACTAGAAATCATTTTTATCCTTAATTTTTCGAGTTTTTCAAACGGCCTCGTATGACAAAATCACCAAAATAAAAGTTGTAGATCTCTAAAAGTTATGAAACTTTGTAGTTGACAACTTTTTTATTTGAACTCATTTCGGTTCTCAAAAATTGAATCTAAGTATGTCAAATTTAAAATTCAAATTTTGCAAACTACCTCGGATGAAAAAAGTGTCAAAATAAAAGTTGTAGAACTTCAAAAGTTATTTATCTTTGTAGTTGACAACTTTTTTATTTGAATTCGTTTAGGGTCTCAAATAAGCAATTTACACTCAAATGGTTGTAATATGTGAAGAAAACAACTACAAACTAGACATAAGACATGTCATAGACGGAGTAGTAGGGGAGGGTACGCGCGAGGGTGAGGTCGACGGTTCGAATACTAACAACCGCGTGGCGCGCGAATTTTGCGCGAAAAAAGTCGCGACGACGGAGACGGGCGGGGGGTGGGGTGGGCTGAGGCCCCCCTAATAAAAATAAATTTTTTAACTATTTTTAAAATATGTTTTATGTTTCCTGGAAACGATTTGCACTGGCGGTTTTATTACGTCGACCGCCAGTGAAAATCGATTTTCACTGGCGGTTTTATTACGCCGACCGCCAGTGAAAATCGATTTTCACTGGCGGTGCTCAGTTACCCGCCTGTAAAAATGATGATTTCTACTGGCCTCTAGCACTGGCGGTTACGAAAAACACCACTATAAATAGGTTTACAACCGTCACTATAGAACTTCTCTGTACTAGTGTATGTTTTATACAATTTTTAAACACCTGGATGGCAAGTTTACGGTCATGTTGAGTGAGCATGGTGCTCGAAGTTTCCGGTCCGCTCGTGAAATCGGTCGTAACTTGTGCTAAGTAGCATGGATATCATTTTTGCATGCACGGTTTTCCAAGTTTCGAGTAACCTGCAGTTCAAATCTGAATTTTCCGAAGAAATTCAAATAAACAAACTAAATGTACTAGCTATAGAAAACACTGTTATAATTGTCCCAAAATGGTACATGTAGGTCTACATAGTGTAGAAACATACCACAAAAAGTTTGGTAGGGATAATATAAAAAATAAAAAAGTAATTTGCCGAGTGTCCACAAATGACACTTGGCAAAGGATGGTTTGCCGAGTGCCAGCTGTACAGCACTCGGCAAAGGATTGTAAAAGATTCTTTGCCGAGTGTCATCCAGCTGGCACTCGGCAAAGAACACTTTGTCGAGTGCCTGCGATCTGGCACTCGGCAAAGAACACTTTGCCGAGTGCCAGCGATCTGGCACTCGGCAAAGAATATTTTAATATTTTTAAAAAATCTTTGCCGAGTGCCATGTCGCGGACACTCGGCAAAGAACGTGTAAATAGCACCTGGTAACTTCTTCCTTTCTCACACTCTCTCTCACTCCGTTGTCGTCTCCACGCCGCGCCCGTGCGCCTCTCCACGCCGCCGGCCGCCGCGCCCCTGCCGCCGCACCTCGGCCGCCGCGCCCCTGCCGCCGCAGCCCTGCCCCCACGCCGCCGGCATCGTCGGCCGCCGCGCCCGCACACGCCGCCGCGCCCGCGCACGCCGCCCCACGCCGCCGCGCACGCCTCCCCACGCCGCCGCGCCCCCACGGCCGCCCTCGACCTCGGCCCCGACGCCGCCGCGTCCCACGGCTGCCCTCGGCCTCGACGACGCCGCGCCTCCACGGTAAAAATGATAAAAATGATTTATGTGATGGATTCTAGAAACCCTAGGTGAAGCTTCACCCAACGATTGATACTGAATTATCTTCGTTAGTATATATGTTCTTGTATTATCAAAGCTTTTATGTGCTCAAAACATATGCCTATAAATCTAGCGTGTTTGAACTTGCAGGGCCAAAGAGAGCCGTCTATGAGTGCCGAGTTGAGACAAGTAGCCAATGGCTTTGCCTATAGGGTCAGGAAATTTTCTGGGTATGACGTCAATGGATACCGTTTTCGCACAACAAGCTACGACCAAAGTCGGCCCAATCGAAAAACCACGTGTTCTGGAGTCTTTACGCCCGGGCTTGACGAGGTCGAGTATTATGGAAGAATTGAAGAAATATATGAACTCAATTTTTATGGTTCCAAACCTCTTACTCCAGTGATATTCAAATGTCATTGGTTTGACCCTGAAGTTACGAGACGGACACATTCTAATCTTAGGCTAGTCGAAATTCGACAGGATTCCACCTTACCAGGAGACGATGTCTATATTGTGGCCCAACAGGCCACACAAGTGTATTATCTTCCATATGCGTGCCAAACGAAACAACATCTTAAGGGTTGGGATGTTGTGTATAAGGTATCACCGCACGCTAAATTGCCTGTTCCAAACGATGAAGATTATAACTTAGACCCGGACACATATGACGGAGAGTTCTTCCAAGAAGATGGGCTCGAAGGGCGATTTGAGATAGATTTAACCGAAGCGATCGGAATGGAAGTAGATATTGAAATGGTTGTTGATGACGAGGATGATGAGGTGCAAAATGAGAATGACTTAGAAATACTTGAAGGCAATGCCAATGACGAAATTGCGCCTTCAGATACTGGAAGAGATAATGTTGACTATGAAATGGTTGATAGTGATGATGACACTTATGATCCGGCTAACCCGGACACATATGAAGATTATTTTTAATCGATGTAATGCTATATTTCATTTACTTTGCATATGTTTCTAAATACATATTTTTTTATCTGTGCTTAATTTTTTACTCTTAATTGCAGGTTGTTGGACAAAGATGGTGGGCGGTGGGACGAGGACGAGGAGGGGGAGGGGGAGGGGGAGGAGGAGCACCTGTAGGACGGAGGAGGAGGCGCAGCAGGACGACGCCATCTTTGCCGAGTGCTATGACCATGGTACTCGGCAAAGAAGAAAACCTGGGAACCGGTAAAGCCATCTTTGCCGAGTGCTGACCATGGCACTCGGCAAAGAAGGAAACCTGGGAACCGGCAAAGACATCTTTGCCGAGTGTTGTTGCCAAGGCACTCGGCAAAGGGACTGGCAAAGGGGCCCACTGGAGGACTCTTTGCCGAGTGCCAGTCCACTAGACACTCGGCAAAGAGTCCTCCTTTGCCGAGTGCCTACGAGAGCTCTCGGCACAGGGACTGGCGGTGGGGCCCACTGGACCTGTCTTTGCCGAGGGCCCCACACTCGGCAAAATTGGCCTCTTTGCCGAGTGCCACGGAAGGCACTCGGCAAAGGATCCGTCACCGTCACTTGGCACCGTGACGGTGACTTTTCTTTGCCGAGTGCCAAATGGCACTCGGCAAAGTCTTTGCCGAGTGCCTGACAAAAAGTACTCGGCAAAGAGACTGTTGCCGATGTACAGTTCGCCGAGCGTTCTTTGCCGAGTGTAAAATAGCCTTTGCCGTGTGTCTCAGACACACGGCAAAGGAGCTGATTCCGGTAGTGAACTATTATTATCTCAATGCAATTTCTAGGTGGAATTAATGTAACTGCAAATCTTTAGTCTATGTCTACATTGGGCTCTTGGCTCGTCTATTCCGTTTGATGGAACCAAATCACTTGATTTACTATCGTAATATAAATAATATCAATAATTTTCTACTTTGTGTGGTTCATCCATTTTATGTCCTTTGTTGTCTATTGTTTTTAGCATACTTCAATTTTGTAATCTATAATGTTGAACAAGTTAAAGCACAATATTTCTATGCCTCATCATACCAGGTCTAGAACACGTTGGACCAAAGCTCAATGTGATGATGAAACCTTTGATAGAAGAGTTGAAAGAACTATGGAGAGGAATCGAAGCTTACGGCAGGTTCAAAAAGCAGAAATTCGGCCTTCGGGCCGCATATATGTGATCTGTTCACGATTTCTTTGCCTACAAAATATTTTCGGTAGCCTAGAAAAAACCGCCAAAAGTTAACGCGTCGGATGAATGCTTGGCGACAAACAAAACCGTCGAAAATTACATCGATAATTTTCGGCGGCCAGAGCGGGGCCGCCAAAAATAACTGTCGGTGAGGTAATTTTCGGTGGTTGTGCCCTAGCCACCAAAACTTACATATATTCCTATTGTGTTTGGACCTACAACAAAACATTACTCTTTATAGTATGTAGGTGATATTTATAGCCATGACAAGACGTTAGACCTCAAGTGATGGGTAGGGTCATCCGTCCACATGATGTTGTCATTCCAACTGCTTGATGCACTACCACTTAACGTCTTCATTATTGTATGAATCCTAGATCTGTGATATCCTAGCTTGGGTGAATTATGTGACATCCTAGCATAATAACTACTCTAAATGTATTGTGTTTGACTACTTTTATGTAAAGTATGATAACATTTTACTATCGAATATGTGTCATTAGATTTATAGTTCCTTTTATATTACACTTATTTTATGTCAAAAGTATTGATTTTTATATATTTTTGGTGAAGGCTTTTGATAGTTTGATGATAGACAGAATTAGGCTTACATTCCTATGACCAAGATAGTATATATAACATATGTGTGTAAATCTAGCCAAGATAAGGTTCTGGCATGGATTCGGTCCCTCATTAACTTTGGAATATGTAGTCCTAAATTGTAGGAATTTGGTAGATATCGATGGTTTCTTTTTAGGTATAGTACAGTAACTTCTTATGCTAGGGATCTATGGATGAATGACAGATGATACATATTACAACAATCCACACACAAAGTTCTAGGTTGAACAATCACATGTTTGTTATTATCTCGAGATGAAAAGACTTACTAGTAAAGTGCACCATGAGCATCACCATAGGATATCCTATCCAATGTCCTTAGTGAAAAGTGGTGTTTTAAGATATGGAAGAGATACAACAAAAACTATCTCTCGTTTCATGTATCTATAATATTTAAGATATATATATTCTAAATCAAGCAACCCCTCTCCTAAATAAAGAAGACAACTCTCCCCCCTTAAAAAATACATAGTACAAGTTTTAGGTAATCTACTGTAGTAGCCCTCTCCTATATTTTAAATTGACTATAGGGTACTATATTAAAGGAACTTAAATGGGATGGAATATGAAAGATCTTGGTGGATATATTCAAATATCTGTTAGATGTATGACATTATAACAATAGTCGCTTGATCCCCATTAGTACACCCTAGAACATGCATCCTAGCTCCAAAACTGCATTGGATGCTCAAGCCATATTGACTATTCATTGCCTTCTAGAGATGGTTGGCTATATGTAAGTCATCAAATACTAATTCTCTAGTAGACATCTACAAAAATATCTAATAATCATTTGGGGCCAACCATGTGAATGCTCTTTTGTGTACGTGCCTTGCCCTATGTGGAAATGCCATAATCACTCCCCTACATACGAGACTATTTACATTAACATACAATCACATCTAGGTAGGTGCATAATATACATGGATGCTACAAACTAAAAAGATAACAATTACACATAAAACAACATGCATGTGTGACCATAAGATAAGTTATGGGCTAAGCAGAGCTAAGCACATGATATCTAGGAAACAATATTTGCAAAGTATATGGAAAACCTTAAACCAATAAACGTTATTAAATATTAACAACAATATTCATAAATCATATATAAAAATTTACAAAGAATACAATAGGGTCATGACAATGATCAAATATTATGTGTGGATAGTGTTTCTAGCATGGTTCAAATAAAATATGTCGCGAAGTAGAGCTTAGTGATAAATTAAGTATCCTTAGACAATTAGTAATATTATTCATTCATTTCATATGAGGTTTACATGCCATATTATTTTTGTTCTAAGTTAAATATTTTTAACCTTGACCATCGATTTAAAAAGTGCATATAGATTGACAACATGTGAATTTATATATTATGAAACAATTTTCCAAAAAAAATCTCAAAACATTGATCTTAGGCTATCTTGAGCAGCTTAACCATTCTCATACCCATATTTAAACTCCACTCTGCGAACAGTGCAGTCTATGGTGCAAAATAGTGTTTTGGATAACTATATGGGTGAATTGCTAGACACAGACTTATACTATTAAGCAATCCAAAATTTTAAAAATTGTTGGCGAGACGATATATAGCTTGTTGAACTACGCCTCTCTCTCTTAGACCCTCGGTGCAGCCCATGTTTTGAGGGGGAGAACTCTTGGTAGGAGAAATCAAATGTAACACTACATTTCTCTCTTTCTTAATTGTTATATGTAAATGCAATATTTAAGTGGAAGGCTAATCATCATCCTAATTAAGGTATTTCGTATTCTTGGTATTTTCTATGAAATAAATCATCTTTTGCCAGGACGCATTGATGCCTATTTCCCTTGTACCATGCATATCATGCTTGAGCATGGCATATTGAGCATCACAATAGTCTTTTCTACTAGTTTAGTCATATGAAGTGCAGTGGACGAGTTAAGGTCCACAACAGGAATCCAATTAACTCCTATCGGCCAGGTATCGACTGGAATTAGCCTGTTACCGACGAGAATTAGCAATTTCCATTTGTATTAAGTTAATTCTCGTCGGTACCCGTCTAACAGAGTTTTCCGTACAGGAATTATTTAACTCCCATCGGCTACAGTAAGCCAATGAGAGCTAACTCTGGTGCGCATTAACTCATGTTAGCCCTCCCCTGGTCACAATAGGAATACTACTCTAGCATGCGAGGCGATGACGTACCGGTGGCACAGCAACACGTGCACGTCTGCATTGGCCCGAGGCCTAGTGGAGGCGCAGTGGCGACAACATATGGTGGTTGAGGCAACCACCGACCCGGAGGTGGAGGAGGTGGCGCGGGGAAGCAGGTGCGCGGCACGGGGGCTCGTTTGGGGTGGTGGTGTGGCCTAGCGGGGTCCGAGGCATGGCGGTGGTGGTGAGGCAAGACAGAGAAGAATAGGGCTCGACCGCACGAGTGAGAGAATAGGGCATGGGCGCGACCAGTTTCCCTAAAAACCCTTAACTCTCGTCAGCCAACTTCATAGCTGATGGGGTTTAATGAATCCCTGTCGGCCAACTTGAGATGCCGACGGGAATTAGCTAATCCTCATCGGCTGTGAAGTTGGCCGACGAGAATTAACTTAATTTCCATGGTCCCTGTTTTGACCAATGGGGATTAATTAATTCCCGTCAGCTTGATAATTGGCCGGCGAGAAATTTTATAACCGACGAAAATCTTTAGGATTCCTATTGTGGTCGGAGTAAGTATAAATTTAATTTCACAAAAATTATTATGTCCATAAAATGATATTAATTTATTTATATAAGCAAACATATGAAATAAAAGGCTTTGCAAAGTTTTTTTTGGAAAAAGATAAAGCACACTTATAGTCACCTTTGTAGCAACTAGTGAACAGAGAGCTCTCTTAGAACTAGTGAGCAGAGAGCTCGCTTTGAAATGGGTTGTAAAATGAAGCATTTACCTACATCAGTTTCATTTGCTTAGGAAAACTTTCATTTGCCATGTAGTGCCTTAGGATGTACATAGACAAACATTGGTTCATATTTGTGTTTGCATGTTTCTGCTACTATTTGTTATTTAAAGATTTTTCATGCTAAAAATATGTGGCGAAAGCCTCTTAGTATCTTATGATGAATTATGGTTTCTCAAGATATCTTAATCCTTTAGTTTATGATGATTTCGCTTGGTCTCAGTGACAAACATATATTTTTCATCACAAAATTGTATTTCCTTTTAAAATCATGATACCAATCAATGTTTTAGTAACAAATTGAACCATTGTCATGATTTTTTTTGTGTTAGATACCTAAATTTTTTAGATTTGTTCACCTTGTTCATGCCTTAAGAAGAAATTAGCCAAACTTGCAAGTAAGGTCTTGTATGATATGCTCATTTGTGTTTTTTGTTCCAATACACAATTTGATGAGATTTACTTCAAATTAGAAGATTGACATTCTAATTGGTATCTATGTGATATATGTTATCAAATAATGTTATTATTAAAATGATATAATTAAAGTACTCAAGTCTAAACATATTATTTAACTTTGACTGAGTTTGTATAAATAGATTAAATAGAAATATTTATGTCCCCAAACAGATGTCAATAGATTCACCAGGAAACATATTTTCATTGTTAATGTATTTGGTGTTACAAATCTTGATAACCTTCTATGAAAACATGAGTAGGCATAAGATATTTGGACGTAGGAAAAAAATAAAACATTACATTTTATAGTGTGCAGGGACTATCTAGAGCTATGACATGACTTGGGCCCTCAAGTGATGTGTAGGGTCATCCATGCATCCACATGATGTTGTCACACCAACTGCTCAATGCACTACCACTTAGTGACTTCATTATTGTATGTTTTTTAAACCCTACACATGACATACCAAAAATTGGCTATTTTGTTTCTACAACCCAATAATTCAGGGTTCGATGGAGATTTGGAGATGGTCCAGCTACCGAATTTGTAGGTGATCGACTTTCACTTACTCAAGTATACCAAAATACGATTGTTGTACACGTGTAGGTAACAAAGATCAAGATCTAAAACTAGTAATGACGACCTCTATGTCCAGGTGGTGGGCACGATTGATGTCAAAATAAGATTCTTCATGATTGCACCATAGACAAACAAAGGAGGAACTATGCAAGGTTGTCACGCATGCACATGGATGTACTAGATAAAAATAAAACCAGATTGATTCAGATATACAAAGAATGGAATCCTAGCATAATAATAACTCTAAATGTATTGAGTTTGACTAATTATGTAAAATACATTAATATATGTACAACCAAATATGTCTCATAGTTTCTTTGTTACTTTTATAATATTTTACTTTATGTCAAATAATATTGATTTTTCTTTAAGTTTGGTCTAGCCAAGATGGTTTGACTGAAGAATAACTAGACTTGCATCCCTATAACCTAGATAGTATATATGATGCTTGTGTGTGGATGCAGCTGAGATAAGGATCTTGCACATGGATTCCATTCCTCTTTGATTTTGTAATATGTAGTCCTAATTTGTAGGAATCTGGTAGAACTCAATGGTTCATTTTTAGGTCAGGTATGGTAATTTTTTATGGTAGGGATCCATGGATGAACTACCCATGATATAAATTGCAATAATTACAACAATACTTAAGCAAAGGTCCTACTTATAATGTACCCTACAAGGTGCTCTGAAATGATAAGACTCACAACTACAATGTGCACCAAGAGCATGTCCACTATATATCATATCCAATATTCTATGCTAAAAAGTTCATGTTCTAAGATATCCAAGAGCTAAAACAAATTTTCTCTCTCATCTCATATACAAACAACTAGACATCTTTAAAAGATAAAGCAAACAACTAGTCATCTTTAAAGCAACTAGTGAGCAAAGCCATCGTGGAATAAGGCATTTAGAATGGACACAAAAGGGACTTTTGCCCACCTTAATTTCATTTTGTTAGGAAAACTTTCTTTGGACATGAAGTGATTTAAGATGTACTTAAATAAAGATTCGTTCATATTTGTACTTCATGTTTATGCTATTTTCCATTTAAAGATATTTTTCTACATACCTCATATCTTAAGTAATTCCAATAAATAGACAATTAAATTATAGAAAATACATGATTTTTGGTAAACATTAGTGGTGATTGCCTATTATTAGTTGTTATGATCCAGTGATGAGTAGGGTCATCCCTCCACATGATGTTGTCACACCAACTACTTGATGCACATCCACTTAATGACTTCATTATCGTTTGTATCCTAGACCCTACACTTCACATAACCCAAATTGGCCAATTTGTTTCGACACACCAATAAATCAAGGTTTATTGAAGATCTCAAGATGTTCCACCCACCTATTTTGTAGGTGGTAGGATTTCACTTACTCAACTATACAAATATTAAGTTGTCTTAAAAGTGTAGTGTACAAAGGTCCAACTATATAGCTATCAATTACTTGACCTATGGGCCCTAGTGCTGGCCATGGTCGACGTCACAATAAGATTCTTCATGATTTCACCATGCAACATACATAAGCAGGACTATGCAAAAATTGTCTCACATATATGCACATTGACAAACTAGATAAAAATAAAACCATAATTATTTGAACATACAAAGAATGCAATACCCTAACCTATTGAGTTTAGCTAAATTTATGTAAAGAATGTTAATATATTGCATGGATACTGAAGTAATTAAATTAAACAATTTTTGTTGACCACTCTTATACTAGTGTTTGATTTACATAGTATTGCAAGTGGTTACATTTGATCGTAACTCTATCTATGAATTAAATGGTACACATTTTTATGATATGGTAAGGTAAGGATTTAGACTTGAGAAACGTTGTTTTATGTCACACATTTTAAGATTGTCATGTCTTATAAACAAGGACGTGAAACTTTTCTTTGCACCTGTCGCTTGCACATGCACATGAACTGACCAGAAAATTAGAAACATGGTGATTTGGAGAGAAATATAAAAATTTCAATTCTAGCCAAGTTAACTCAAACTGCATTGAGTTTCACCAAATTGATAAATATATGAATTCAATTCTAGCATGGTACCAACTCAAATTGCATTGAGTTTTACCAAATTGATAAAAAAATATCAATTTTTATAATACAAAATAAGCACCATTAGATTGATTATATAATATATTTTCTAGTATGCTTGTTTAATGTTATAAATATTTTTTCTCTAAACTTTAACAAAGTTTACATAGTTACGTGAACGGACTTTTAGGATTTGTTTGTTTACCCTCTAGATTATATAATCCAGCTTAAATAAATTGAGAGGTAAACTAGCAATATATATTATTAGGTGGATTATGTAAGCTATATACCTAGATTATAATAATTCATAAGCATGTCAATAGGTGTTTATATAATCTATAAGCTTGATTATATAATCCTAGAAGTAAACAAACAGGGCCTTAGATTAGTTGATTAGATATGACTCATAAGTCATAAACTGAGACAAGGTTTTTGCACGATTCCTCTTTCGCACAATGTTACAATGCACTGATTCCAAGACCTGAAAGATACCACTAGCCTCTAGATACTTGATGTGACAAGGTTTCACTGTTAGGGAAAGGTCCTACTAGGGTTTAGGGATCACAATCACAAGATGCCATAACCTCCCAATCGACATCACCGTCCAATGCAAGCTACAACATAGCCTTTTTTGGGAGAGCAATGTCTCCATGACAAGATATTTAGTAGCGATGGACCCGAATACTTATTTGGATGTTAAATTTTTGTCTTCTTTCTTCAATTATGAACAAATAACATATCGAATTTGATATGTAAATTTATATTCTTGTTTTTAGCATTGAGCCTATTAATATTCATAAAAAGTAAACCTCAATTTTAGAAACCGGTTTTTAAAAAAACTGGTTAATGCTATTTGGAACCACCTCAATTTTTATAAATTGATTTTAGCTAGAGAAGACTAGCTTCTTGGTTTTGAAGAAACTAGGAATCCAGTTTCTATAAATTGGAGCATAAATTGGTGCGTTTGGAACCACCTTAGTTTTCATAAATCAGTTTTTTAATGGGTGCTTCCAAACATTCCCTAAGACGTTTGCCACATTAATTGATGACTTCCTTAGACGTTTGTTCTAAGCATGTCTCCTAAATAGATTTATGTAGGTGGATGTCATATGATGTTCGCCTCTATAATGGTTGCATTAAATAATTTCTAACTTTTCATGTGAACACAACTAGAGATAAACCTTATATCAGAATTATAGCTCTCGTCGAGATCTATAATTTTATAGTAGAAATTTTTTAATTTAAACTAGATTGACCACCCAAAATATTGTTGTAAGTTCATAAATTTTAAAATTTAAAAATTTTAAAACAATCTTGGATGTTTACATGATTCATACGAAAGTATATTCTCAATACGATCTACCACTTTTATTTGAAATTTTTTTGAAGTCATTTAGTGTCCCAAATTCAAAATATAGAATTTATAAATAATCTCCAAAGTTGTAGTGGTCAACCTAAGCTACAAGTTTGTTATTGACATGTTTTTTATTTGAAATAGTTTAGAGTGTCAATTATTTATTTTGAATTCAAATATTTTGAGATTTTTTTTTGAAAATTTCAAACAATCTCTGATGGAGATACAACTTATAATAAAGTTGAAATTTTATAGTTGTCCTTTATTTATGTTTATTTAGTAGCAAAAATATCTAATATAAGACTATAAAATATTGATGTAAAAAGATAACATATTATATAGAAATGAGTGTGTTGTGCAATGGTAAAGTGTTGTTGTTGCTAAAGTTGTATTTTTAGGTTTTTTGAGTTTTCTAAAGAACATAATGAAGATGGGTATCATAACACATGTTAATATGGCTAAAGGAGGCAAACGACCACATAAAAACCACATTAACATAAACATTTTGGTTGATGTGGACGCTTTGCCTAACTCTACCTTTTTTGTTGAAGTAGATGCTTTGCCTACCTCAATGCCTTTTGGTTGAGGCAAACACTTTTCCTACCTCTATTAAAGCAACACAACTGCCTACCAAAAATTCATGTTGTGGTAATTATTACTTTGGATTATATGCACAACTAGTAGAATTCCTAGAAGCTTTCATGTTTAGATCGAATCCTACTTTTTACTTTTCATTGTAAAATCCTATGGGGATCTAAACGGTCCCTAATACGACGTTATGGCAAGTACAACCCTAAGCCTAGATCGGTCTTCTAAGTATAAGGATAGCCAAAAGACTACATGATACAATGAAGTATCTTTAAAATCAGTCATATCATATAAATATAGTTAAGAGACAATATGTATGGAGAGTTTTGTAGAGATAGACTCTTCGCGAAGAGTATGTCTCTTATATTTTTTTATTAAACTCCTCATAGACTTCTTATGGGATCACACATTTAATGGGGCTGTACATGGCATTTAGGAGACCTCCTAGGCAAATCATCATTGGATTGTCAACCGGTACAATCATCTTATATAGGGCACTGAGAAAACAAATACTCCCTCTAGCCTAATTTATAAGGCATAATTATTTTTTATTCAAGTTTTATAATATAAGGTGTGTTCTCTCTAGACATACAAACATCGATGCAATAATACTGATGTTGATAAAAAAGAATTAACTATAGTCTTTAAATCGGAGGTGGTTATGCCTTATATAATAGGATGGAGAGACGAGAGAGTATTATGTGCTAATGATAGCTCCATCCCAAAAATATAATAATTCCAAATACATTTCATTGTTAAAGTACCTAAAATTTAATTAAATATATGGATCGAAAAATATATTAAATTTTTTGGCACAAACAATTATAGCATAAAATGCATCTCTTGACAAATCTAATGTATCGCACATATTTAATATCATAAATATTTTATATATATGGTTAGTGTGTACTTAAGATAAATTGTGAACTAAACTAATAGCTATAGCATGACCTAGGCCGTCCTTCCACGGTTGTCCCACCACATCATGTTGTCTCAAGATGAGAATCAGCTATATATATAGTGCAAAAAATAAATAACTGCCGCTATAACTAGCAATAATTCAAGTGGGATTCCACGATCTATTATTGGACAGACCACCCCTGTTTGTTTCGGCTTTTCGTAGCTTCTGGCCACCAAAAGCTGCTGCGGACTGCCAAACACTCAGCTTTTCAGCCAGCTTCTATAAAATTCGTTTGAGTAAAAACCATTCAAAATCAACATAAACATATAATCGGTTGATTCGTCGCAATAGTAGTAATCCGTCACTTTATAGATCCTGAGCCCCATGGACAACTTTATCTTCCTCCGCACGTAATCCTAATGATACTCAGATTCTCTATGCAGCCAGATTCTCGGAAAAGCTGGTCAGAGAAAAGCTGAACCAAACAGGCCGAGATGAGATTCAGCTATACAGTGCAAAAATAAAAGAACCAGGCCTATCTAGCAATAATTCAAGTAGGATTCCATGATCTGAAAATACTATTGGCGTTTGTTTATTTTGCTCTCGATACATGTGGATTGGGTGGGACTGAGTTTAAATCCCAAACAAGTCAAAATCTTTCATATTTTTTTCAATCACATTCAATCTATATGAGATAGGAATAACCGAACAAAGCCTTCCTAGATAGACGATCCTTGACTAGTTGGTCATTGCGACCGGTTGTGTATTCTGGTGAGACCACATGAAATTAAAGTTTGTGCATATTGGAGAGACTATGGGTAGTATCCTAGATAATTATGCAACGACAACAATTTGGACACAATGTAAATAAAATGCAGTGCTATCATGATACCAACTCTAGCTGCCTTGAGTTTAACTGAATTTATACAAAAGAAATATGAATGTTGATAACAACAGTTTTGTCTCCTCATGTAATATTTTTTATAAAAAACCTAGATGAGATTATCATGAATACTACTATTTTCTATAAACTTTGTTAAACTAACTTTTAAATAGTTCAACAAAAATAGAATTGAACTTGTGTCCTTTTTAGGTGCAGAAGTATATATCATATATAATTGTGGAGGCTTCGCTATGCCCTCCAAACCTTCGTTGAGGACCAGCTACTACTGGAGAAAGGGTTATTTGTACCGATTAGGAACCGAGTGTAGTATCAAATTCCCAACAGGTACGTGGCATCTAGGACTAAAGGCCCCAATATTTTATTAGTTCGGATTGCAACACCTAGTACTAAAGAGGATCCTTTATTGTAAGTTCAAGACAAGAACCGGTACTAAATGACCTTCTTTAGTACCGGATCTAGACTCAAACCGGTAATAGAAGTTGGTCTAGGGGCATTATTCTGTGTATTTACATTTTTGTTATGCACATGTGTACCAATGCAAAGCTCACAACATACATACAACATAAAACCAACATAGATATCATAACAATGTCCGCAATCACTTCATAGCTCACAACTTATAGTTCACAATCGTACTTCACAACATAGTTCACAATCAATTCAGAGTTCAGAACTTAGAGTTCACAATCACTTCATACATCACAGCATTCAACACCCACACAACATCATCTAGATAATGATTAATGACATATAAAATATAGTATTTTGCTTCATAATCTTCTAGTGTCATGAATATGTAACGATATTCTCGATCTTATTTTCAGTATTTTGAGAGGAAGATAAAGTAACTTGCCTCTCAAACCATGCCTCTTAATTTTTTAGTACACTTCTTCATATTTATAGATCCGCTAAATATATCTTATATTGTTTTTGTCTTCTTGTAGCAGCCTAGAAAATTGTTGACTGATGCTTGAATTAGTTCGGCAACTAGTACCAGTGTGCGATGCCTACAACCTCTTTATGTTGGATGGAGCAGCAGGAGCAGTTGAGACGACTTCAGTTGGATATTCAGAGACAACGTCAGCCATGTAGTCACATCCTCCCTAAGTTGTTTTTTCCTTCCTTTTTTAAAAATGACAATTAGAAAGGTCTAAAGGTGAAAATAAGTTTGAGATTATAATATAGAGTCCACTGTTACCTTATGATCTTTGGATCTCTTTTCCATTTCAACAATATGTTCTTTTACTTCTTCTAAACTCAGTTTTCTTGCAAAATCATTAAATATTACCCATTCAATTATAGTATCTTTCCACTCATCGTCACCTTGAAAAACAAATTTGTGATTATAGAGACCAAGACATATCTCTCTTTGGATTTCCATCAGTTCACTGTAAATATAAAAATAAACTTACATCTTACAGAATATTATAGATATAATATCGTTACTTAAATCAAAAGCATCGTTAAACCACACAAGAAAGCTTCCACATGATTTCTTATAGATTTGTTCACCTAGTTCATGCGTGAAGAAGAAACCAACCAAACTTGCATGCAAGGTGTTACATGATATGCCCATTTGTGTCTTTTGCTCCTATTACATAATCAAGTGAACTTTACGTTTAAATTATAAGATTTGCATTGTAGTTAGTTTATATGTGATATGTGTTACCTAATAATATGACTATTAAACAAACAAAAATTACTTGAGTATTATAGTATGATGGTTCTACGTAGAGCAATGACAAGACTTGGGCCCTCAAGTAATGGGTAGGGTCAACCCTCACATGATGTTCTCAGACCAACTTCTTGATACTGCCACTTAATGACTTCATTAATTTACTATTCCAGATACCACACTTCACACACCCAAATTGGCCAGTTTGTCTAGACACACCAAGAATTCATTGCATGTTGGAGATCTAGAGGTGGTCCACCCACCAAATATATAGGTGATAGATTCCCACTTAGTCAAGTATACCATAATAAGATTCTTGTATAAGTGTAGTGCATAAAGATCCAGATATATAACTTATAAAGACATGACCTCTAGGTCCCATCAAATAACATAATTGTTAAAATGACATAAGTTACTCAAGTATTCTATAGACATATTATTTAACTTTGACAAAATTTGTATAAATAAATTAAATAGAAATATTCATGTCACCAAACAAATGTTAATAGATTCATCATGAAACATATTTCATTGTAAATGTATTTGGTGTTACATATCTTAATAACCTCTGAAAAGATGACTAGGCATTAGATATTTGGACCTAGGAAAAACAATACTTTACATTTTACAGTGTGTAGGTACTATCTAGAGCTATGACATGACCTGGGCCCTCAAGTGATGTGTCGGGTCATTCCTCCATAGGATGTTGTCACACCAACTGCTTGATGCACTACCACTTAGCGACATCATTATTGTATATTTTTTAGATCCTACACATCACATACCCCAAATTGGCTAGTTTGTATGGACAACCCAATAATTCAGGGTCGGATGGAGATTTGGAGATGGTCCACCTACAGAATTTGTAGGTGATCGACTTCCACTTACTCAAGTATACCAAATTAAGATTGTTGTACAAGTGTAGGGCATAGAGATAAAGATTTATAACTAGTAACGAAACAACCTCTAGGTCCTGGTGGTGGGCATGGTCGATGTCACAATAAGATTCTTCATGATTGCACCATACACAAACATAGGAGGAACTATGCAAGGTTGTCGCACATGTGCATGGATGGTAGATAAACATAAAACCAGATTGATTTGGACATAAAAAGAATGCAATCCGAGCATAATAACAACTCTAACCATATTGAGTTTGTGTAACTTATGTAAAATTAGGTAATATTTGTACTACCAATTATGTCTCATTAGATTTATTGTTACATATATAATACATTTGATGTCAAATACATTGATGTTTCTCTATAAGTTTGGCGAAGCCATAAATAGTTTGGCTAAAGAATAATTAGGCTTGTATCCCTACCACCAAGATAGTATATGTAATGCATGTGTGTGGATGCAATTGAGAGAAGGATCTTGCACATGGATTCATTTCCGCTTTAATTTTGGAATATGTATTCCTAAATTGTAGGAATCTGGTATATCTCAATGGTTCATTTTTACGTCAGGTATGGTAATTTCTTAAGCTAGGGATCCATGAATGACAAAAATGATAAATATTGCAACAATTACAACAATCCTCAAACAAAGGTCCTACTTATATTGTTCCCCCACAAGGTGCTCAGATGGATAACCACTTGCTAGTTATTTTTACCAAGATGACAAGACTTACGAGTACAACATAGCAAGAGCATCTCCACCTATCTGTTATGCCAATAAAGTCATCTTCTAAGATATGGAAGAGTTATAATAAATCTTTTCTCTCATCTCATATACTAACAAGTAGTCATCTTTAAAAGATAAATTAAATAACTAGTCATCTTTAAACTTACTTGTGAGTAGAGCAAGGCATTTGAAATGGACACAAAATGAAGCTTTTGCCCACCTCAATTTCATTTTGTTAGGAAAACTTTCCTTTGACATGTAGTATTTTTATGATGTACTGAGATAAACATTTATTTGTATTTGTACTTCATGTTTATGCTATTTTCCATTTAAATACATTTTTCGGCGTACCTCATATCGTAAGTAATTCCAATAAATTGTTAGGCATAGAGTTAGATTATGGAAAATACATATTTTTGGTAAATATTAGTGACAATTTCCTATTGTTAGTATGTTATGGTGCAAGGATGGGTAGGGTCATCCCTCCACATGATGTTGTCACACCAACTGCTTGGTGCACTTCCACTTAATGACTTCATTATTGTTTGTATCCTAGACCCTACGCTTCACATAACCTAAATTGGACAATTTGTCTCAACACTACAATAATTCATGGTCTATTGGAGATCTCAAGATGGTCCACCCACCCAATTTATAGGTAATCGACTTCCACTTACTCAACTAAACACATATTAAATTGTCTTCAAAGTGGAGTCTACAAAGCTTGAGATCTATGCTAGTAATGAATTGACTTCTAGGCCCTAGTGTTGGGCATGATCGATGTCATAATAAGATTCTTCACCATGCACAGACACAAGAGGGACTATTCAATGTTGTCGCACATGCACGAGGATGAATTAGACAAAATTAAAACCACAATGATTGAAACTGAAGAATACAATCCTAGCATAATACCAACTCTAACCTATTCAGTTTAACTAAATTTATGTAAATCATCTTTTTATATTATCAAATATGTACAATTATAGATCTTGTTTCTTTTATAATACACTTATTTGGTGTAAAAATATTGATATTTTTATAACTTTGGTAAAGCCTTTGGTAGTTTGACTAAAGATAGAATTAGACTTGCAACGCTATGACCAAGATAGTATATATAATGTATTCGTGTGGATGCAGTTGAGGTAAGGTTCTTGTATGTGGCTTCAATTCCTCTTTAATTTTGCTTGAACATATATGAGTCTTGAAAATTAAAATATGTTTCTAATTAAGACTTTCATAATGGTGCAATCATGAGACAACTTATGCCAACCTGAGTAGATAATTTTACTCTCTTCAAAAAATTGTGACACATTAACAAATTTGCTAAGTTGGCATGGTATTTTTTTGAGGAAAGAGAGAAATTGAGTTTTATTAGGATAAAACCCAACCACCAAATTTACCAAAACAATCAATGAACCTTCGCCTTGAAACCAGTTTGTTTTTATTCTCATGCTCTCTCAAGGATCTTATTTGCTAGTAGGTAAACATAGAACTTTATACAATGCAACACTATATATTTCATATGCAAATTGAATGTTATAACCTTATAATAATTAAATAATGTGGCTAGTATAAAAATGTAAAATTGTTCCCTAATATGTAGTATTTTTAGTCACAGGTAAAGTTGATATACCAATCTTTTGGTAATTTTGTATTGAAACCAGGGGCTGGCCTAGGATCTAGGGAATGTCTATTCGAAATTTTACTCAAATTTTTTATGGCCTAAAGCATATCCTAATAGCATTTAGGCATATATAATTGATTATAATATCACATAGAAGTAGTTTCATAGCATATAATGGAACATACACATTACACAATTAGTAAACTAAATCATAACTCACACAACAAATAATGTCATAAGATGGTATTATTCAATTCTTAACATAATCAATTGGCTCGTGGAAATATCTTAAATATGTAGATAACAACATTAAATAGCATAGAAAGCTTACATATTACAAGACAACCTTCCTATCCTTCAAACTTTGAAATTGAGTGACAATGCTCTCATCCTTAACTTGCAAGAAGAATTGCCTTTCAATCAAAGTAACTAAGCATCTATTAAAATATTTTTGTTCCATCTTTTTTCTTAACTTGTTTTTAGGAAGTTCGTTGAAGAAAAGATTCTTTCAATATTGACATTTACAACACGAAGAACTTGCACCAAAATGAGAAGCTTGTAAACAATGTTATATCAAAGAATCGTATATGTTTTAACAAGCAAGATATACAACTCTGCTAGGCTTCTCAAATTTTTGAAGCTTTCATCTCTTCTCACATCTTCAATATAGCGATTTAATTAAAAAGTGAGTTATATCTTCTCTTCAAACTAAAAAATCTTGACGATAAAACTCAGCAAGCTTAACTGGGTTGTTCTCAGAGGTAGCTAGCTACACAGGCTGATAGGTGACAAACTTTCTTCTATGGCTTCACATAGGCCGCAGCAAGCGCCGAGCAGCGGTGTAGCTGCATGGCCACAAGCCTGCAACCCCTCGTCGGTGCCGTAGCCCTGCTCTGCTCCTCGCGCCAGTACCGCAGCACTGTGCCATTCAACTCCTCGCCGAAGTTCGCAGGCGGCAGGCCCACGTGCTGCCTAGCATAGCTCTAAGACTAACCTAAGCTTTTTGTGAAGGTTTCATATGAGCTTCATATTCATTTATTATATTCTCGCGTAATCGAAAGTGATGAACATTAAGAGGACGAAGAGAGAAGATTAGTATCAATTCCATGAAACTCAGGTGGCATTGTTTCCTACGATGAACTCAAATGAAACCTATGTTAATCATGTTGAGTGGTGGGGATCAAGCAAATACTTGATGTGACAAGCCTTTACTGTTAGAGACACAGTACGATGAGAGCAATGTCTCCATGACATCACCATCCAAGCTACAACATCGCCTTTTTTGGGAGAGCGATGTCTCCATGACAAGTTTATAAATTTTGAAATTTAAAGTTAACAAACAATATTGGACGTTGACATGATCTATATAAAAGTTATAGTTCTCAATACGATCTACAACTTTGTAGCTCGAGATCTATGCTAGTAATGAATTGACCTCTAGGTCCTAGTGTTGGGCATGATCGATGTCATAATAAGATTCTTCCCCACACACATACACAAGAGGGACTATTCAATGTTGTCGCACATGCACGAGGATGAACTAGAAAAAATTAAAACCACAATGATGGAGACTGAAGAATACAATCCTAGCATAATACCAACTCTAACCTATTCAGTTTAACTAAATTTATGTAAAGCATCTTTTTATATTATCAAATATGTACAATTATAGATCTTGTTGCTTTTATAATACACTTATTTGATGTAAAAAATATTGATATTTTTATAATGTTAGTAAAGCCTTTGGTAGTTTGACTAAAGATAGAATTAGACTTGCAACGCTATGACCAAGATAGTATATATAATGTATTCGTGTGGATCCAGTTGAGGTAAGGTTCTTGTATGTGGCTTCAATTCCTCTTTAATTTTGCTTGAACATATATGAGTCTTGGAAATTAAAATATGTTTCTAATTAAGACTTTCATAATGGTGCAATCATGAGACAACTTAAGCCAACCTGAGTAGATAATTTTACTCTCTTTAAAAAATTGTGACACATTAACAAATTTGCTAAGTTGGCATGGTATTTTTTGAGAAAAGAGAGAAATTGAGTTTTATTAGGATAAAACCCAACCACCAAATTTACCAAAACAATCAATGAACCTTCGCCTTGAAACTATTTTGTTTTATTCTCATGCTCTCTCAAGGATCTTATTTGCTAGTAGGTAAACATATAACTTTATACAATGCAATACTATATATTTCATATGTACATTGAATGTTATAACCTTATAATAATTAAATAATGTGGCTAGTATAAAAATGTGTAAGAAATTGTTCCCTAATATGTAGTATTTTAGTCACCGGTAAAGTTGATATACCAATCTTTTGGTAATTTTGTATTGAAACCAGGGGTTGGCCTAGGATCTAGAGAATGGCTATTCAAAATTTTACTAATATTCTTTGTGGCCTAAAGCATATCCTAATAGCATTTAGGCATATATAATTGACTATAGTATCACATAGAAGTAGTTTCATAGCATATAATTGAACATACACATTATATAATTAGTAAACTAAATCATAACTCACACAACAAAGAATAGGTCATAAGATGGTATTATTCAATTCTTAACATAATCAAGTGGCTCGTGGCAATATCTTAAATATGTAGATAACAACATAAATAGCATAAAAAGCCTACATATTACAAGACAACCTTCCTATCCTTCAAACTTTGAAATTGAGTGACAATGTTCTCATCCTTAACTTGCAAGAAGAATTGCCTTTCAATAAAATTAAGTAACTAAGCATCCATTAAAACATTTTTGTTCCATCTTATTTCTTAGCTTGTTTTTAGGAAGTTCGTTGAAGAAAAGATTCTTTCAATATTGACATTTGCAACAAGAAGAACTTGCACCAATATGAGAAGTTTGTAAACAATGTTATACAAAAGAATCGTGTATGTTTTAACAAGCATCATAGACAATTCTACTAGGCTTCTCAAATTTTTGAAGCTTTCATCTCTTCTCACATCTTCAATATAGTGATTTAATTAAAAAGTGAGTTATATCTTCTCTTCAAACTAAAAAATCTTGAGGATAAAACTCAACAAGCTTAACTGGTTTGTTCTCTGCGGTAGCTAGCTACACAGGCTGATAGGCGACAAACTTTCTTCTATGGCTTCACACATGCCGCAGCAAGCACCGAGCAGCGGTGTAGCTGCATGGCCGCAAGCCCGCAACGCCTTGTCGGTGCCGCAGCCCTGCTCTGCTCCTCGTGCCAGCGCCGCGGCACTGTGCCATGTAACTCCTCGCCTAAGCCCACAGGCGGCAGGCCCACGCCGGCCACGCGCAGCCTAGCGTAGCTCTAAGACTAACCTAAGCTAGTCTTTGTGAAGGTATATTCTCGCGTAATCGAAAGTGATGAAAATTAAGAGGACGAAGAGAGAAGATTAATATTAATTCCATGAAACTCAGGTGGCACAGTTTCCTATGATGAACTCAAATGAAACCTATGTTAATATATAGCATTAATCATGTTGAGTGGTGGGGATCAAGCAAATATTTGATGTGACAAGCCTTTACTGTTAGAGAGACACAGGTCCTACTTGAGATCCCAATTACGATGAGAGCAATGTCATCATCCAAGCTACAACATCGCCTTTTTTTGGGAGAGCGATGTCTCCATGACAAGTTTATAAAATTTGAAATTTAATTGAAGCTAACAAACAATATTGGACGTTGACATGATCCATATAAAGTTATAGTTCTCAATACGATCTACAGCTTTGTAGTTGATTGTTTTTGCTTGAAGTCATTTAGTGTCACAAATGTGTTCTCTAAGTTTATAGATTATATGAAATTTAAAATTTAGAATACCTAAACGATCTTGAATGTCCACATAGTTAGTACCAAAGTTGTAGGGGTCGACACCTACATGTTTGTTGTTGACATATTTTTTTTATTTGAAGTAGTATCAAATATTTGATTTGAATTCAAATATTTTGATACTTATTTTTAAAATTTTCAAACAATCCCAGATAGAGATACATCTTATATCTATTGCAGTACTTGACAAGATTTGAAACTTTATAGTTAATTTTTCCTTTAAGTTCATTTAGTAGCAAAAATATATAACATAAGTATAAAATATCTATATATAAAAATAATAAAATATTATACATCTTATTATACCTATTGGAGGTGACTCATGACTGTGCCTCCTTCCCGGCAAAGCGTCATTGGATTGTCCACCAAAATAGTATCGGCTAATAATTGCATGACCTATGGGCTATGGCCTATGGGCTATGGGGCTAGGGATGGATTGGATTCGGAGACAGCAACCTCCATCCCTAAATATAATAATCTCAGATACTTTTCACCTAAAATTTAACTAAATATATAGATCGACAAAAATATTGAATTCTATGACATTAATAATTATAGTATAAAAATATATCTCTTGAAAAATCTAATATATCATGTTTATTTAATATGATAAATATTTTATACATAGTTAGTGAAACTCAAGATAAACACACTGCACTAAATTGATAGCTACAACATGGTCTAGGGTCTCCTTCCAGGATTGTAATAAAAAGACAACCATGGCCCTAATGCGGAGAGAGAATGAGGTTGGAGGATATAGGGTGGAAAATAGGGTTCTCTGACCCACGTTTAGCTCCTTTTAGCACCCCTTGAGCAGCTTATGAGATAATAGGTGTTAAATTTTATCACACCACCATTAACTCTCCTGTTTAGATCACCAAATAGCTAAAAATAGCTAAAAAGCTATTAAAGTTTATCTGTGGGATTAAAACAGGGCCTAAATTCATAGCTACAACATGGCCTCGGGGTCTCTTTCCAGGGTTGTCCCACCACACACTATGTTGTCACAAAATGAGAATCTGCTACATTGCATCGCACAAATTAACAAACAGACCTACAACCTATGACTAGCAATAATTCAAGTAGGATATATTCCATGATCTGAAAAATACTATTATTGGACAGACCATCCCGACCGGTTGGTCATTTCGAGATGAGAATAATCAGCTACACAGTGCAAAATATATAAATAAAGAACTAGCAATAATTCAAGTGGGATTCCATTACTATTATTGGACAGATCGACCATCCCCGACCGGTTGGCGTTGGTCATTATTGCGACTGGTTGTCGGATTCCGGCGATTGAGACCACATAAAATTAAAGTTTTATGTGCCTATCGGAGAGACTATAGACAACGTTGTCACACATGTACGTGGAAAGGCTAGATAGTTATGCAACAACGACAACAATTTGGGCGCACACAGTAAAAATGCAGTGCTATGATGCTATCATAATACCAACTCTAACATCTTGAGTTTAACTAAATTATATCTATGCAAAATAATATGAATATTGATAATACCAATGTGTCATTAGACTTCTTATGTAATATTTTTAATAACAAGCCAAGTTGATATCATCGTGAATACTATTTTCTATAAATTTTATTAAACCAACTTTTAAATAATTCAACAAAAATGGAACTGGACTTGCATACGTGTTAGGAACTTTAGTATCATATATAATTGCGGAGGCATTGTGCTCCATCCGTCGAACCTTGTTTGAGGACCGGTGGGGTGGACGTCGAGATGTCTCACAAGGAAAGAGGACAAACAAAGGTGGTAACATGGTTAAGTTACAATAAGTTTAGGAGTAAATGATCATTTCTTCATATATCTTACTACTCTAGTATCAACCAAATATTTATAGGTCATGCCTTGGGGCATGATAAAATTACAGTTGCCTCGAGACCAACCATGAGGATTCTTACAAATAAGAGGCATTATGGACAACTAATGGTTCATTCTCAACTACCTCAAGATGGTATGGCGCCCAAGGGAAGGCATCATATTACTTTGCATCATGTAATGGTAGATCATATGTCATTCCAAGATTCTGGCATTATGTGGAGAGAACTTGGTGTGTGGCAAGATGTCACTATTATTGGAGGGACCATCTCCAAACAGTTATTCATCAATAGAGTATAGTATAGAATGATTGAGCACGGAATATTCGAGGCATATATATTGATATTTTGATAGGATCCAATGATCCATGTTTGCTTAGTATCATATTCCAAGTAAAAAACATATGAGAATCTCTATACATGCAAATGGTGATGGTCAAACCGCAAGTTGACTAGGCTGCCTACGCTGCAAGCCCACTGTTAGCCCATGCCATGAACCCATATGCCTGAAGCAAGTTTATGAGACTAATACGCATCATCTAGGGGCGCCGCTCCAACATTTCTTAGATGCAGAATAGTCACCACAATAGATTCTGGCATTCTATAGTATTGTAAAACTTTCTCTGCCACGTATCCAATGCATGCATGTATAGCAAGACATATGCTTGCCATTTATTCATCTATAATGGCATCAAAATTGGACATTTCTGGTGGAGAAAAGATTATAAGCAAACTGTCTACCAGCACAATAGAACCACGTGTATGTCTCCAAGATTTGTTTCGAGGTAGATTTTGTACGCTTTCTCCATAGCTAATATAGTTGAATAACATTTCTAGCTTAACATGTTTACTACAATTTGTTTTGATTGTTTTACAGTCTACTAGCCATGATAACATAGTTGAATGTATTATGGGGGATGGCGAGGATGATGAAACCTTACTCAGGTATAAACAAGTACTTTGGTATTTAGCACTTATGCATGTGGTCTCTCATATTGTGTACAACATTGTTGATAATTAGTTTTCACAATTTCTATACTATCTAGTTGAGTTTATTTATGTACGAAGGGGTGAAAGCAGTATGTAACACAAAAAACTCTTGAAACTATTTGTGTAATTTACACCATATCTTAGTTTTGCACTCTTGCTCCCCTCATGTGCTCCCTCTAAAAATTCTTGCTCCTAAATTCTGATGTATCAAATATTTTTGTCATAGAGATACTATAACAGATGTATGAAGTAGATAGATAAGCATACGCAGTGGCGGAGACAGACATAGGGCCACTAGGGCTTGGGCCCTACTCTTGAGTCCAAAAATTACTAGGGGCCCAAATATGTTCTGAAGGAATGAGAGAATTTGTATAATCCGTTCATGGTCATATGTGCCATTATCTATACATTTGCATGATTTAAGATTTTCTAACTGATATAAATATTTGTTAGTTTTATACCGGGCCCTACATTTAGAGAAATCTTGGCTCCGCCACTGAGCATACGACAGCCATCATGCCACGCCAGGAAATACCAATAGTATCGTATAGGGGTGAAAACAGTCATGTACACCAGTTAAGTGTCAGATACAAATAGTACAAATATCCCTTTTTCGGATACATATTTAGATATTTTTATACTCAGGATAGGTACATGTAGTATGGGATAATGCAGCTTCGGATTTGGGTCATATTTAGAGAGAGGACTACCTGGTAAATTCTCGGGTATTTAGGTCATGTAATATGATGCCCAACAGGTACCCAGGTTTCAAGTACATATTTTCCTTTTTCTGTGCAATATTTATATTAAATTATAACTCTTACATATGCACTCGAATGAAAATAAAGTTTATATGAAAACCATAGAGCTAGAAAAGATCTACAACTTTGTAGTACATCACATTTTTTTCTTGAACACATCTTCACCACAAAATTATTGAAATAATGTTTAAATTTATATCAAAGTAACAGACTATACATAACATGTGTAACTCCAATGCTCCATAGATTATTAATGTTGTCATTTGCTTATTTGTTAAGACAAGGTATTGGTGCTTCTAGTAATTTGCTTAGCATATAATATATATGCAAATTATGATGGCAACATATATAAACAAGTATGTCAGCATGTTTAATATGTTCACAATTGATGGTTATTGATATCTTCCGTACTTAAATTCCTATTAGAAGAATAGAATTAGAGCTATAAGTGATGCTTCGAATGCTATGAATTTGAAGAAAGTTATTGTGGTTCGAGAACTTCAAATATGCATTGTATAAACTATTTTTTTTATAAATTTACAACTGTTGTTATGTGTTGTATTAGATTGTTGTGTGTTTAGACATTGTCATCATATTGTGAACCATTATATTTGACTATTGTTGTGTTTAGGAGCATGTAATTAATTTATAGGCAGTTCAACAAGTATATAATATTCATATATATCCATCCGAATAATATTTGTTTTCTATTCGTCAGAATAATACCCGACCCCCGATCGACCCATACCTATACTAATTAAACCCAATCCTGAATCCGAGTAAAAAGATAATTATGACAGGATACGAGATGACCTGCTATCCTTCCATATCCGTCCTGTTTTCACCCTTAATACCAAAAACTGTCACTATACACTATCCCTGAGTAAATGGTACTAACAAGCAGGATTAAAAGCAACGCCGCACGCGTAAGTGGCTGAAACTGGGCCGCCGCCGTGGAATCCCACGAACTGCAGCGCCGTTTGCATTGCATCTATAGAGGCTCCCAGTCCTGGCACACAAGTGGATCTCTCTGGATGAACGTCATGTGGATGTACCTGTTGATGCATGCAGGAGAGAGTTTTTTTTTTGTTTTTGCACGTTCACTTCTCCTTAATTTTGGAAATAACAATGTGGTACAAAGATATATTGCCGGTGATATAGTAAACAGTGTATAACTAGCTAATCTAGCTAAGATGATATGCAATATATATACTTGATCAGGGAAGGTTGGTTCGTTGCAAGGCTAGCTGATTGATGACTAGCAACTAACAAATCGCTAGTTTTTCCCCTGCAGTTATATACTTGCATTGATCTCTCAGAGTGCAATGTGATTCGTAGCTAACAAATTAATAAGTATATGTCGAGATCATCCACACGGAGTCTAAGTGCAATACAAAATTAAGTATATGTCAAGAAGGTTCTGTGAATTTTGATAGAAAAATAAGCGAAAGTTTGTGAGGTGTAGTAGCTGAGTGGTAGGTACGTACGTAGATAAAGAGAGAGAGAAGAGAAGAGAAAGTGTAACCACAAGAGTACAGTCCGCAGAAGAAGAAACCAACAACGAGGCTACGACGACGTTAATTTCTACAGATGCGCCGCGCGCAGCTGGGCAGGACGAGCATGCATATGGTTGTAGGGGTGAAAATGGTCGGAAACAATCGGTAAACACTAAAATCATTTTTGTTTTTATATTTTTTCTCGGAAACGAGATCGAAAACGATAACTCCGGAAACGAAAACGACATCGGTAATTAGTGTCCTCTTGGTCCTTCTTAAGTTCTCGTGCAAATTATGAATATATGTATCAAGAGTAATAACAGGTAAGAAAATATAAATAAGATTTATAAAAGTTTCAAACGATTCTAAACTATATGCTATTAGATAGATATTGATTTTAGGAAAAATAATAAAATTATTTTCATATTTTTCTAAGCTAAGATGAATTTATAAAGATCAGTTCAGATTTAACATTTTCCTGAAAAATACTGAATTTATTACCGACGGTAAAATACCGAATAAAAACGGTAATTTCCAGAAACAGTCGTAAAGAGACCTAAACCGTTTCCGATTCCGAGTTTTTCTATCGATTTCATTTCCGTATTTTCGATAGCTGTTTAAGTTTAGATCCTAAATTCCGGTAAAACTTCGAAAAACGATTTCTGGTATCCGAAAATTATCATTTCTGTTTTCACGCCTATATGGTTGGTAATTGCATGTGTGTTTTCTACTTGCAACTACTACCACATTGTTCAATGCTCTCAGATCTACTGCACAGCTAGCTGCGTGTGATGCATGCAAAATACACGTACGACAGCAGTGCGTTGTTGGATGCGATGCATGAGTAGCAGAAACATCCACGTCAAGACGTGACACCTGTGACGACGCAGCTAGCGAGCGCAGTAGAGTACAGTGCCCAAATTAAACGAGGACGGATCGGGGAAGACACACGGACAATGGGCGAGTTGGTATCATATGAGACGACGACAGGCAGCAAACCAACAAGATGGTGGGTCATCGTAATGCAGAGAGATAGGACGATACCACATGATGCTGTCTCAAGATAGGACACGTACTGCTCCTAGATTGGCTGCTTGCTGCCCTCTATCATGCATGCACAGCTGGCTGATTTACGTAAAGCAAGTACTTCGGGGGTGTTTGTTTGGGATTATAATCCACCTAGATTATATAATCCAACAATTTTTGAACTAACTCTTAGTTCAAAAGTTGTTAGATTATATAATCTGGATAGATTATAATCTCAAACAAACACCCCCTTCACTAGTACTTCCCTGCTTGCTTGTCGCCAATCTTATACTGTAGAAAAGTTTGACCATCATCTGTTATTTCCCTTCAGATCGAACAAGTCTTAAATACCTTGAAAGTAATTCAATAATACGAATGAAGAAATCGTATATACAAAAACATGAAGTCACAAAAAAAGAATCCGCCATAAAAGATGGAGATTCACCATCTGCACCTGCTCATTCAGTTATTCTATTTGGAGAAATAAGGGCTACAATCTTCAGACAGAGGGTCACTTATACTTGCTTCGATAAACTACATGTCATCTCATAATCCGGAATACCCTCTTATGGAGAGCTAGATTGTGTAGCCGAGTTTATATATTTACTTAGCTAAATTAGCAACTTATCGATTGATCTGTTGTAGCTTTTAGAATCCACTCTAACCAAACTATGTTAATTATAGAATACTACCTACGTACTACATCCTTCAAAAAATCGGATTGTCCTTATACTTGCTCTCTCATTCCTGGGAGTCCTTCAAGGGTATCAGTTTTCTTTCGTGCTTCCCCCAGCCCATACATATGCTGGCACATGACGTTTAATAGGATTAATAGAATACTCATACCAAGAATCATTGGGTTAAGCATGCTTGGCGGTGTGTATTTTGACGCGTCGGACGCCTTGGCGTGACTAAAAGAGTTTAAAAAAACATGTGCCTCTATTTTTAAAGTAAATGTTAGAAGAAGGATTAAAAGATTTTTAAAAAACAAACAAACAATGATGTGCATCACAAAGGCTAGCAATTGGACTCCATATTGTTATGCCACTTGCCACAAATTAGATGTAAGTCAGTGCTGAGGAAATATGAAACGAAACAAGCATATAGTCTTTGCGAATAACATATATTAGTTTACCAGACTATCCACCCGCCCTACAGTCCTAACTTCCGACTCTCCCCGGGCCCTACGTCGTCTCGCCCCATAGGATTGCGCATTTTGAACTCAGTAGTTTATGCCCTACTAGTTTATAGAATGTGGATTCTCAATTTCTTAAAAACAAGAAGCTAGTCTCCTCTAGCTAAAGGTAGTTTATGAAAACTGAGGTGGTTCCAAACAACATTAGCCAATTTTTCATAAACTAGTCTTTAGAAACTGAAGATATATAGAAACTGGATTCTTAAAAACTAGATTACTTCCCGACAGAGACTCAATGTGAGACGGGTTTTAGGTTAGCCTCAGAAATAAATTAGGCTATCTGAAATTGATTGGTTTCCGGTTGTGATGGTGCTAGATTTGGCATCAATCAGTGCATGCGGACACATCCTACCTGCGTGACGCAGACACTTGCATGCGGATCAGCAAGCAGAGTGCTGCAGGCAAGTTGTTGGCTTCATATAACTATTGACAGGCAACAAAGCAACAAGACACACATGTGTATAAATGCAAAATTTGATAGCAATACGTTGTTGGATGTGATGCGTAGCAGAAACATCCACATCAGGATGTGACTAGAATGCACAATAGTAAATAGAGAAATTTCCAATGGGTTATGCCGTCGGAAATAAGGCTTATCTCGTCGAACATAGATTATTTTCGATGGTTTATGCATTATTTCCGAAGGCATTCGTTCGTCGGTTGTAAAAGGTCGGAAATAAGCTTATTTCTGAAGGCCACCGTCATAAATAGCTTACGTCCAACGACAGTTATTGATCCTCGACGTCAAAACTAGTTAACGATCCTGACGACATCGAGTGGGCTTGAAAAACTTATTTGTGAGGGTTATTGAGCAGGCTGTCGAAAAACTTCTTTGCCAAGTGCAAAACACTCGGCATAAATAGACGCTTGGTAAAGTAGGCTTTGTCGAGTGTCAAGCTCTCGACGAAGTAGGCTTTATTGAGCCCTCTTTGCCGAGTACCACACTCGACAAAGAGTTTGTCGAGTGTTTTCGAGGTTTTGCCGAGAGCTTGCAGCACAAGACAAAGCAGACGTACTGTTCCGGTAGTGTTTGTTTTTTGTTTTCGTGGTTCCCCTAGCACATGCATATGGCACATATCCTTTAATAGGATTCATATAATACTCTTATCAGGAATCATTCGGTTAAGCATGCTTGGCGGTGTTATTTTGACACGTCGGACGCCTTGGCGTGACTAAAAGAGTTTTAAAAAAAATATGTGCCTCTATTTTTAAAGTAAATGTTAAAGGAAGGATTAAAAGATTTTAAAAAACAAACAAACAATGATGTGCTATGCGAGATGTCGTCCTCCTACATGTATGCATGTTGTCAACAATATCAATGCAAAAATTGACAGCAATACGTTGTTGGATGCGATGAGTAGCAGAAACATCCACATCAGGATGTGACTAGAATGCACAATAGTAAATAGAGAAATTTCTAATGACTTATCTCGTTGAACATAAAAATTTTTCGATGGTTTATGCATTATTTCCGGATGCATTCGTCCGTCGGTTGTAAAATGTCGATCGCCGTCATAAATAGCTTACGTCCAACGATAGTTAGTGATCCTCGACATCAAAACTAGTTAACGATCTTGACGACATCGAGTGGGCTCGACAAACTTATTTCTGAGGACTACTGAGTAGGCCGTCGAAAAAAATAATAGCAAGGAGGTCAAATCGTTCCCTGCTTTTTGTTTATTCCACAATTCAAAACATATCACATTTTATACACATCACATTAGCCAAAAATATCAACACATACATCCACATCCACATACAAAACAATCCACATCCACATTTGCATACAAATCAATTCTCATTTGCATGGACTGCAATTTTCTAATTCATTCATTTCTAACACACACACACATGTGCATATTATCAAATACCTGTTATGGACGAAGCCAAGGAAATTGTGTCGGAGGTGATGGAGGCGCAACGGTGCAAATGTCGTAGGCGGCATCACAAAGGCTGGCAATTGGACACCATATTGTTATGCCACTTGCCACAAATTAGATGTAAGTCACTGTTAAGGAAATATGAAACGAAACAAGCATGTAGTCTTTGCGAATAACATATATTAGTTTACCAGACTATCCGCCAGCCCTAGAGTCCCAACTTCCTGACTCTCCCCCGCCCCTGCGTCGTCTCGCCCCATAGGACTGTGCATTTTGAACTCAGTAGTTTATACCCTACTAGTTTATAGAATGTGGATTCTCAATTTCTTAAAAAAACAATAAGCTAGTCTCCTCTAGCTAAAGGTAGTTTATGAAAACTGACGTGGTTCCAAACAACATTAGCCACTTTTCATAAACTAGTCTTTAGAAACTGAAGATATATAGAAACTGAATTCTTAAAAACTAGATTGCTTCCAGATAGAGACTCAATGTCAGACGGGTTTTAGGTTAGCCTCAGAAATAAATTAGGCTATCTGAAATTGATTGGTTTCCTATTGTGATGGTGCTAGATTTGGCATCAATCAGTGCATGCGGACACATCCTACCTATGTGACGCAGACACTTGCACGCGGATCAGCAAGCACAGTGCTGCAGGCAAGTTGTTGGCATCATATAACTATTGACGGGCAACAAAGCAACAAGACACACATGTGTATAAATGCAAAATTTGACAGCAATACATTGTTGGATGCGATGCGTAGCAGAAACATCCACACCACGATGTGACTAGAATGCACAATAGTAAATAGAGAAATTTCCAATGGCTTATGCCGTTGGAAATAAGGCTTATCTCGTCGAACATAGATTATTTTCGATGGTTTATGCATTATTTCCGAAGGCATTCGTCCGTCTGTTGTAAAAGGTCGGAAATAAGCTTATTTCCGATGGTCGCCGTCATAAATAGCTTACGTCCATCGACAGTTAGTGATCCTCGACGTTAAAACTAGTTAACGATCCTGACGACATCCAGTGGGCTCAACAAACTTATTTCAGAGGGCTATTGAGCACGCTGTCGAAAAAAATAATAGCAAGGAGGTCAAATCCTTCCCTGCTTTTTGTTTATTACACAATTCAAAAAATATCACAATTTATACACATCACATTAGCCCAAAATATCAACACATACATACACTACCGGAATCCGAGGCTTTGCCGAGTGTTGGATTCTTTGCCGAGTGCCTTTTGTCGGGCTATCTGAAATTGATTGGTTTCCTGTACGTACGTTGTGATGGTGCTAGATCTGGCATCAGTGTAATCAGCGCATGCGGACACATGCATCCTACCTGAGTGACGCATACTCTTGCACGCGGATCAGCACAGTGCTGCAGGCAAGTTGTTGGCATCATATAACTATTGACAGGCAACAAAGCAACAAGACACACATGTGTATAAATGCAAAATTTGACAGCAATACGTTGTTGGATGCGATGCGTAGCAGAAACATCCACATCAGGATGTGACTAGAATGCACAATAGTAAATAGAGAAATTTCCAATGGCTTATGCCGTCGGAAATAAGGCTTATCTCGTCGAACATAGATTATTTTCGATGGTTTATGCATTATTTCTGAAGGCATTCGTCCGTCGGTTGTAAAAGGTCGGAAATAAGCTTATTTCTGAAGGCCACCGTCATAAATAGCTTACATCCAACAACAGTTATTGATCCTCGACGTCAAAACTAGTTAACGATCTTGACGACATCGAGTGGGCTCGACAAACTTATTTCTGAGGGCTACTGAGCAGGCCGTCGAAAAAAATAATAGCAAGGAGGTCAAATCCTTCGCTGTTTTTTGTTTATTCCACAATTCAAAAAATATCATAGTTTATACACATCACATTAGCCCAAAATATCAACACATACATCCACATTTTCATACAAATCAATTATGAAATATCAACACATACAAATCAACACATAATAGTTTATAGAATGTGGATTCTCGATTTCTTAAAAACCAAGAAGCTAGTCTCCTCTAGCTAAATGGTTGATAGTGATGATGACACTTATGATCCGGCTAACCCGGACACATATGAAGATTATTTTTAATCGATGTAATGCTATATTTCATTTACTTTGCATATGTTTCTAAATACATATTTTTTTATCTGTGCTTAATTTTTTACTCTTAATTGCAGGTTGTTGGACAAAGATGGTGGGCGGTGGGACGAGGACGAGGAGGGGGAGGGGGAGGGGGAGGAGGAGCACCTGTAGGACGGAGGAGGAGGCGCAGCAGGACGACGCCATCTTTGCCGAGTGCTATGACCATGGTACTCGGCAAAGAAGAAAACCTGGGAACCGGTAAAGCCATCTTTGCCGAGTGCTGACCATGGCACTCGGCAAAGAAGGAAACCTGGGAACCGGCAAAGACATCTTTGCCGAGTGTTGTTGCCAAGGCACTCGGCAAAGGGACTGGCAAAGGGGCCCACTGGAGGACTCTTTGCCGAGTGCCAGTCCACTAGACACTCGGCAAAGAGTCCTCCTTTGCCGAGTGCCTACGAGAGCTCTCGGCACAGGGACTGGCGGTGGGGCCCACTGGACCTGTCTTTGCCGAGGGCCCCACACTCGGCAAAATTGGCCTCTTTGCCGAGTGCCACGGAAGGCACTCGGCAAAGGATCCGTCACCGTCACTTGGCACCGTGACGGTGACTTTTCTTTGCCGAGTGCCAAATGGCACTCGGCAAAGTCTTTGCCGAGTGCCTGACAAAAAGTACTCGGCAAAGAGACTGTTGCCGATGTACAGTTCGCCGAGCGTTCTTTGCCGAGTGTAAAATAGCCTTTGCCGTGTGTCTCAGACACACGGCAAAGGAGCTGATTCCGGTAGTGAACTATTATTATCTCAATGCAATTTCTAGGTGGAATTAATGTAACTGCAAATCTTTAGTCTATGTCTACATTGGGCTCTTGGCTCGTCTATTCCGTTTGATGGAACCAAATCACTTGATTTACTATCGTAATATAAATAATATCAATAATTTTCTACTTTGTGTGGTTCATCCATTTTATGTCCTTTGTTGTCTATTGTTTTTAGCATACTTCAATTTTGTAATCTATAATGTTGAACAAGTTAAAGCACAATATTTCTATGCCTCATCATACCAGGTCTAGAACACGTTGGACCAAAGCTCAATGTGATGATGAAACCTTTGATAGAAGAGTTGAAAGAACTATGGAGAGGAATCGAAGCTTACGGCAGGTTCAAAAAGCAGAAATTCGGCCTTCGGGCCGCATATATGTGATCTGTTCACGATTTCTTTGCCTACAAAATATTTTCGGTAGCCTAGAAAAAACCGCCAAAAGTTAACGCGTCGGATGAATGCTTGGCGACAAACAAAACCGTCGAAAATTACATCGATAATTTTCGGCGGCCAGAGCGGGGCCGCCAAAAATAACTGTCGGTGAGGTAATTTTCGGTGGTTGTGCCCTAGCCACCAAAACTTACATATATTCCTATTGTGTTTGGACCTACAACAAAACATTACTCTTTATAGTATGTAGGTGATATTTATAGCCATGACAAGACGTTAGACCTCAAGTGATGGGTAGGGTCATCCGTCCACATGATGTTGTCATTCCAACTGCTTGATGCACTACCACTTAACGTCTTCATTATTGTATGAATCCTAGATCTGTGATATCCTAGCTTGGGTGAATTATGTGACATCCTAGCATAATAACTACTCTAAATGTATTGTGTTTGACTACTTTTATGTAAAGTATGATAACATTTTACTATCGAATATGTGTCATTAGATTTATAGTTCCTTTTATATTACACTTATTTTATGTCAAAAGTATTGATTTTTATATATTTTTGGTGAAGGCTTTTGATAGTTTGATGATAGACAGAATTAGGCTTACATTCCTATGACCAAGATAGTATATATAACATATGTGTGTAAATCTAGCCAAGATAAGGTTCTGGCATGGATTCGGTCCCTCATTAACTTTGGAATATGTAGTCCTAAATTGTAGGAATTTGGTAGATATCGATGGTTTCTTTTTAGGTATAGTACAGTAACTTCTTATGCTAGGGATCTATGGATGAATGACAGATGATACATATTACAACAATCCACACACAAAGTTCTAGGTTGAACAATCACATGTTTGTTATTATCTCGAGATGAAAAGACTTACTAGTAAAGTGCACCATGAGCATCACCATAGGATATCCTATCCAATGTCCTTAGTGAAAAGTGGTGTTTTAAGATATGGAAGAGATACAACAAAAACTATCTCTCGTTTCATGTATCTATAATATTTAAGATATATATATTCTAAATCAAGCAACCCCTCTCCTAAATAAAGAAGACAACTCTCCCCCCTTAAAAAATACATAGTACAAGTTTTAGGTAATCTACTGTAGTAGCCCTCTCCTATATTTTAAATTGACTATAGGGTACTATATTAAAGGAACTTAAATGGGATGGAATATGAAAGATCTTGGTGGATATATTCAAATATCTGTTAGATGTATGACATTATAACAATAGTCGCTTGATCCCCATTAGTACACCCTAGAACATGCATCCTAGCTCCAAAACTGCATTGGATGCTCAAGCCATATTGACTATTCATTGCCTTCTAGAGATGGTTGGCTATATGTAAGTCATCAAATACTAATTCTCTAGTAGACATCTACAAAAATATCTAATAATCATTTGGGGCCAACCATGTGAATGCTCTTTTGTGTACGTGCCTTGCCCTATGTGGAAATGCCATAATCACTCCCCTACATACGAGACTATTTACATTAACATACAATCACATCTAGGTAGGTGCATAATATACATGGATGCTACAAACTAAAAAGATAACAATTACACATAAAACAACATGCATGTGTGACCATAAGATAAGTTATGGGCTAAGCAGAGCTAAGCACATGATATCTAGGAAACAATATTTGCAAAGTATATGGAAAACCTTAAACCAATAAACGTTATTAAATATTAACAACAATATTCATAAATCATATATAAAAATTTACAAAGAATACAATAGGGTCATGACAATGATCAAATATTATGTGTGGATAGTGTTTCTAGCATGGTTCAAATAAAATATGTCGCGAAGTAGAGCTTAGTGATAAATTAAGTATCCTTAGACAATTAGTAATATTATTCATTCATTTCATATGAGGTTTACATGCCATATTATTTTTGTTCTAAGTTAAATATTTTTAACCTTGACCATCGATTTAAAAAGTGCATATAGATTGACAACATGTGAATTTATATATTATGAAACAATTTTCCAAAAAAAATCTCAAAACATTGATCTTAGGCTATCTTGAGCAGCTTAACCATTCTCATACCCATATTTAAACTCCACTCTGCGAACAGTGCAGTCTATGGTGCAAAATAGTGTTTTGGATAACTATATGGGTGAATTGCTAGACACAGACTTATACTATTAAGCAATCCAAAATTTTAAAAATTGTTGGCGAGACGATATATAGCTTGTTGAACTACGCCTCTCTCTCTTAGACCCTCGGTGCAGCCCATGTTTTGAGGGGGAGAACTCTTGGTAGGAGAAATCAAATGTAACACTACATTTCTCTCTTTCTTAATTGTTATATGTAAATGCAATATTTAAGTGGAAGGCTAATCATCATCCTAATTAAGGTATTTCGTATTCTTGGTATTTTCTATGAAATAAATCATCTTTTGCCAGGACGCATTGATGCCTATTTCCCTTGTACCATGCATATCATGCTTGAGCATGGCATATTGAGCATCACAATAGTCTTTTCTACTAGTTTAGTCATATGAAGTGCAGTGGACGAGTTAAGGTCCACAACAGGAATCCAATTAACTCCTATCGGCCAGGTATCGACTGGAATTAGCCTGTTACCGACGAGAATTAGCAATTTCCATTTGTATTAAGTTAATTCTCGTCGGTACCCGTCTAACAGAGTTTTCCGTACAGGAATTATTTAACTCCCATCGGCTACAGTAAGCCAATGAGAGCTAACTCTGGTGCGCATTAACTCATGTTAGCCCTCCCCTGGTCACAATAGGAATACTACTCTAGCATGCGAGGCGATGACGTACCGGTGGCACAGCAACACGTGCACGTCTGCATTGGCCCGAGGCCTAGTGGAGGCGCAGTGGCGACAACATATGGTGGTTGAGGCAACCACCGACCCGGAGGTGGAGGAGGTGGCGCGGGGAAGCAGGTGCGCGGCACGGGGGCTCGTTTGGGGTGGTGGTGTGGCCTAGCGGGGTCCGAGGCATGGCGGTGGTGGTGAGGCAAGACAGAGAAGAATAGGGCTCGACCGCACGAGTGAGAGAATAGGGCATGGGCGCGACCAGTTTCCCTAAAAACCCTTAACTCTCGTCAGCCAACTTCATAGCTGATGGGGTTTAATGAATCCCTGTCGGCCAACTTGAGATGCCGACGGGAATTAGCTAATCCTCATCGGCTGTGAAGTTGGCCGACGAGAATTAACTTAATTTCCATGGTCCCTGTTTTGACCAATGGGGATTAATTAATTCCCGTCAGCTTGATAATTGGCCGACGAGAAATTTTATAACCGACGAAAATCTTTAGGATTCCTATTGTGGTCGGAGTAAGTATAAATTTAATTTCACAAAAATTATTATGTCCATAAAATGATATTAATTTATTTATATAAGCAAACATATGAAATAAAAGGCTTTGCAAAGTTTTTTTTGGAAAAAGATAAAGCACACTTATAGTCACCTTTGTAGCAACTAGTGAACAGAGAGCTCTCTTAGAACTAGTGAGCAGAGAGCTCGCTTTGAAATGGGTTGTAAAATGAAGCATTTACCTACATCAGTTTCATTTGCTTAGGAAAACTTTCATTTGCCATGTAGTGCCTTAGGATGTACATAGACAAACATTGGTTCATATTTGTGTTTGCATGTTTCTGCTACTATTTGTTATTTAAAGATTTTTCATGCTAAAAATATGTGGCGAAAGCCTCTTAGTATCTTATGATGAATTATGGTTTCTCAAGATATCTTAATCCTTTAGTTTATGATGATTTCGCTTGGTCTCAGTGACAAACATATATTTTTCATCACAAAATTGTATTTCCTTTTAAAATCATGATACCAATCAATGTTTTAGTAACAAATTGAACCATTGTCATGATTTTTTTTGTGTTAGATACCTAAATTTTTTAGATTTGTTCACCTTGTTCATGCCTTAAGAAGAAATTAGCCAAACTTGCAAGTAAGGTCTTGTATGATATGCTCATTTGTGTTTTTTGTTCCAATACACAATTTGATGAGATTTACTTCAAATTAGAAGATTGACATTCTAATTGGTATCTATGTGATATATGTTATCAAATAATGTTATTATTAAAATGATATAATTAAAGTACTCAAGTCTAAACATATTATTTAACTTTGACTGAGTTTGTATAAATAGATTAAATAGAAATATTTATGTCCCCAAACAGATGTCAATAGATTCACCAGGAAACATATTTTCATTGTTAATGTATTTGGTGTTACAAATCTTGATAACCTTCTATGAAAACATGAGTAGGCATAAGATATTTGGACGTAGGAAAAAAATAAAACATTACATTTTATAGTGTGCAGGGACTATCTAGAGCTATGACATGACTTGGGCCCTCAAGTGATGTGTAGGGTCATCCATGCATCCACATGATGTTGTCACACCAACTGCTCAATGCACTACCACTTAGTGACTTCATTATTGTATGTTTTTTAAACCCTACACATGACATACCAAAAATTGGCTATTTTGTTTCTACAACCCAATAATTCAGGGTTCGATGGAGATTTGGAGATGGTCCAGCTACCGAATTTGTAGGTGATCGACTTTCACTTACTCAAGTATACCAAAATACGATTGTTGTACACGTGTAGGTAACAAAGATCAAGATCTAAAACTAGTAATGACGACCTCTATGTCCAGGTGGTGGGCACGATTGATGTCAAAATAAGATTCTTCATGATTGCACCATAGACAAACAAAGGAGGAACTATGCAAGGTTGTCACGCATGCACATGGATGTACTAGATAAAAATAAAACCAGATTGATTCAGATATACAAAGAATGGAATCCTAGCATAATAATAACTCTAAATGTATTGAGTTTGACTAATTATGTAAAATACATTAATATATGTACAACCAAATATGTCTCATAGTTTCTTTGTTACTTTTATAATATTTTACTTTATGTCAAATAATATTGATTTTTCTTTAAGTTTGGTCTAGCCAAGATGGTTTGACTGAAGAATAACTAGACTTGCATCCCTATAACCTAGATAGTATATATGATGCTTGTGTGTGGATGCAGCTGAGATAAGGATCTTGCACATGGATTCCATTCCTCTTTGATTTTGTAATATGTAGTCCTAATTTGTAGGAATCTGGTAGAACTCAATGGTTCATTTTTAGGTCAGGTATGGTAATTTTTTATGGTAGGGATCCATGGATGAACTACCCATGATATAAATTGCAATAATTACAACAATACTTAAGCAAAGGTCCTACTTATAATGTACCCTACAAGGTGCTCTGAAATGATAAGACTCACAACTACAATGTGCACCAAGAGCATGTCCACTATATATCATATCCAATATTCTATGCTAAAAAGTTCATGTTCTAAGATATCCAAGAGCTAAAACAAATTTTCTCTCTCATCTCATATACAAACAACTAGACATCTTTAAAAGATAAAGCAAACAACTAGTCATCTTTAAAGCAACTAGTGAGCAAAGCCATCGTGGAATAAGGCATTTAGAATGGACACAAAAGGGACTTTTGCCCACCTTAATTTCATTTTGTTAGGAAAACTTTCTTTGGACATGAAGTGATTTAAGATGTACTTAAATAAAGATTCGTTCATATTTGTACTTCATGTTTATGCTATTTTCCATTTAAAGATATTTTTCTACATACCTCATATCTTAAGTAATTCCAATAAATAGACAATTAAATTATAGAAAATACATGATTTTTGGTAAACATTAGTGGTGATTGCCTATTATTAGTTGTTATGATCCAGTGATGAGTAGGGTCATCCCTCCACATGATGTTGTCACACCAACTACTTGATGCACATCCACTTAATGACTTCATTATCGTTTGTATCCTAGACCCTACACTTCACATAACCCAAATTGGCCAATTTGTTTCGACACACCAATAAATCAAGGTTTATTGAAGATCTCAAGATGTTCCACCCACCTATTTTGTAGGTGGTAGGATTTCACTTACTCAACTATACAAATATTAAGTTGTCTTAAAAGTGTAGTGTACAAAGGTCCAACTATATAGCTATCAATTACTTGACCTATGGGCCCTAGTGCTGGCCATGGTCGACGTCACAATAAGATTCTTCATGATTTCACCATGCAACATACATAAGCAGGACTATGCAAAAATTGTCTCACATATATGCACATTGACAAACTAGATAAAAATAAAACCATAATTATTTGAACATACAAAGAATGCAATACCCTAACCTATTGAGTTTAGCTAAATTTATGTAAAGAATGTTAATATATTGCATGGATACTGAAGTAATTAAATTAAACAATTTTTGTTGACCACTCTTATACTAGTGTTTGATTTACATAGTATTGCAAGTGGTTACATTTGATCGTAACTCTATCTATGAATTAAATGGTACACATTTTTATGATATGGTAAGGTAAGGATTTAGACTTGAGAAACGTTGTTTTATGTCACACATTTTAAGATTGTCATGTCTTATAAACAAGGACGTGAAACTTTTCTTTGCACCTGTCGCTTGCACATGCACATGAACTGACCAGAAAATTAGAAACATGGTGATTTGGAGAGAAATATAAAAATTTCAATTCTAGCCAAGTTAACTCAAACTGCATTGAGTTTCACCAAATTGATAAATATATGAATTCAATTCTAGCATGGTACCAACTCAAATTGCATTGAGTTTTACCAAATTGATAAAAAAATATCAATTTTTATAATACAAAATAAGCACCATTAGATTGATTATATAATATATTTTCTAGTATGCTTGTTTAATGTTATAAATATTTTTTCTCTAAACTTTAACAAAGTTTACATAGTTACGTGAACGGACTTTTAGGATTTGTTTGTTTACCCTCTAGATTATATAATCCAGCTTAAATAAATTGAGAGGTAAACTAGCAATATATATTATTAGGTGGATTATGTAAGCTATATACCTAGATTATAATAATTCATAAGCATGTCAATAGGTGTTTATATAATCTATAAGCTTGATTATATAATCCTAGAAGTAAACAAACAGGGCCTTAGATTAGTTGATTAGATATGACTCATAAGTCATAAACTGAGACAAGGTTTTTGCACGATTCCTCTTTCGCACAATGTTACAATGCACTGATTCCAAGACCTGAAAGATACCACTAGCCTCTAGATACTTGATGTGACAAGGTTTCACTGTTAGGGAAAGGTCCTACTAGGGTTTAGGGATCACAATCACAAGATGCCATAACCTCCCAATCGACATCACCGTCCAATGCAAGCTACAACATAGCCTTTTTTGGGAGAGCAATGTCTCCATGACAAGATATTTAGTAGCGATGGACCCGAATACTTATTTGGATGTTAAATTTTTGTCTTCTTTCTTCAATTATGAACAAATAACATATCGAATTTGATATGTAAATTTATATTCTTGTTTTTAGCATTGAGCCTATTAATATTCATAAAAAGTAAACCTCAATTTTAGAAACCGGTTTTTAAAAAAACTGGTTAATGCTATTTGGAACCACCTCAATTTTTATAAATTGATTTTAGCTAGAGAAGACTAGCTTCTTGGTTTTGAAGAAACTAGGAATCCAGTTTCTATAAATTGGAGCATAAATTGGTGCGTTTGGAACCACCTTAGTTTTCATAAATCAGTTTTTTAATGGGTGCTTCCAAACATTCCCTAAGACGTTTGCCACATTAATTGATGACTTCCTTAGACGTTTGTTCTAAGCATGTCTCCTAAATAGATTTATGTAGGTGGATGTCATATGATGTTCGCCTCTATAATGGTTGCATTAAATAATTTCTAACTTTTCATGTGAACACAACTAGAGATAAACCTTATATCAGAATTATAGCTCTCGTCGAGATCTATAATTTTATAGTAGAAATTTTTTAATTTAAACTAGATTGACCACCCAAAATATTGTTGTAAGTTCATAAATTTTAAAATTTAAAAATTTTAAAACAATCTTGGATGTTTACATGATTCATACGAAAGTATATTCTCAATACGATCTACCACTTTTATTTGAAATTTTTTTGAAGTCATTTAGTGTCCCAAATTCAAAATATAGAATTTATAAATAATCTCCAAAGTTGTAGTGGTCAACCTAAGCTACAAGTTTGTTATTGACATGTTTTTTATTTGAAATAGTTTAGAGTGTCAATTATTTATTTTGAATTCAAATATTTTGAGATTTTTTTTTGAAAATTTCAAACAATCTCTGATGGAGATACAACTTATAATAAAGTTGAAATTTTATAGTTGTCCTTTATTTATGTTTATTTAGTAGCAAAAATATCTAATATAAGACTATAAAATATTGATGTAAAAAGATAACATATTATATAGAAATGAGTGTGTTGTGCAATGGTAAAGTGTTGTTGTTGCTAAAGTTGTATTTTTAGGTTTTTTGAGTTTTCTAAAGAACATAATGAAGATGGGTATCATAACACATGTTAATATGGCTAAAGGAGGCAAACGACCACATAAAAACCACATTAACATAAACATTTTGGTTGATGTGGACGCTTTGCCTAACTCTACCTTTTTTGTTGAAGTAGATGCTTTGCCTACCTCAATGCCTTTTGGTTGAGGCAAACACTTTTCCTACCTCTATTAAAGCAACACAACTGCCTACCAAAAATTCATGTTGTGGTAATTATTACTTTGGATTATATGCACAACTAGTAGAATTCCTAGAAGCTTTCATGTTTAGATCGAATCCTACTTTTTACTTTTCATTGTAAAATCCTATGGGGATCTAAACGGTCCCTAATACGACGTTATGGCAAGTACAACCCTAAGCCTAGATCGGTCTTCTAAGTATAAGGATAGCCAAAAGACTACATGATACAATGAAGTATCTTTAAAATCAGTCATATCATATAAATATAGTTAAGAGACAATATGTATGGAGAGTTTTGTAGAGATAGACTCTTCGCGAAGAGTATGTCTCTTATATTTTTTTATTAAACTCCTCATAGACTTCTTATGGGATCACACATTTAATGGGGCTGTACATGGCATTTAGGAGACCTCCTAGGCAAATCATCATTGGATTGTCAACCGGTACAATCATCTTATATAGGGCACTGAGAAAACAAATACTCCCTCTAGCCTAATTTATAAGGCATAATTATTTTTTATTCAAGTTTTATAATATAAGGTGTGTTCTCTCTAGACATACAAACATCGATGCAATAATACTGATGTTGATAAAAAAGAATTAACTATAGTCTTTAAATCGGAGGTGGTTATGCCTTATATAATAGGATGGAGAGACGAGAGAGTATTATGTGCTAATGATAGCTCCATCCCAAAAATATAATAATTCCAAATACATTTCATTGTTAAAGTACCTAAAATTTAATTAAATATATGGATCGAAAAATATATTAAATTTTTTGGCACAAACAATTATAGCATAAAATGCATCTCTTGACAAATCTAATGTATCGCACATATTTAATATCATAAATATTTTATATATATGGTTAGTGTGTACTTAAGATAAATTGTGAACTAAACTAATAGCTATAGCATGACCTAGGCCGTCCTTCCACGGTTGTCCCACCACATCATGTTGTCTCAAGATGAGAATCAGCTATATATATAGTGCAAAAAATAAATAACTGCCGCTATAACTAGCAATAATTCAAGTGGGATTCCACGATCTATTATTGGACAGACCACCCCTGTTTGTTTCGGCTTTTCGTAGCTTCTGGCCACCAAAAGCTGCTGCGGACTGCCAAACACTCAGCTTTTCAGCCAGCTTCTATAAAATTCGTTTGAGTAAAAACCATTCAAAATCAACATAAACATATAATCGGTTGATTCGTCGCAATAGTAGTAATCCGTCACTTTATAGATCCTGAGCCCCATGGACAACTTTATCTTCCTCCGCACGTAATCCTAATGATACTCAGATTCTCTATGCAGCCAGATTCTCGGAAAAGCTGGTCAGAGAAAAGCTGAACCAAACAGGCCGAGATGAGATTCAGCTATACAGTGCAAAAATAAAAGAACCAGGCCTATCTAGCAATAATTCAAGTAGGATTCCATGATCTGAAAATACTATTGGCGTTTGTTTATTTTGCTCTCGATACATGTGGATTGGGTGGGACTGAGTTTAAATCCCAAACAAGTCAAAATCTTTCATATTTTTTTCAATCACATTCAATCTATATGAGATAGGAATAACCGAACAAAGCCTTCCTAGATAGACGATCCTTGACTAGTTGGTCATTGCGACCGGTTGTGTATTCTGGTGAGACCACATGAAATTAAAGTTTGTGCATATTGGAGAGACTATGGGTAGTATCCTAGATAATTATGCAACGACAACAATTTGGACACAATGTAAATAAAATGCAGTGCTATCATGATACCAACTCTAGCTGCCTTGAGTTTAACTGAATTTATACAAAAGAAATATGAATGTTGATAACAACAGTTTTGTCTCCTCATGTAATATTTTTTATAAAAAACCTAGATGAGATTATCATGAATACTACTATTTTCTATAAACTTTGTTAAACTAACTTTTAAATAGTTCAACAAAAATAGAATTGAACTTGTGTCCTTTTTAGGTGCAGAAGTATATATCATATATAATTGTGGAGGCTTCGCTATGCCCTCCAAACCTTCGTTGAGGACCAGCTACTACTGGAGAAAGGGTTATTTGTACCGATTAGGAACCGAGTGTAGTATCAAATTCCCAACAGGTACGTGGCATCTAGGACTAAAGGCCCCAATATTTTATTAGTTCGGATTGCAACACCTAGTACTAAAGAGGATCCTTTATTGTAAGTTCAAGACAAGAACCGGTACTAAATGACCTTCTTTAGTACCGGATCTAGACTCAAACCGGTAATAGAAGTTGGTCTAGGGGCATTATTCTGTGTATTTACATTTTTGTTATGCACATGTGTACCAATGCAAAGCTCACAACATACATACAACATAAAACCAACATAGATATCATAACAATGTCCGCAATCACTTCATAGCTCACAACTTATAGTTCACAATCGTACTTCACAACATAGTTCACAATCAATTCAGAGTTCAGAACTTAGAGTTCACAATCACTTCATACATCACAGCATTCAACACCCACACAACATCATCTAGATAATGATTAATGACATATAAAATATAGTATTTTGCTTCATAATCTTCTAGTGTCATGAATATGTAACGATATTCTCGATCTTATTTTCAGTATTTTGAGAGGAAGATAAAGTAACTTGCCTCTCAAACCATGCCTCTTAATTTTTTAGTACACTTCTTCATATTTATAGATCCGCTAAATATATCTTATATTGTTTTTGTCTTCTTGTAGCAGCCTAGAAAATTGTTGACTGATGCTTGAATTAGTTCGGCAACTAGTACCAGTGTGCGATGCCTACAACCTCTTTATGTTGGATGGAGCAGCAGGAGCAGTTGAGACGACTTCAGTTGGATATTCAGAGACAACGTCAGCCATGTAGTCACATCCTCCCTAAGTTGTTTTTTCCTTCCTTTTTTAAAAATGACAATTAGAAAGGTCTAAAGGTGAAAATAAGTTTGAGATTATAATATAGAGTCCACTGTTACCTTATGATCTTTGGATCTCTTTTCCATTTCAACAATATGTTCTTTTACTTCTTCTAAACTCAGTTTTCTTGCAAAATCATTAAATATTACCCATTCAATTATAGTATCTTTCCACTCATCGTCACCTTGAAAAACAAATTTGTGATTATAGAGACCAAGACATATCTCTCTTTGGATTTCCATCAGTTCACTGTAAATATAAAAATAAACTTACATCTTACAGAATATTATAGATATAATATCGTTACTTAAATCAAAAGCATCGTTAAACCACACAAGAAAGCTTCCACATGATTTCTTATAGATTTGTTCACCTAGTTCATGCGTGAAGAAGAAACCAACCAAACTTGCATGCAAGGTGTTACATGATATGCCCATTTGTGTCTTTTGCTCCTATTACATAATCAAGTGAACTTTACGTTTAAATTATAAGATTTGCATTGTAGTTAGTTTATATGTGATATGTGTTACCTAATAATATGACTATTAAACAAACAAAAATTACTTGAGTATTATAGTATGATGGTTCTACGTAGAGCAATGACAAGACTTGGGCCCTCAAGTAATGGGTAGGGTCAACCCTCACATGATGTTCTCAGACCAACTTCTTGATACTGCCACTTAATGACTTCATTAATTTACTATTCCAGATACCACACTTCACACACCCAAATTGGCCAGTTTGTCTAGACACACCAAGAATTCATTGCATGTTGGAGATCTAGAGGTGGTCCACCCACCAAATATATAGGTGATAGATTCCCACTTAGTCAAGTATACCATAATAAGATTCTTGTATAAGTGTAGTGCATAAAGATCCAGATATATAACTTATAAAGACATGACCTCTAGGTCCCATCAAATAACATAATTGTTAAAATGACATAAGTTACTCAAGTATTCTATAGACATATTATTTAACTTTGACAAAATTTGTATAAATAAATTAAATAGAAATATTCATGTCACCAAACAAATGTTAATAGATTCATCATGAAACATATTTCATTGTAAATGTATTTGGTGTTACATATCTTAATAACCTCTGAAAAGATGACTAGGCATTAGATATTTGGACCTAGGAAAAACAATACTTTACATTTTACAGTGTGTAGGTACTATCTAGAGCTATGACATGACCTGGGCCCTCAAGTGATGTGTCGGGTCATTCCTCCATAGGATGTTGTCACACCAACTGCTTGATGCACTACCACTTAGCGACATCATTATTGTATATTTTTTAGATCCTACACATCACATACCCCAAATTGGCTAGTTTGTATGGACAACCCAATAATTCAGGGTCGGATGGAGATTTGGAGATGGTCCACCTACAGAATTTGTAGGTGATCGACTTCCACTTACTCAAGTATACCAAATTAAGATTGTTGTACAAGTGTAGGGCATAGAGATAAAGATTTATAACTAGTAACGAAACAACCTCTAGGTCCTGGTGGTGGGCATGGTCGATGTCACAATAAGATTCTTCATGATTGCACCATACACAAACATAGGAGGAACTATGCAAGGTTGTCGCACATGTGCATGGATGGTAGATAAACATAAAACCAGATTGATTTGGACATAAAAAGAATGCAATCCGAGCATAATAACAACTCTAACCATATTGAGTTTGTGTAACTTATGTAAAATTAGGTAATATTTGTACTACCAATTATGTCTCATTAGATTTATTGTTACATATATAATACATTTGATGTCAAATACATTGATGTTTCTCTATAAGTTTGGCGAAGCCATAAATAGTTTGGCTAAAGAATAATTAGGCTTGTATCCCTACCACCAAGATAGTATATGTAATGCATGTGTGTGGATGCAATTGAGAGAAGGATCTTGCACATGGATTCATTTCCGCTTTAATTTTGGAATATGTATTCCTAAATTGTAGGAATCTGGTATATCTCAATGGTTCATTTTTACGTCAGGTATGGTAATTTCTTAAGCTAGGGATCCATGAATGACAAAAATGATAAATATTGCAACAATTACAACAATCCTCAAACAAAGGTCCTACTTATATTGTTCCCCCACAAGGTGCTCAGATGGATAACCACTTGCTAGTTATTTTTACCAAGATGACAAGACTTACGAGTACAACATAGCAAGAGCATCTCCACCTATCTGTTATGCCAATAAAGTCATCTTCTAAGATATGGAAGAGTTATAATAAATCTTTTCTCTCATCTCATATACTAACAAGTAGTCATCTTTAAAAGATAAATTAAATAACTAGTCATCTTTAAACTTACTTGTGAGTAGAGCAAGGCATTTGAAATGGACACAAAATGAAGCTTTTGCCCACCTCAATTTCATTTTGTTAGGAAAACTTTCCTTTGACATGTAGTATTTTTATGATGTACTGAGATAAACATTTATTTGTATTTGTACTTCATGTTTATGCTATTTTCCATTTAAATACATTTTTCGGCGTACCTCATATCGTAAGTAATTCCAATAAATTGTTAGGCATAGAGTTAGATTATGGAAAATACATATTTTTGGTAAATATTAGTGACAATTTCCTATTGTTAGTATGTTATGGTGCAAGGATGGGTAGGGTCATCCCTCCACATGATGTTGTCACACCAACTGCTTGGTGCACTTCCACTTAATGACTTCATTATTGTTTGTATCCTAGACCCTACGCTTCACATAACCTAAATTGGACAATTTGTCTCAACACTACAATAATTCATGGTCTATTGGAGATCTCAAGATGGTCCACCCACCCAATTTATAGGTAATCGACTTCCACTTACTCAACTAAACACATATTAAATTGTCTTCAAAGTGGAGTCTACAAAGCTTGAGATCTATGCTAGTAATGAATTGACTTCTAGGCCCTAGTGTTGGGCATGATCGATGTCATAATAAGATTCTTCACCATGCACAGACACAAGAGGGACTATTCAATGTTGTCGCACATGCACGAGGATGAATTAGACAAAATTAAAACCACAATGATTGAAACTGAAGAATACAATCCTAGCATAATACCAACTCTAACCTATTCAGTTTAACTAAATTTATGTAAATCATCTTTTTATATTATCAAATATGTACAATTATAGATCTTGTTTCTTTTATAATACACTTATTTGGTGTAAAAATATTGATATTTTTATAACTTTGGTAAAGCCTTTGGTAGTTTGACTAAAGATAGAATTAGACTTGCAACGCTATGACCAAGATAGTATATATAATGTATTCGTGTGGATGCAGTTGAGGTAAGGTTCTTGTATGTGGCTTCAATTCCTCTTTAATTTTGCTTGAACATATATGAGTCTTGAAAATTAAAATATGTTTCTAATTAAGACTTTCATAATGGTGCAATCATGAGACAACTTATGCCAACCTGAGTAGATAATTTTACTCTCTTCAAAAAATTGTGACACATTAACAAATTTGCTAAGTTGGCATGGTATTTTTTTGAGGAAAGAGAGAAATTGAGTTTTATTAGGATAAAACCCAACCACCAAATTTACCAAAACAATCAATGAACCTTCGCCTTGAAACCAGTTTGTTTTTATTCTCATGCTCTCTCAAGGATCTTATTTGCTAGTAGGTAAACATAGAACTTTATACAATGCAACACTATATATTTCATATGCAAATTGAATGTTATAACCTTATAATAATTAAATAATGTGGCTAGTATAAAAATGTAAAATTGTTCCCTAATATGTAGTATTTTTAGTCACAGGTAAAGTTGATATACCAATCTTTTGGTAATTTTGTATTGAAACCAGGGGCTGGCCTAGGATCTAGGGAATGTCTATTCGAAATTTTACTCAAATTTTTTATGGCCTAAAGCATATCCTAATAGCATTTAGGCATATATAATTGATTATAATATCACATAGAAGTAGTTTCATAGCATATAATGGAACATACACATTACACAATTAGTAAACTAAATCATAACTCACACAACAAATAATGTCATAAGATGGTATTATTCAATTCTTAACATAATCAATTGGCTCGTGGAAATATCTTAAATATGTAGATAACAACATTAAATAGCATAGAAAGCTTACATATTACAAGACAACCTTCCTATCCTTCAAACTTTGAAATTGAGTGACAATGCTCTCATCCTTAACTTGCAAGAAGAATTGCCTTTCAATCAAAGTAACTAAGCATCTATTAAAATATTTTTGTTCCATCTTTTTTCTTAACTTGTTTTTAGGAAGTTCGTTGAAGAAAAGATTCTTTCAATATTGACATTTACAACACGAAGAACTTGCACCAAAATGAGAAGCTTGTAAACAATGTTATATCAAAGAATCGTATATGTTTTAACAAGCAAGATATACAACTCTGCTAGGCTTCTCAAATTTTTGAAGCTTTCATCTCTTCTCACATCTTCAATATAGCGATTTAATTAAAAAGTGAGTTATATCTTCTCTTCAAACTAAAAAATCTTGACGATAAAACTCAGCAAGCTTAACTGGGTTGTTCTCAGAGGTAGCTAGCTACACAGGCTGATAGGTGACAAACTTTCTTCTATGGCTTCACATAGGCCGCAGCAAGCGCCGAGCAGCGGTGTAGCTGCATGGCCACAAGCCTGCAACCCCTCGTCGGTGCCGTAGCCCTGCTCTGCTCCTCGCGCCAGTACCGCAGCACTGTGCCATTCAACTCCTCGCCGAAGTTCGCAGGCGGCAGGCCCACGTGCTGCCTAGCATAGCTCTAAGACTAACCTAAGCTTTTTGTGAAGGTTTCATATGAGCTTCATATTCATTTATTATATTCTCGCGTAATCGAAAGTGATGAACATTAAGAGGACGAAGAGAGAAGATTAGTATCAATTCCATGAAACTCAGGTGGCATTGTTTCCTACGATGAACTCAAATGAAACCTATGTTAATCATGTTGAGTGGTGGGGATCAAGCAAATACTTGATGTGACAAGCCTTTACTGTTAGAGACACAGTACGATGAGAGCAATGTCTCCATGACATCACCATCCAAGCTACAACATCGCCTTTTTTGGGAGAGCGATGTCTCCATGACAAGTTTATAAATTTTGAAATTTAAAGTTAACAAACAATATTGGACGTTGACATGATCTATATAAAAGTTATAGTTCTCAATACGATCTACAACTTTGTAGCTCGAGATCTATGCTAGTAATGAATTGACCTCTAGGTCCTAGTGTTGGGCATGATCGATGTCATAATAAGATTCTTCCCCACACACATACACAAGAGGGACTATTCAATGTTGTCGCACATGCACGAGGATGAACTAGAAAAAATTAAAACCACAATGATGGAGACTGAAGAATACAATCCTAGCATAATACCAACTCTAACCTATTCAGTTTAACTAAATTTATGTAAAGCATCTTTTTATATTATCAAATATGTACAATTATAGATCTTGTTGCTTTTATAATACACTTATTTGATGTAAAAAATATTGATATTTTTATAATGTTAGTAAAGCCTTTGGTAGTTTGACTAAAGATAGAATTAGACTTGCAACGCTATGACCAAGATAGTATATATAATGTATTCGTGTGGATCCAGTTGAGGTAAGGTTCTTGTATGTGGCTTCAATTCCTCTTTAATTTTGCTTGAACATATATGAGTCTTGGAAATTAAAATATGTTTCTAATTAAGACTTTCATAATGGTGCAATCATGAGACAACTTAAGCCAACCTGAGTAGATAATTTTACTCTCTTTAAAAAATTGTGACACATTAACAAATTTGCTAAGTTGGCATGGTATTTTTTGAGAAAAGAGAGAAATTGAGTTTTATTAGGATAAAACCCAACCACCAAATTTACCAAAACAATCAATGAACCTTCGCCTTGAAACTATTTTGTTTTATTCTCATGCTCTCTCAAGGATCTTATTTGCTAGTAGGTAAACATATAACTTTATACAATGCAATACTATATATTTCATATGTACATTGAATGTTATAACCTTATAATAATTAAATAATGTGGCTAGTATAAAAATGTGTAAGAAATTGTTCCCTAATATGTAGTATTTTAGTCACCGGTAAAGTTGATATACCAATCTTTTGGTAATTTTGTATTGAAACCAGGGGTTGGCCTAGGATCTAGAGAATGGCTATTCAAAATTTTACTAATATTCTTTGTGGCCTAAAGCATATCCTAATAGCATTTAGGCATATATAATTGACTATAGTATCACATAGAAGTAGTTTCATAGCATATAATTGAACATACACATTATATAATTAGTAAACTAAATCATAACTCACACAACAAAGAATAGGTCATAAGATGGTATTATTCAATTCTTAACATAATCAAGTGGCTCGTGGCAATATCTTAAATATGTAGATAACAACATAAATAGCATAAAAAGCCTACATATTACAAGACAACCTTCCTATCCTTCAAACTTTGAAATTGAGTGACAATGTTCTCATCCTTAACTTGCAAGAAGAATTGCCTTTCAATAAAATTAAGTAACTAAGCATCCATTAAAACATTTTTGTTCCATCTTATTTCTTAGCTTGTTTTTAGGAAGTTCGTTGAAGAAAAGATTCTTTCAATATTGACATTTGCAACAAGAAGAACTTGCACCAATATGAGAAGTTTGTAAACAATGTTATACAAAAGAATCGTGTATGTTTTAACAAGCATCATAGACAATTCTACTAGGCTTCTCAAATTTTTGAAGCTTTCATCTCTTCTCACATCTTCAATATAGTGATTTAATTAAAAAGTGAGTTATATCTTCTCTTCAAACTAAAAAATCTTGAGGATAAAACTCAACAAGCTTAACTGGTTTGTTCTCTGCGGTAGCTAGCTACACAGGCTGATAGGCGACAAACTTTCTTCTATGGCTTCACACATGCCGCAGCAAGCACCGAGCAGCGGTGTAGCTGCATGGCCGCAAGCCCGCAACGCCTTGTCGGTGCCGCAGCCCTGCTCTGCTCCTCGTGCCAGCGCCGCGGCACTGTGCCATGTAACTCCTCGCCTAAGCCCACAGGCGGCAGGCCCACGCCGGCCACGCGCAGCCTAGCGTAGCTCTAAGACTAACCTAAGCTAGTCTTTGTGAAGGTATATTCTCGCGTAATCGAAAGTGATGAAAATTAAGAGGACGAAGAGAGAAGATTAATATTAATTCCATGAAACTCAGGTGGCACAGTTTCCTATGATGAACTCAAATGAAACCTATGTTAATATATAGCATTAATCATGTTGAGTGGTGGGGATCAAGCAAATATTTGATGTGACAAGCCTTTACTGTTAGAGAGACACAGGTCCTACTTGAGATCCCAATTACGATGAGAGCAATGTCATCATCCAAGCTACAACATCGCCTTTTTTTGGGAGAGCGATGTCTCCATGACAAGTTTATAAAATTTGAAATTTAATTGAAGCTAACAAACAATATTGGACGTTGACATGATCCATATAAAGTTATAGTTCTCAATACGATCTACAGCTTTGTAGTTGATTGTTTTTGCTTGAAGTCATTTAGTGTCACAAATGTGTTCTCTAAGTTTATAGATTATATGAAATTTAAAATTTAGAATACCTAAACGATCTTGAATGTCCACATAGTTAGTACCAAAGTTGTAGGGGTCGACACCTACATGTTTGTTGTTGACATATTTTTTTTATTTGAAGTAGTATCAAATATTTGATTTGAATTCAAATATTTTGATACTTATTTTTAAAATTTTCAAACAATCCCAGATAGAGATACATCTTATATCTATTGCAGTACTTGACAAGATTTGAAACTTTATAGTTAATTTTTCCTTTAAGTTCATTTAGTAGCAAAAATATATAACATAAGTATAAAATATCTATATATAAAAATAATAAAATATTATACATCTTATTATACCTATTGGAGGTGACTCATGACTGTGCCTCCTTCCCGGCAAAGCGTCATTGGATTGTCCACCAAAATAGTATCGGCTAATAATTGCATGACCTATGGGCTATGGCCTATGGGCTATGGGGCTAGGGATGGATTGGATTCGGAGACAGCAACCTCCATCCCTAAATATAATAATCTCAGATACTTTTCACCTAAAATTTAACTAAATATATAGATCGACAAAAATATTGAATTCTATGACATTAATAATTATAGTATAAAAATATATCTCTTGAAAAATCTAATATATCATGTTTATTTAATATGATAAATATTTTATACATAGTTAGTGAAACTCAAGATAAACACACTGCACTAAATTGATAGCTACAACATGGTCTAGGGTCTCCTTCCAGGATTGTAATAAAAAGACAACCATGGCCCTAATGCGGAGAGAGAATGAGGTTGGAGGATATAGGGTGGAAAATAGGGTTCTCTGACCCACGTTTAGCTCCTTTTAGCACCCCTTGAGCAGCTTATGAGATAATAGGTGTTAAATTTTATCACACCACCATTAACTCTCCTGTTTAGATCACCAAATAGCTAAAAATAGCTAAAAAGCTATTAAAGTTTATCTGTGGGATTAAAACAGGGCCTAAATTCATAGCTACAACATGGCCTCGGGGTCTCTTTCCAGGGTTGTCCCACCACACACTATGTTGTCACAAAATGAGAATCTGCTACATTGCATCGCACAAATTAACAAACAGACCTACAACCTATGACTAGCAATAATTCAAGTAGGATATATTCCATGATCTGAAAAATACTATTATTGGACAGACCATCCCGACCGGTTGGTCATTTCGAGATGAGAATAATCAGCTACACAGTGCAAAATATATAAATAAAGAACTAGCAATAATTCAAGTGGGATTCCATTACTATTATTGGACAGATCGACCATCCCCGACCGGTTGGCGTTGGTCATTATTGCGACTGGTTGTCGGATTCCGGCGATTGAGACCACATAAAATTAAAGTTTTATGTGCCTATCGGAGAGACTATAGACAACGTTGTCACACATGTACGTGGAAAGGCTAGATAGTTATGCAACAACGACAACAATTTGGGCGCACACAGTAAAAATGCAGTGCTATGATGCTATCATAATACCAACTCTAACATCTTGAGTTTAACTAAATTATATCTATGCAAAATAATATGAATATTGATAATACCAATGTGTCATTAGACTTCTTATGTAATATTTTTAATAACAAGCCAAGTTGATATCATCGTGAATACTATTTTCTATAAATTTTATTAAACCAACTTTTAAATAATTCAACAAAAATGGAACTGGACTTGCATACGTGTTAGGAACTTTAGTATCATATATAATTGCGGAGGCATTGTGCTCCATCCGTCGAACCTTGTTTGAGGACCGGTGGGGTGGACGTCGAGATGTCTCACAAGGAAAGAGGACAAACAAAGGTGGTAACATGGTTAAGTTACAATAAGTTTAGGAGTAAATGATCATTTCTTCATATATCTTACTACTCTAGTATCAACCAAATATTTATAGGTCATGCCTTGGGGCATGATAAAATTACAGTTGCCTCGAGACCAACCATGAGGATTCTTACAAATAAGAGGCATTATGGACAACTAATGGTTCATTCTCAACTACCTCAAGATGGTATGGCGCCCAAGGGAAGGCATCATATTACTTTGCATCATGTAATGGTAGATCATATGTCATTCCAAGATTCTGGCATTATGTGGAGAGAACTTGGTGTGTGGCAAGATGTCACTATTATTGGAGGGACCATCTCCAAACAGTTATTCATCAATAGAGTATAGTATAGAATGATTGAGCACGGAATATTCGAGGCATATATATTGATATTTTGATAGGATCCAATGATCCATGTTTGCTTAGTATCATATTCCAAGTAAAAAACATATGAGAATCTCTATACATGCAAATGGTGATGGTCAAACCGCAAGTTGACTAGGCTGCCTACGCTGCAAGCCCACTGTTAGCCCATGCCATGAACCCATATGCCTGAAGCAAGTTTATGAGACTAATACGCATCATCTAGGGGCGCCGCTCCAACATTTCTTAGATGCAGAATAGTCACCACAATAGATTCTGGCATTCTATAGTATTGTAAAACTTTCTCTGCCACGTATCCAATGCATGCATGTATAGCAAGACATATGCTTGCCATTTATTCATCTATAATGGCATCAAAATTGGACATTTCTGGTGGAGAAAAGATTATAAGCAAACTGTCTACCAGCACAATAGAACCACGTGTATGTCTCCAAGATTTGTTTCGAGGTAGATTTTGTACGCTTTCTCCATAGCTAATATAGTTGAATAACATTTCTAGCTTAACATGTTTACTACAATTTGTTTTGATTGTTTTACAGTCTACTAGCCATGATAACATAGTTGAATGTATTATGGGGGATGGCGAGGATGATGAAACCTTACTCAGGTATAAACAAGTACTTTGGTATTTAGCACTTATGCATGTGGTCTCTCATATTGTGTACAACATTGTTGATAATTAGTTTTCACAATTTCTATACTATCTAGTTGAGTTTATTTATGTACGAAGGGGTGAAAGCAGTATGTAACACAAAAAACTCTTGAAACTATTTGTGTAATTTACACCATATCTTAGTTTTGCACTCTTGCTCCCCTCATGTGCTCCCTCTAAAAATTCTTGCTCCTAAATTCTGATGTATCAAATATTTTTGTCATAGAGATACTATAACAGATGTATGAAGTAGATAGATAAGCATACGCAGTGGCGGAGACAGACATAGGGCCACTAGGGCTTGGGCCCTACTCTTGAGTCCAAAAATTACTAGGGGCCCAAATATGTTCTGAAGGAATGAGAGAATTTGTATAATCCGTTCATGGTCATATGTGCCATTATCTATACATTTGCATGATTTAAGATTTTCTAACTGATATAAATATTTGTTAGTTTTATACCGGGCCCTACATTTAGAGAAATCTTGGCTCCGCCACTGAGCATACGACAGCCATCATGCCACGCCAGGAAATACCAATAGTATCGTATAGGGGTGAAAACAGTCATGTACACCAGTTAAGTGTCAGATACAAATAGTACAAATATCCCTTTTTCGGATACATATTTAGATATTTTTATACTCAGGATAGGTACATGTAGTATGGGATAATGCAGCTTCGGATTTGGGTCATATTTAGAGAGAGGACTACCTGGTAAATTCTCGGGTATTTAGGTCATGTAATATGATGCCCAACAGGTACCCAGGTTTCAAGTACATATTTTCCTTTTTCTGTGCAATATTTATATTAAATTATAACTCTTACATATGCACTCGAATGAAAATAAAGTTTATATGAAAACCATAGAGCTAGAAAAGATCTACAACTTTGTAGTACATCACATTTTTTTCTTGAACACATCTTCACCACAAAATTATTGAAATAATGTTTAAATTTATATCAAAGTAACAGACTATACATAACATGTGTAACTCCAATGCTCCATAGATTATTAATGTTGTCATTTGCTTATTTGTTAAGACAAGGTATTGGTGCTTCTAGTAATTTGCTTAGCATATAATATATATGCAAATTATGATGGCAACATATATAAACAAGTATGTCAGCATGTTTAATATGTTCACAATTGATGGTTATTGATATCTTCCGTACTTAAATTCCTATTAGAAGAATAGAATTAGAGCTATAAGTGATGCTTCGAATGCTATGAATTTGAAGAAAGTTATTGTGGTTCGAGAACTTCAAATATGCATTGTATAAACTATTTTTTTTATAAATTTACAACTGTTGTTATGTGTTGTATTAGATTGTTGTGTGTTTAGACATTGTCATCATATTGTGAACCATTATATTTGACTATTGTTGTGTTTAGGAGCATGTAATTAATTTATAGGCAGTTCAACAAGTATATAATATTCATATATATCCATCCGAATAATATTTGTTTTCTATTCGTCAGAATAATACCCGACCCCCGATCGACCCATACCTATACTAATTAAACCCAATCCTGAATCCGAGTAAAAAGATAATTATGACAGGATACGAGATGACCTGCTATCCTTCCATATCCGTCCTGTTTTCACCCTTAATACCAAAAACTGTCACTATACACTATCCCTGAGTAAATGGTACTAACAAGCAGGATTAAAAGCAACGCCGCACGCGTAAGTGGCTGAAACTGGGCCGCCGCCGTGGAATCCCACGAACTGCAGCGCCGTTTGCATTGCATCTATAGAGGCTCCCAGTCCTGGCACACAAGTGGATCTCTCTGGATGAACGTCATGTGGATGTACCTGTTGATGCATGCAGGAGAGAGTTTTTTTTTTGTTTTTGCACGTTCACTTCTCCTTAATTTTGGAAATAACAATGTGGTACAAAGATATATTGCCGGTGATATAGTAAACAGTGTATAACTAGCTAATCTAGCTAAGATGATATGCAATATATATACTTGATCAGGGAAGGTTGGTTCGTTGCAAGGCTAGCTGATTGATGACTAGCAACTAACAAATCGCTAGTTTTTCCCCTGCAGTTATATACTTGCATTGATCTCTCAGAGTGCAATGTGATTCGTAGCTAACAAATTAATAAGTATATGTCGAGATCATCCACACGGAGTCTAAGTGCAATACAAAATTAAGTATATGTCAAGAAGGTTCTGTGAATTTTGATAGAAAAATAAGCGAAAGTTTGTGAGGTGTAGTAGCTGAGTGGTAGGTACGTACGTAGATAAAGAGAGAGAGAAGAGAAGAGAAAGTGTAACCACAAGAGTACAGTCCGCAGAAGAAGAAACCAACAACGAGGCTACGACGACGTTAATTTCTACAGATGCGCCGCGCGCAGCTGGGCAGGACGAGCATGCATATGGTTGTAGGGGTGAAAATGGTCGGAAACAATCGGTAAACACTAAAATCATTTTTGTTTTTATATTTTTTCTCGGAAACGAGATCGAAAACGATAACTCCGGAAACGAAAACGACATCGGTAATTAGTGTCCTCTTGGTCCTTCTTAAGTTCTCGTGCAAATTATGAATATATGTATCAAGAGTAATAACAGGTAAGAAAATATAAATAAGATTTATAAAAGTTTCAAACGATTCTAAACTATATGCTATTAGATAGATATTGATTTTAGGAAAAATAATAAAATTATTTTCATATTTTTCTAAGCTAAGATGAATTTATAAAGATCAGTTCAGATTTAACATTTTCCTGAAAAATACTGAATTTATTACCGACGGTAAAATACCGAATAAAAACGGTAATTTCCAGAAACAGTCGTAAAGAGACCTAAACCGTTTCCGATTCCGAGTTTTTCTATCGATTTCATTTCCGTATTTTCGATAGCTGTTTAAGTTTAGATCCTAAATTCCGGTAAAACTTCGAAAAACGATTTCTGGTATCCGAAAATTATCATTTCTGTTTTCACGCCTATATGGTTGGTAATTGCATGTGTGTTTTCTACTTGCAACTACTACCACATTGTTCAATGCTCTCAGATCTACTGCACAGCTAGCTGCGTGTGATGCATGCAAAATACACGTACGACAGCAGTGCGTTGTTGGATGCGATGCATGAGTAGCAGAAACATCCACGTCAAGACGTGACACCTGTGACGACGCAGCTAGCGAGCGCAGTAGAGTACAGTGCCCAAATTAAACGAGGACGGATCGGGGAAGACACACGGACAATGGGCGAGTTGGTATCATATGAGACGACGACAGGCAGCAAACCAACAAGATGGTGGGTCATCGTAATGCAGAGAGATAGGACGATACCACATGATGCTGTCTCAAGATAGGACACGTACTGCTCCTAGATTGGCTGCTTGCTGCCCTCTATCATGCATGCACAGCTGGCTGATTTACGTAAAGCAAGTACTTCGGGGGTGTTTGTTTGGGATTATAATCCACCTAGATTATATAATCCAACAATTTTTGAACTAACTCTTAGTTCAAAAGTTGTTAGATTATATAATCTGGATAGATTATAATCTCAAACAAACACCCCCTTCACTAGTACTTCCCTGCTTGCTTGTCGCCAATCTTATACTGTAGAAAAGTTTGACCATCATCTGTTATTTCCCTTCAGATCGAACAAGTCTTAAATACCTTGAAAGTAATTCAATAATACGAATGAAGAAATCGTATATACAAAAACATGAAGTCACAAAAAAAGAATCCGCCATAAAAGATGGAGATTCACCATCTGCACCTGCTCATTCAGTTATTCTATTTGGAGAAATAAGGGCTACAATCTTCAGACAGAGGGTCACTTATACTTGCTTCGATAAACTACATGTCATCTCATAATCCGGAATACCCTCTTATGGAGAGCTAGATTGTGTAGCCGAGTTTATATATTTACTTAGCTAAATTAGCAACTTATCGATTGATCTGTTGTAGCTTTTAGAATCCACTCTAACCAAACTATGTTAATTATAGAATACTACCTACGTACTACATCCTTCAAAAAATCGGATTGTCCTTATACTTGCTCTCTCATTCCTGGGAGTCCTTCAAGGGTATCAGTTTTCTTTCGTGCTTCCCCCAGCCCATACATATGCTGGCACATGACGTTTAATAGGATTAATAGAATACTCATACCAAGAATCATTGGGTTAAGCATGCTTGGCGGTGTGTATTTTGACGCGTCGGACGCCTTGGCGTGACTAAAAGAGTTTAAAAAAACATGTGCCTCTATTTTTAAAGTAAATGTTAGAAGAAGGATTAAAAGATTTTTAAAAAACAAACAAACAATGATGTGCATCACAAAGGCTAGCAATTGGACTCCATATTGTTATGCCACTTGCCACAAATTAGATGTAAGTCAGTGCTGAGGAAATATGAAACGAAACAAGCATATAGTCTTTGCGAATAACATATATTAGTTTACCAGACTATCCACCCGCCCTACAGTCCTAACTTCCGACTCTCCCCGGGCCCTACGTCGTCTCGCCCCATAGGATTGCGCATTTTGAACTCAGTAGTTTATGCCCTACTAGTTTATAGAATGTGGATTCTCAATTTCTTAAAAACAAGAAGCTAGTCTCCTCTAGCTAAAGGTAGTTTATGAAAACTGAGGTGGTTCCAAACAACATTAGCCAATTTTTCATAAACTAGTCTTTAGAAACTGAAGATATATAGAAACTGGATTCTTAAAAACTAGATTACTTCCCGACAGAGACTCAATGTGAGACGGGTTTTAGGTTAGCCTCAGAAATAAATTAGGCTATCTGAAATTGATTGGTTTCCGGTTGTGATGGTGCTAGATTTGGCATCAATCAGTGCATGCGGACACATCCTACCTGCGTGACGCAGACACTTGCATGCGGATCAGCAAGCAGAGTGCTGCAGGCAAGTTGTTGGCTTCATATAACTATTGACAGGCAACAAAGCAACAAGACACACATGTGTATAAATGCAAAATTTGATAGCAATACGTTGTTGGATGTGATGCGTAGCAGAAACATCCACATCAGGATGTGACTAGAATGCACAATAGTAAATAGAGAAATTTCCAATGGGTTATGCCGTCGGAAATAAGGCTTATCTCGTCGAACATAGATTATTTTCGATGGTTTATGCATTATTTCCGAAGGCATTCGTTCGTCGGTTGTAAAAGGTCGGAAATAAGCTTATTTCTGAAGGCCACCGTCATAAATAGCTTACGTCCAACGACAGTTATTGATCCTCGACGTCAAAACTAGTTAACGATCCTAACGACATCGAGTGGGCTTGAAAAACTTATTTGTGAGGGTTATTGAGCAGGCTGTCGAAAAACTTCTTTGCCAAGTGCAAAACACTCGGCATAAATAGACGCTTGGTAAAGTAGGCTTTGTCGAGTGTCAAGCTCTCGACGAAGTAGGCTTTATTGAGCCCTCTTTGCCGAGTACCACACTCGACAAAGAGTTTGTCGAGTGTTTTCGAGGTTTTGCCGAGAGCTTGCAGCACAAGACAAAGCAGACGTACTGTTCCGGTAGTGTTTGTTTTTTGTTTTCGTGGTTCCCCTAGCACATGCATATGGCACATATCCTTTAATAGGATTCATATAATACTCTTATCAGGAATCATTCGGTTAAGCATGCTTGGCGGTGTTATTTTGACACGTCGGACGCCTTGGCGTGACTAAAAGAGTTTTAAAAAAAATATGTGCCTCTATTTTTAAAGTAAATGTTAAAGGAAGGATTAAAAGATTTTAAAAAACAAACAAACAATGATGTGCTATGCGAGATGTCGTCCTCCTACATGTATGCATGTTGTCAACAATATCAATGCAAAAATTGACAGCAATACGTTGTTGGATGCGATGAGTAGCAGAAACATCCACATCAGGATGTGACTAGAATGCACAATAGTAAATAGAGAAATTTCTAATGACTTATCTCGTTGAACATAAAAATTTTTCGATGGTTTATGCATTATTTCCGGATGCATTCGTCCGTCGGTTGTAAAATGTCGATCGCCGTCATAAATAGCTTACGTCCAACGATAGTTAGTGATCCTCGACATCAAAACTAGTTAACGATCTTGACGACATCGAGTGGGCTCGACAAACTTATTTCTGAGGACTACTGAGTAGGCCGTCGAAAAAAATAATAGCAAGGAGGTCAAATCGTTCCCTGCTTTTTGTTTATTCCACAATTCAAAACATATCACATTTTATACACATCACATTAGCCAAAAATATCAACACATACATCCACATCCACATACAAAACAATCCACATCCACATTTGCATACAAATCAATTCTCATTTGCATGGACTGCAATTTTCTAATTCATTCATTTCTAACACACACACACATGTGCATATTATCAAATACCTGTTATGGACGAAGCCAAGGAAATTGTGTCGGAGGTGATGGAGGCGCAACGGTGCAAATGTCGTAGGCGGCATCACAAAGGCTGGCAATTGGACACCATATTGTTATGCCACTTGCCACAAATTAGATGTAAGTCACTGTTAAGGAAATATGAAACGAAACAAGCATGTAGTCTTTGCGAATAACATATATTAGTTTACCAGACTATCCGCCAGCCCTAGAGTCCCAACTTCCTGACTCTCCCCCGCCCCTGCGTCGTCTCGCCCCATAGGACTGTGCATTTTGAACTCAGTAGTTTATACCCTACTAGTTTATAGAATGTGGATTCTCAATTTCTTAAAAAAACAATAAGCTAGTCTCCTCTAGCTAAAGGTAGTTTATGAAAACTGACGTGGTTCCAAACAACATTAGCCACTTTTCATAAACTAGTCTTTAGAAACTGAAGATATATAGAAACTGAATTCTTAAAAACTAGATTGCTTCCAGATAGAGACTCAATGTCAGACGGGTTTTAGGTTAGCCTCAGAAATAAATTAGGCTATCTGAAATTGATTGGTTTCCTATTGTGATGGTGCTAGATTTGGCATCAATCAGTGCATGCGGACACATCCTACCTATGTGACGCAGACACTTGCACGCGGATCAGCAAGCACAGTGCTGCAGGCAAGTTGTTGGCATCATATAACTATTGACGGGCAACAAAGCAACAAGACACACATGTGTATAAATGCAAAATTTGACAGCAATACATTGTTGGATGCGATGCGTAGCAGAAACATCCACACCACGATGTGACTAGAATGCACAATAGTAAATAGAGAAATTTCCAATGGCTTATGCCGTTGGAAATAAGGCTTATCTCGTCGAACATAGATTATTTTCGATGGTTTATGCATTATTTCCGAAGGCATTCGTCCGTCTGTTGTAAAAGGTCGGAAATAAGCTTATTTCCGATGGTCGCCGTCATAAATAGCTTACGTCCATCGACAGTTAGTGATCCTCGACGTTAAAACTAGTTAACGATCCTGACGACATCCAGTGGGCTCAACAAACTTATTTCAGAGGGCTATTGAGCACGCTGTCGAAAAAAATAATAGCAAGGAGGTCAAATCCTTCCCTGCTTTTTGTTTATTACACAATTCAAAAAATATCACAATTTATACACATCACATTAGCCCAAAATATCAACACATACATACACTACCGGAATCCGAGGCTTTGCCGAGTGTTGGATTCTTTGCCGAGTGCCTTTTGTCGGGCTATCTGAAATTGATTGGTTTCCTGTACGTACGTTGTGATGGTGCTAGATCTGGCATCAGTGTAATCAGCGCATGCGGACACATGCATCCTACCTGAGTGACGCATACTCTTGCACGCGGATCAGCACAGTGCTGCAGGCAAGTTGTTGGCATCATATAACTATTGACAGGCAACAAAGCAACAAGACACACATGTGTATAAATGCAAAATTTGACAGCAATACGTTGTTGGATGCGATGCGTAGCAGAAACATCCACATCAGGATGTGACTAGAATGCACAATAGTAAATAGAGAAATTTCCAATGGCTTATGCCGTCGGAAATAAGGCTTATCTCGTCGAACATAGATTATTTTCGATGGTTTATGCATTATTTCTGAAGGCATTCGTCCGTCGGTTGTAAAAGGTCGGAAATAAGCTTATTTCTGAAGGCCACCGTCATAAATAGCTTACATCCAACAACAGTTATTGATCCTCGACGTCAAAACTAGTTAACGATCTTGACGACATCGAGTGGGCTCGACAAACTTATTTCTGAGGGCTACTGAGCAGGCCGTCGAAAAAAATAATAGCAAGGAGGTCAAATCCTTCGCTGTTTTTTGTTTATTCCACAATTCAAAAAATATCATAGTTTATACACATCACATTAGCCCAAAATATCAACACATACATCCACATTTTCATACAAATCAATTATGAAATATCAACACATACAAATCAACACATAATAGTTTATAGAATGTGGATTCTCGATTTCTTAAAAACCAAGAAGCTAGTCTCCTCTAGCTAAAGGTAGTTTATGAAAACTGAGGTGGTTTCAAATACCATTAACCATTTTTTTTCATAAACTAGTCTTTAGAAGCTGAAGATATATAGAAACTGAATTTTTAAAAACTAGATTGAGACTCAATGTCAGACGGGTTTTAGGTCAGCCGTCAGAAATAAATTAGGCTATCTGAAATTGATTGGATTCCTCAGCGTTGTGATGGTGCTAGATCTGGCATCAATATAATCAGCGCATGCGGACACATATATGCATCCTACCTGCGTGACGCAGACTCTTGCACTTGCACGCGGATCAGCACAATGCTGCAGGCAAGTTGTTGGCATCATATAACTATTGACAGGCAACAAAGCAACAAGACTGTGGGTCCTGTGCAGGGATAAGACACCACATGATCCTGTCGCGGATATGCATGCACGGTCCACCACCAATAATATCGGAGAGAGGGAGCCTCGTGACCACCTGCATTATTCCAGTACGATAGATCATCGACAGATGTGTCGTGTTCTTTGGCACACACACGCACACACACGACGAGCTAGCAGGTGTTGCTGCACATTCACATGGCACACAAGATAGGTCATGCATGGATCGATGGCCAATAATTTTAGCAGATTGGGCGGCACAGTACGCGCCATGCATGCATGTTTGGCTAGCTGTCGGATATGCAGCACGCACGCCAATCGATCACAGGGCCATCGTCGTCCCGTGATGGCGATATATGTACGACGACACGCCAGCATTGCATTTTTCACACCGTACACGTACCGTCGTGGTGGATCCGGCCGGCGGCGGATATGATCTGCTGTTGTGTACTGTGTGCTCCACTAGCTAGCTAGCTAGCAAGAGGCAAGAGGCAAGAGACAAGCGTGCATGGACGACGTGAGGACGGATCACACATGCAATAATGCATGCGCGTACAGAAGCTTTGATGTGATGTGATTGATTGATTGATTGATTGGCACAGGCAGGCAGGGCAGGGCAGGGCAGGTGGCCACACGTACGTACGTGAGCCGCTAGAGACCGTGCAGATTTCTGCACCAACCGCGCGCCAATGCATGCATGGCGCGCGCTCCCTCAGCAGCTGGCCTCTGCTCGATTCAGATCCGGCATGCAGCAGTCAGCATGGCGCGCGATCACAGGTGTTGCTTGCTGCACATCCACGTGCGTGCATGCATGCCATCGCTGTTGCTACGTACTATACACAAGGTACTCCCTCCAGTGCAGTAAAGGTAGTCGTTTAGTACATAATTGTGCATACCAAGGAGTGGTTAATTATCATAAAGTTTTCCCTGTTTGCCCCTATTAAATAGAGATATGGGTGCATTAATGTCACTAAAACAATCAGACTTGATTGGTTGCTGCAGCAGCTCCAAGGTATTCTAGACTAGAGGTCTCAAGTTCGATTCCTCTTAAATGCATCTTTTTTTGTGCAATTACTAGGGGCAACAACGTCCAAATCCCAGACCCACGCGCGCTATGACTTCTTTTTGTGCACGCTCGGTCACGCGCAGGATGACTTCTTTTACTGCACCGGAGGGAGTAGGTAGCTAGGTGACAGGGGGCAGGGGCAGGGGCAGAGGCGGTCCACCAATATTCAATGATGAGATATACGACACGTCAATAATGCACGCACGCAAACAGAGCTTTGATGTGTGATTGATTGGCAGGCCACAGAGAGTGCAAATTTTCGTGGTCATGCAATGTCGCTGCTGCGTCTGAATTAACAACCGCCAATGGCGCGCTCGCTCTATCACTCGCTCTGTCAAGAAATGGAAACTAGCGCCAGAGCGCAGAGGTTACTAGCTAGCTGCTCCTCCATTCATCAGATCCGCGCAGTCACATCAGCAATGGTCGCTGTTTCATGATTGCGCATGGCACAGACGTATTGCTAGACAAGCGCTGTTTTGTCCTACGCACGCACTGCACGTGGATCCATATGTATGCATGGAATAAAGTTCATTTGTCCGTGCCACCCCGAACCGAACAAAAACTCGGTTGTTTGTTTGTTTTCTATTCATCAAATACATACCTATCTAGAGAGTGAGACATATGGACATTATTTCTCACAAAAACTTATAGTGTGTTTGGTTTGAGGAACGAAGTGATCCATCTTCTTCTCACTCCTCACTTTTTTTTATTTGATTTGTGGAATAGAATAAGTTGATTCATCACCACCTCATTCCTCATAAGCTAATAATTAGTATATACATAAGGAGTGGGTTGATTCCACCAACATTGATGGAACAAACTTATGATACATCGATCACCTCATGAAGTATAGAGTGACTCCACAAACCAAACACACCATTAGTGAAACATGACACTTTTTAGACCTACAATTTCATATATTTTAGGTAAGAGGTAATATAGGGGGTGTTTGGTTTGAGTGATCACTCCATCCAAAATATGGTGGTGCATCATGGGTCCATTCCTTAAATTTGGTGGGATGACCTCATTCCTCGTATTAGTACTAACTAACTAACTATAAGGAATGAGGTGATGATGGATCAACTCATTCCATTCCACAAACCAAATAAAAAAAGTGAGGAGTGAGAAGATGATGGACTAGCTCATTCCTCAAACCAAACAGCCTAATAGTACTCCTTCCGTCCCTACGTAAATTAATTTCTAGAGTTGTCTTGTTATAAGCTAGTTTCGTTCAACTTGCGAGATAAACTTAGTTGAGTATTAAAACATCGTGTTCACACCATAAAATTTTCACAAAATTAATTGAATTTTTATTGAAAATGATTAAGAATGATAATATGATAATTTGTGTGCAACGGTATAGCTAGAATTATTTGTGGTCCCAGCTTAGAAGTTGTACCTTAAAATTCAAACGTCGCATTCACACCTTAAAATTTTCACAGAGTTATTTGATTTTATTGGAAATGAGTAAGAATGAGAATCTGCTAGTTTGTGTGCAACGGTGTAGCAATTCATCTGCGGGTCCCACCTTAGAAGCCCGACCTTAAATTAAAACATGATGTTCACACCTTAAAATTTTCACAAAATTAATTGATTTTTTTTTGAAAATGAGTAAGAACGATAATATGCCAATTTGTGTGGAACAGTGTAGCTAGATTTATCTATGTCTCACCTTAAACATCGGACCTTAAAATTAAAATGTCGCGTTCACACCTTAAATTTGCGATGGGTTAGGGTGGGTCGGAGGGCTAAGCTCGACTATGGGGCCTTGTCCTATTGGAGGGTCCTGAGTGAGAGTGAGACACTAGTAGAAAACGGCTCAAAGCCTGTGGGATGATATATTTTTATAGACGAATTCAGTTATCAACCGTCTGTGCTATTTTTAGTGGCGGTACATTAAGAAAAATCGCTACTAGAAATCGTATTTATACAAGCTATTTCTTAAAAAAACGGTCTGTAGAAATCCATGATTTCTAGTGGCGGGTTTTTAAGGAACCACCACTAGAAATCATTTTTATCCTTCATTTTTCGGGTTTTTTCAAACGACTTCATGTGATGAAATCAACAAAATAAAAGTTGTAGATCTTTAAAAGCTATGAAACTTTGTAGTTGACAACTTTTTTATTTGAACTTATTTCGGTTCTCGAAAATTGCATCTAAATTTGTCAAATTTAAATTTTAAATTTTGCAAACGACCTCGGATGAAAAAAGTGTCAAAATGAAAGTTGTAGAACTTCAAAAGTTATTCAACTTTGTAGTCGACAAGTTTTTTATTTAAATTTGTTTACAGTCTCAAACAAGCAATTTACACTCTGTTAGTTGTAATATGTGAACAACAAAACTACAAACTAGACACAAAGCATGCCATAGACGGAGTGGTAGAGGAAGGTACACGCGAGGATGAGGTCGGGGGTTCCATTACTAATAACCGTGTAGCGCGTGAACTTTACGCGAAAAATACGTATGAGGGTGAGGTCGGGGGTTCGATTACTAACAACCGCGTAGCGCGGGGTTTTCGATGGAGACAGGTGGGGTGGGCTGAGGCCTGTAGCCTGAAATTATTTTTTTTTGTTGTTTTTAAGACAACGACTAATATGCAAGCAATCATTATGTGCAAACGTGCAAACAGGTTTCTTGGTCCATTAGATCTAGATCTAACCATATGCCATATTTAGCATTTAAATCCTCCACCACCACCTCATGTAGCTTTATAAAAAAAATTCTAAAACAAACCATGATTATACATACGGTTGGATCTAGATCTAACGAACCAAGAGAGTTGCTTACACGTTTGCACCTAATAAGTGTTTGTATATTAGTCATTGTCGTTTTTAAAACCCGTTTAATGTTTCTGAAAATAATTTTTACTGTCGGTTTTATTACGTCGACCGTAAGTGGAAATCGATTTCCACTAGCGATTTTCTTACCTCAACCGCCAGTGGAAATCGATTTTCACTGACTGTCCTCAGTTAACCACCTGTAAAAATGATGATTTTTATTGGCCCCTACCACCGACGGTTCTAAGAAACGTCAGTGAAAATAGTTTCACAACCGTTACTATAGAGCTTCTGTGTATACCGGTGAGAGAGTATGACATGCATTCATCGTGGTGAAAAAGGAAATTTTCACTTTAGAGATACAATTCCTTGGACCTGTCTCGAATGCACATAATGTGAATCCATTACAACTCAACAAACGTGCTTATTATTTTACTACACCCCACGCAATTATTACTGCCACACGTCTAAGACTCATGCATTCTTGGATAGGAGGCGGCGGCGGCACAGTAACTAGCTAGCTAGACGGCCCTAGGAACAAGGTAGAGCGGCTCGTTCCTGCGAAGCATCAGCCCGAACGTCTCGTCCATGCTCACCTTCCCGCCACCGTCTTCCTTCTCATTGGGGACCTCCCAGTCGAAATGGTACATGAGGTTGGCGAGCATGATCTCCATGGTCGCGAGCGCGAAGTTGGCCCCGGGGCAGATCCGGCGCCCAGACCCGAACGGCAGGTACCTGAAGTCCTGGCCGCTGTAGCTGTTGGACTTGTCCCAGCCGTCCCGCATGAACCTCTCCGGCATGAACTCCTCGGGCTTCTCCCAGACCGCCGGGTCTCTGCCGATGGCCCAGCCGTTCACGAGGACGCGCGTGTTGGCGGGGATGTGGTACCCGTCGATCTGGCAGTCGGCGGTGGAGTAGTGCGGCAGCAGCAGGGGCCCCGGTGGGTGCAGCCGCAGCGCTTCCTTCATGGACGCCTTTAGGTACGGCAGGCTGCTCAGGTCGTCCTCCCTGATCATGTCCAGCTTCTTCTCCGCTCCGTACGCCCGTACCTCCGCTTGCAGCTTCTTCATGACGCGCCTGTGGTTCATGAGCTCGGCCATGGCGGACTCCAGCACCAGATATGAGGTCTCGATGGCTGCCTCGAACACGTTCTGTTTTGTCAAGCCGGCCGGCCACATGGAAAGGAAGTTAATTACGTTGAGAGCCTCAGCCTATATATATGCATGGATTCTAGCCCAAAATAATAATGAGGAGGACGACGATGGAATCGATTACCATGAGGAGGGACTTGACGTTATCCATGGTGAAGCCGTACTCCTCGTATCTGGAGAGGAAGATGTCGATGAAGTCGTCCGACTCCTTCTCCTTGTCGCCGGACAGCTTCCTCATCTCCACGTGCTCGTGGATCACCTCCTCCAGCAGGGCGTCCCAGCGCTTGAGGTGGCGCGTGACCTTCCAGCACACGAGCCTGAAGAGCAGGTCCGTCAGCGGCCACCGCGGGATGTAGTACTCCAGGTTGAACCCCACCAGGAGGTCCACGTTGGTCATGGTCATCTCCCTGAACAGCGTGTTCCGGCCTTTCTTCCGGTGCGTCGAGCCCAGCACCGACCGGCTCACCACGTCGTTGGTGTACGCCGCCAGCACCTCGCTCATGTCCACGGCCGTCGACGGCGACTTGGCGGCCGCCTCGCGGAGGTTGTCCACGACGAGGCACACCTGCGCGTATAATTAATTCATGCAGGATTATTCCTTTAATTTTCTTGGAGGACGGAGGATTAATATTCCTTTAATTTTCGTTTCATCAATTTATTACCTCTTCCTCGCGGCCATGGCGGAAGGAGTAGACCTTCTTGTTGCTGAGCAGGTGCGTGTTCATCAGCTTCCTGGTCTGCTGCCAGTATTCGCCGAGCGGCGAGAAGGCCACGTCGCAGGTGTTGTAGCGGAGGATGTGGGAGGCCATGGACCACGGCCGGGACGCGAAGATGTGGTCGTGGGTGCGCATCACGGCCTCGGCGGCGCTGGGCGACGACACGATCAGGGTGGGCACGGCGCCGGCGCGGAGGAACAGGAACCCGTTGTGCCCGTACTTGGCCACCAGCTCCTGGAGCGAGATGTGGGTCTGGGGCCCGATGTGGTGTAGGTGCCCCACGATGGGGAGGGTGCCCGGCGGCGAGGGAGGGAGCGGCGGCTTGCCCCTACCGGACGACGACGTGCTCTTGGCGAGGGACGCTAGCAGCAGTAGTACGGTGGGTACGGCGATGAGCAGCAGCGTCAGCGTCTGCGTGGACGACCACGCGCCATGGCCGACGGCCTGCTGCAGGTACTCGTAGGCTGCCTGGAGTGCCATTGTCGAGGGATCTGATCGGGAGGGATGCTTGGGATCCTTCCTACTTCTCTGTATATATAATATCAGCACGTACGGGCTCACGCATCATGCGATTCATATCCGAACCATTTACAGTGGCAAGACAATTTGAGTTTTACCGAGTTGTTAATTTAATTAATTTTCGCCCATGGCTTTGTGATTGAGAACTACTATGCAAGTAGGAGTATTCAGTTCAACTCGTTAGTTGGTGCATCAACTCGCTTGTACACCGTGGGTGGGCTCATCACTGCCGATTTTTTAAGAGGTAGAATGAGAGCTGGCGCTAAGGAGGTTTTTAGAACACCCAAAATCATGCCAAAAGAACAGGAAAAAAATAATACCCGAGAAAACCCAATAGACAACTACAAGTCACATGAAAAACGTTGCGCCTCGCAGTCACCCGCATTTGAACTCAATACATCAAACTTCGCTCGTTCCCTGACCACTCACCCAAAACTGGTTTGGTTTGGTGACGATGGAATTTGAAAGGGATCTATGCTTGGGGAAAAAATCAATTGCGATTCAATTTTTAATAGCAAGATTTACTCCTCTATGGATCCCTCCAATTCCCTTTGTTATCAAACCAGCACTAAAACACCTCTAGCTTCATTCATGTGCTTTTCTCCTTACTACTGCACCCATAAGACAATTGCGTCCAATATTATGAATATCCGTTCTGACCATTTTATTTTTATCTGGTTTTAAATAAGTATTTAAAATCCTAAATAAATTAATATGAAAAAGATGTCAGCTATAAATTAGTTTTATAACTTTATGAGATCTACAACTTTTCTTTTGGTTATTTGTCCATCTAAGATCGTTCGAAGAATTTGAATTTTAAATATGACAAAATTCAAGCACAATTTTTCATAGATACATATGATTTCAAATGAAGAAGTTATCAACTATGAGTTGCATTACCTTTTAAGATCTATAACTTACATTTAAATCATTTTCCCATCCAAGGTAGTTTAAAAAGATCAAATTTCATATATGAGAGACCAAATGTAATTTCCATTTGCTAGACAATTTCAAATGAAAAAGGAATTAACTATAAAGTTGTTTTTTGAGATCTACAACTTTTGCTCTGGGTGTTTCTCGACATGAATTGTCTATTTGTTTCAGTTTTTTGCTGATTCTAGCCACCAGAGATTGTTGCGAACTACCAAACACCTAGCTTTTTATCCTACTTCTCTGAGAATCGCTTTAGTGAAAATCATCCAAAATCAACATAAAAACACAATCGGTCGAATCGTCGCGATAGAAGGAATCATTCACTTCCTAGATCCTAAACCCTATGGACTCCATCTTCCCTCGCACGTAATCTCCACAATACTCAGTTCTCCGCACAGCCAGATTTTCCCCACAGCTACATTCTCAAAAAATCTCGTCAGAAAAAAGCTAAACCAAACGGGCCCGAAGTCTTCCATTACCACTACACACTAAATTGTTTACTCACTATGTGACTATAGAGAGCTTGCATTCATTTGGTATTAAAAGTATAGAATTTTTCCAGTCAAATAGTTTCAAATCAAGCCAGCTTCAAATAAAAACGTTGTGAACCTCCGCGAGGCAGAGCGGGCGACCAAGTCCACTAGGCGGAGCGGGCGTGTCACACCTGGATTTTGGGACACCAGGACCCGGGCGCGAACATAATCACCAGGTGTGCTGGGACCAAGTCTCACACATATGATGAATCATGGCACAGGATCGAATGTCACATATTTACTAAATAATATGAGTTCTGTTCAAAATAAATAAATAATTACATTATAAGGAGACAACGGTCCAGCAACCCAAAGTTGACTGGGAGACGACGACCTAGACCTCTCACGAACTCGTCACAGCATCCTCCATGCGCCTCATCCTGCGGTACCTGTTCTTGACCTGTGGGGGGGTGTGAGACAGCAAGAGTGAGATCACATACGTTCATCGCTCAACAAGTTGTGGGGAATAATGTGAATGAACTCGCCAAAGGTGGGAGCTCATGTGGAGTGTAAGGCTTACCAAAGAGGATGGTTAAAGCTGAGCATTGCTTTTAAAGTTGGTCAAAATTTTATTAGCAATTACTAAGTATAAGTAAATACCAACCCAATTAAATAGTAGAACAGAAGTAACAACATCACCTGCGACGCAATGCATATGACAAATTGAATTTAGTTCCATAAGTTAATCATGTGAGGGTCCGAGCTGCTCATGACCGTGAGCACGGCTAGTATACCAGTTTTACACTCTGCAGAGGTTGCGCATCTTTACCCACAAGTCATGTTACCCATCTGCCAAGGGATCGCGACTTCCCATACACCTCTACCGAGGAGGCGAGGCAGGGTAACACTACGAGGCCTTTACAAAGTTCCACTAGCTTCAGAAAACCCGCTACAGTTATAGGAAGCTCCAATGCAGGGTTCTTGCCTGACCGCCATCGCAGCAAAATCAACCAAGGACCTCCCTACACTGACCACTCCCCTACTGCCCTTGCCCCTTTCGGGTAAGGTAGTCCTCCACTAGCTTTCCTAATTAATCAGCCAAGGGCGTCCATAAACCCTTGTGGTAGCACTGTTTTCCCGGGTGGTTGCTCCATGTTCCAATTAACATAATGATCTTATCATGAACAGTAATAATAAACAGATAATAAAAGTGTGATCATGAATAATGTATCTTCATACCCAAAACCACATAAAGCACTAGCAAGCACTACCCAAAAAGTTCAGTGGTAAACAAGGTATAAAGATAGACAAACTAGGATAACCTATTGGGTCCCATCAAAATTAACCTATGCAGATCATTATGATTAATTAGAACATGAGTGGGTAAAAAGAAGTGATCAAGGGCACAACTTGCCTGGCACTTGAGATTCCAGGTACCAACTTGCTCTTCAGATGACACATGACCTCGCGCTAGTCGTAGCAATACAAACAAACAGTGTATAGGCAAAATTAACATTACACCAAACATATATGCAAAATACATATTAATAATCTGCATATTGAAATAAGATCACAGGAACATGAATTATTAATTTTGGAGTTATAGATTTTAAGTTATGGATTTCTAAAGATTCTATGTGCTTTGTACAAGATTAATCAGGATAACAATTTTAATGTGGCTTTCATGTCAAAACAGTGACACTAAATGATAACCAATAATATTACAAAATTATAGGAATTGGAATGGATTAATTTGGACTTCATATGAATTTTCTATGGATTATACAAGTTTTACCATTATTTTTTTATACTCAAATTCAATTTCTAAATCTCTTTTCCCTATTTTCTTTAATTCCTGGACTGGGCGCACTAATACAAAGAAGGTCGGGGTTTATTCTGCAAAATCTACCAGACACAGGCTACCCCCGCGGGGACGGAGGGTTGATTCACAGAAAGAGCAGGGGCTCATTTGACAGATGGCCAGCCCGAAGGGGTATGGGTGAATGGTGGCCGTGCGATCTGGTTTTAGCGTCTCAGATTAGACAGGCATCATAACCGAACCGGTACATAACCCGGACTGTCCGATCCCGATCGGACGGTCGTGATTTTAAAACGGCGCCAAAGCATAACCCACGCAGGATTAGAATCGGACGACCGTGATCAATCCCACCGAAGCGGTATCCCAAGGGGTAATCCGAGCCGTTACACTAAAATCTGACGACGCAGCGCTCGTCCTCCACCCCCGCGATCCCCAACGCCGAACAGGAACGACGCCATCAACCCCGCGGTGGCAAGGAGCCCACCGGTGGTCACCGACCTCCACACCCCAAGCCCCAACCACCGACTCGATCATCGATTCACGCGGAGAAGAACAATGCGAACACCTGAGGGGGTACCTTTTTGGAAGAAACGGCAGGAACACTGTTGGCCACGGCAGGGAGCGGATGACAGTGAGGGAAGGGGCCCCGATGAGCGATTCGGTGAGCCGGTGTGCAAATTTGTCCAGGTGTTGCCAAGACGAGCTTCAGTACGCCCCGACAACAAACCAGGACCACACAACGGTCTGTAAACAACGATGAAGACCCCGAACGGCAGTGGCGGCCCGAGCACCTACACTGTCAATTCACGGTGAACCCGTAGAGCGACCAAGGCAAGTCCCGGGCGGAATTTATAGGGGCATAGAGTCCGCGGAGAGATGAATTGCTGATTCCGCACGGCTGGCGCAGAGGTTGAGCCCCAGGATTTGCGGACGGCGTTGAGAGGATCTCGCGTGATTTGGTTGATACGAAGTCTGGTTGGGGAGAGCACCCGAGCGAAACTAGTCCCCGCGTGCGGAATGAGGTCCCAGGTCAGAGCAGGCCCCACCAGCGATATCCTCCACGAGTGCCCCGAAGAGGAGGGGTCGTTTGCGCCAGCTGGAGCCGCGAACCTTGGAGCGGCTGTTACAGCGGCGCCCGACTCGCGCGGAGATGGAGGAAGCGGATGAATCCGACATCCAGGGCCCAGCTGTCGGCACGCCGCGCACCATCGGAATTGGGCCGCACAGATCAAAAAGAAGAGCTGGGCCGAATGGGTGGCTGCCGGCCCATTTCGAAATAGTTATGTTTTTTTATTTTCCTTTTTCATTTCTTCCCCTTTTTAATTTCTAGAATTCAAATTGGAATTCAAATTTACTGTGAATTTATATTTATTTTAAATGTACCAGTTGAGCCCAAATAAGGAGATCAAACCATTTTCTTTATATTATTTTCTTTATCTTTGTTTAGTATTCCTTCTTTTCTCAATTCTAGAATTTCTTTCAAATCTTAAATTCCCATTTGGGTATTAATATATTGCTTTTTCACATTATTATATGTTGTCACAAAATGCACACAGAATAAAATCGAGCATGATGCATAATTTGGTAGTATATATTTTTATTAATTGTTTTTGGGCATGATGTTCACATAAGATGATGCATAAAGATCAAACTCACATAAAGAGAAATTGTTTATCTATTGGTATTATTTCTAGCAAATTACAAAGTGGGTGTTACAGGGCGACCAGGTCCCCCACCGAGTAACTCCATGAGGCGGAGCGGACGACCACGTTTGCCACTGAGCAACTCCGTGAAGCGGGGTGGGCGATTAATTCGCGTGTAAATCGTGTCGACGTAGGGGGAAGGGCCAATCCAATGATGTTACCCCACGTCAGTAGGACAAGACACGTCATCACCAAGCCATGTCTTAGCCTCGGGTACGATGAAGAAAGGTCCCTATCAAGCGCCAATGACACATCATCACACACTATCTTAGGCAAGCACTTGCCGACGTGTGGGACCAGTCTACCCACATACCCGTAGGGATGCGATAGATACACCATACCAGGTGTATGCCTACTCACACCGGCGGGTGACGCTGGCTCGTGACGAGAAGAGCCACATCACGCACGACCGCACCGTGGGTCTGACCCACAGGACCCACCATGCACTGTTACAGAGACATCAGGAATGGACTAGCTACATGAGACCGTGGGCCAAGCGGGTAAGACGGTACGCCATACCAAGGTTACAGCTACGCACGATCCTATGGGGGACTACACGACGATCGTGTGTAGTTGATCTCTCTCTTTGGTAGGAAACCAATCACCACTGTAAGGTTTAGCCCTTGAACTATAAAAGGGCATGCCCTCTTTCTTCTCAACACACAAGCACACCAGTTGTAACACTTCTCATCACAATACTATGATCAGCACTACACTGGACTAGGGCTCTGGCCAGAACTAGTACAAACATCGTTTCTCTAGTTTACCGTTTAAGTCCCCGCGATTCACCATTCGAAGTGAGTCCGCGCTAGCCTCACCCACCGAACACAAATCTTGATGCCCCTGATTTCCGGAACCACAGCACCAGTCTTCCAAAATGTGCCACAAAATCCCACCGCCTGGGGTAGAGCGCCGAGGGGACGCGCCACAAAATGTGCGCAAATAACGGGCAGGGCATTTGGCCAGTGTCACACCCGGATTTAAAGGGTAAAGTCGGGTGTGTCTCATATGTGCGCCAAAGTATAACACCACATATAATGACAAAGTGAATAGAGATAAATGTCACAAATATTAAAATGCCATTATTACATAGCGGAAGTCTTACAAAAATAAATGATAATAATAAAGCAACTAAGTATTATTCCTTGGCGCCATCAAGCTGACTAGGAGACGCCACCTAGATCAACTCAAATTCTTCATTGTAGGGCATCTCCTCTTGGACCACCTGCTCATCACCTGTGGGGGGTTATATATCGCAAGAGTGAGCTCATAAAAGATCATAGCTCAACAAGTTGTGGGGAATAATGTGCATGAACTCACCAAAGGTGGGAGTTCATGTGAAGTGTAAGGCTGATCAACAATAGTGGTTAAAGCTAAGCATTGCTTTTAATAAGTTGGTCAAATTTTATTAGCAGTTACTAAATGTAAGTAAATATCAAACCAGAGTAATAGTAGATCAAAAATAATAATAAATCTCAATGCGATGCAAATGACAATTTGAATTTAATTCCATAAATTAATCATGTGAGTGTCTGAGCCGCTCAAGACCGTGAGCACGGCTAGTATACCAGTTTTACACTCTGCAGAGGTTGCACATCTTTACCCACAAGTCATGTTACCCATCTGCTAAGGGATCATGACTCCCATACACCTCTACCAAGGAAGCGAGGCAGGGTAACACTACGAGGCCTTTACAAAGTTTCACTAGCTTCAGAAAACCCGCTACAGTTTCTAGGAAGCTCCAATGCAGGGATCCCTCGTCTGACCACCATCACAGCAAAATCAACCCAAGGACCTCCCCGCACTGACCACTCCCCTACTGCCCTTGCCCCTATCGGGTAAGGTAGTCCTCCACTAGCTTTCCTAGTTAGTCAGCCAAGGGCGTCCCATACCACCCTTGTGGTAGCACTGTTTTCCCGAGTGGTTCTCCATGTTCCAATTAACATAATGATCTTATCATGAACAATAAATAACAAACTGATAATAAAAGTGTGATCATGAATAAAGTATATCTCCATACCCAAAACCACATAAAGCAATAGCATGTACTACCCAAAAATTCAGTGGTAAACAAGTTATAAAGATATTCAAACTAGGGTAACCTATTGGGTCCTATCAAAATTAACATATGCAGATCATTATGATTAATAAGAACATGATTGAGTAAAAATAAGTGATCAAGGACATAACTTGCCTTCAACGAGGTCCTGCTCAGCAGTCTCCACCCTGCTGAACCCCTGGTTCCTCTGTGGCTTGGTCGTCTACTCGCATCAATACAAACAAACATGGTATAGCAGAAATTAACATCACACCAAACAACGGATCATAATGCATGATAATATTCTACGCGTTGTAACGAGATCGTAGGAAGAAGAATCACTAAATTCTGAGTTACCCTTATTTAGTTATGAATTTCTGAAGTTATTTAGTGCTTAGTGTGCAATAACTCAAGTGACCATTTTTAATCTAAGTTTCATGGATAAATAGAGTTACTAAGTGATAGACATTATTAAAACGAAATTAATGCCACTGGAATCAATCAGTTTGGAGCTAGAATGAATTAAATATGAATTTCACAAGTTTCTAGAATTATTTGTGTACTAAAAATCAATTTCTATATTTAAATATCAGATTTATCTATTCCCTGGTTGCGTGCATCAATACTAGAAAGACTAGGGGCTAACTCGAAAGATTCTACAGACTGTAGCTACACCCGCACTAGATGGTGGGTTGGTTTCTGGAAAGTGTAAGGGTTCTTTTGCAATTTTCCAAACCGAAACGGTATGGGGCGAGATCGACCATGGAATCAAAGATGCACATCTCATATTAGAACATAGCCTGCCCGATTCTCAATCGCACGATCCAGAACATGCGGTTCAGATTTAAAATCGTCGAGATTCGTCTGATCTGACCGATTAAGATCCGAGGGTTGGGATCTAAATGGGTCGACATGTCCTAATCTCACCCGTCCCGTGGCCATCTAACGGCTGAGCGGACGCCATCCCAATCCAGCGCTCGACCAAGCCCGGCGGTCGTCCGCCCGCGGCGGCGACCACGCCGGAGAATCCCATCCCGACGCATAAATCACTACTCCATAGTCGTGTGGCGTTGAAGTGATGCGGAATCGAGGGTTATACATGGCAGAGAGCCTTACCCGCAGTGTTTTGGTAGAAGTCGCCGACCCTTGCCCAGATTGCACCGCGGCAGCGCAAGGAGTGCAGCAAGCAATTCCTACCGCACCAAGCGTCCGCAACCCAATTACTCCCGATTTACACCTCCGTCAACTCGCCGGAGGACACCCCGTGGCACTCGGGCTATGCGGCTACAAGGATTCACGACGGCGCGCGGCGGGCAGCGGAGCGAGAGCTAGGTGAGGGCTGCGCGATGGGGAAACTAAGGGCAGGGCGGCCACGAAGTCTGTCTTTATGCCCCACCCCCTTTCTTGCGACCCACAACAACTTCCCCGTGAATCGCCCATCATTATCGCGCGCACAACTGTGCGGTACCAGGGAGAAGGTGGCGCGCCCGACGGCGAAGCTCCCCCGCACCTCACGGTTGAGACTGGCACCATTGACCCACGCACCAGCGGCAAGGGGCAAGCGGTCCACACGCTAGTGACTTGCGGTGCGGAGAGTGACGCGAACAAGCGGTCGCCGACACTGTGGTCCCACCAGTCGCATAGTGTTTCGATGGCTACAGTGTAACACCCGGTTTTAAGGAACAAAGCCGGGTGCATCTCATACATGCGCCAAGAAGACAACATATACAATAACAGAGTGTATAGAGATAAATGTCATAAAACATCAGAGTACTTATTACATAGCGGAAGACTTAATACAAAGTAAAAGAATAAATATAAAACGAACTAAGGATCGTTGGCGCCAATGTCAACTGAGAAACGCCACCTAGATCAGATCGAACTCCTCAGTGTTAGGCGGCTCCTCTTCGACCACCTGTTCTTCTCCTGTGGGGGGTGTGAGACAGCAAGAGTGAGCTCACATACGTTCATCGCTCAACAAGTCATGGGGAATAATGTGGCATGAACTCACCAAAGGTGGGAGTTCATGTAGTGTAAGGCTGATCAATGAAATAAAGGCTGAAGCTGAGCATTGCTTTTATAAGTTGGTCAAAATTTTATTAGCAGTTACTAAGTGAAAGTAAATACCGAACCTTAGAAATAATAAATAAAAGTAATAGTAAAATAATCCCAAATGTGACGCAAATGTCCAATTAAATTTAAGTTCCATAAATTAATCATGTGAGGGTCCGAGCCGCTCATGACCGTGAGCACGGCTAGTATACCAGTTTTACACTCTGCAGAGGTTGCGCATCTTTACCCACAAGTCATGTTACCCATCTACCAAGAGATGGCCAATCCCATACACCTCTACCGAGGAGGCGAGGCAGGGTAACACTACGAGGTCTTTACAAAGTTCCACTAGCTTCAGAAATCCCGCTACAGTTTATAGGAAGCTCCAATGCAGGGTTCTTGCCTGACCGCCATCGCAGCAAAATCAACCCAAGGACCTCCCTACACTGACCACTCCCCTACTGCCCTTGCCCCTTTCGGGTAAGGAAGACCTCCACTAGCTTTCCTAGTTAATCAGCCAAGGGCGTCCCATTATACCCTTGTGGTAGCACTGTTTTCCCGGGTGGTCGCTCCATGTTCCCATTAACATAATGATCTTAACATGAACAGTAATAATAAAAGAGAATAAAAGAGTAATTATGAATAAAGTATCTTCATAACCAAATCCACATAAAGCAATAGCAGGTACTACCCAAAGAAATATTTCAGTGGTGAACAAGGTATAAAGATAGCCAAAACTAGGGTAACCTATTGGGTCCCATCAAAATTATCCTATGCAGATCATTATAATTAATAAGAACATGGCTGGGAAAAGTAAGTGATCAAGGGCACAACTTGCCTTCAATGAGCTCCTGCTCAGCTATCTCTACTTGTTGAACCTCAGTTTCCACAGTGGCTTGCTCGTCTATTCGCATCAACACAATACATACATAGTATAGCCAAAATCAACATCACACCAAACATGTAAATAAAATATACAGTAAAAATCTACACAATAAAATGAAATCATCGGAACTGGAATCACTAAATTTGGAGTTATAGTATTCAAGTTATGAATTTCCTAAGGTTTAATGTGATTAAAATAGGATTAAATGATAAATAAATTTTCTAACAGAGTTCATGTCAAAACAGTGACTCTAAGTGTTAGAGAATAATATTACAAAATTTTAGAAACTGGAATGGCTCAATTTGGAATAAAAATGGATTTTCTATGAATTTTACAAGTTTCTAGATTTGTTTTTGTATTAAAATGAATTTCTAATATTATTTCTCTGTTTTTAAACATGTCTGGACTGGGCCTCAATTTCTGGAGAAGTCAGGGGCTAAACTAAAAAGATCCCCGAGACTCAGAGGGTTGTAGCATGGGACGGCGAGTTGATTCTTAAGTCTTCTAGGGTCTCTTCTGCAAAATCGCCACAGCGAAAGGGTATCCATGAATTCTGGCCGTTGGATTAGATCCAAACGGTCCAGATTTAATGCACCGAAGCGGTACACCGCTTCTAATCCTAGCCATCCATCTCCGCATCAACGGCCCAGGATTTTATACGGGCGCGGTCGATCGGATCCGCTCGATCAACATCCAACGGCCACGAGTAACTCCGCGAAGCGGTACGCGAAGATCTAATCAGGGCCGTTCCTTGGACATCGGACGGTCGCGCGCCTTCTTCCCAAATGCTACCGACGGCGGCGGCGCAGAACCCACGCACGGCGGCGAGCACATCGGCGAGCTCTGACCGCCGATTCATAGGCCCGCAAGCCAACCCGAGACCACCAGCCCAACCCAAACGACATAGCGAACACCGGGGTCGGGATCATACCGTGATTCGCGGCGCGGAAGACCCTGGCCACGGCAGAGGGGTGGCTTGGCGGCGGGGAAGCGCTCCGGTGAGCAATTAAGGAACGCCCGGTCGACGATTCCACCCGCAACCACCACGGACAGCTTCGCAGACGCACAGCGCAGCTCCCCGAGCCTTCAAACAACACCAGGCGGCGATTGAATGGATAGTTGGGCGCGGCAGTGGAGTTTTCCCCCGACGAGATTTGGTAGGCTATGGAGGCACACGGCTTGGGTTCGTGTGATGGGTCAAGGCCCCGAGCGGCGCGCTACTTATGCACCCAATCCCATCCGCGAAGGTCGGCGCACGCTGCAACCACCCCAACGGCGGCGCCCGCCATGACCGAGCACGCGCGATTCGCGCGGCGAAGGAAGGGGAAGGTGGTTCCGCGGCTGACCAAGGGGTCCCACGCGTCAGCGGAGGGGAAGAGAGCGAGCGCGAGCGGCGACTGGCCGGTGGGGCCCGCAGACTGATTCCTGGTTCCCGTGCGCGCGCATGCGTGTGACTTCCAGGTGGGCCCGCATGGTCGGCACCGATTTGGTGGTTTGGGCCGCGCGCGTGGTTTCTGGCTGCTGGGCCGAAAGTGGGGCAGTCGGCCCAAGTACTCTTTTATTCTTTTTCTTTTATTTTTCTTTCCTCTCCTTTTTCAAATTCAATTTGAATTCCAATTTTAAGTTCAAAGTGTGTGGTGAATTCATCTTCACATTTTTTTTGTTCAATTACACATAGTATGGTAACTATTATTTATGTATAATTTTTATTTTGTTTTGTATAGTATTTCCCTCTTTCTATACTATTTCCAATATTCCCTAATTTGCACTTTTGGGGTTAAATCCAAATTCTCAACTCATTATTGTCTTATTTTTATTCGTATTATTATTGTTTTAAATGCACAAACAAAAATCCAATATGATGCATTTTCTCTTTATTTTAATATCATTGGTTTTAAATAAATCAATCTCAATTATATGTGTGCTCTTTTTATGATGCAAATATGGCACATGACATGAGGAGACCTCTCCATATCCTTTGTTTACAAAATTGAGTATTACAAATCCTACCCCCCTTAAAAATAATCTCGTCCTCGAGATTTAGGAAGGTCTAGGGAAAAGATGGGGAAAATCTATGCGAAGTTCTTCTTCTCTTTCCCAAGTTGCTTCATCTTCACCGTGGTGGCTCCATTGAACTTTGCACATCTTTATAACCTTATTTCTCGTAACTCGAGTCAAAGTGTCCAAAATCTTGATAGGGTACTCAGTATAAGTTAGATCCTCTTGAACACTAAGGTCCTCCATTGGTAACTGTTCTTCGGGTACCCTGAGACATTTCTTCAGCTGAGATACATGAAAAACATTATGAACATCCGCAAGATGATCCGGTAACTCCAATTGATATGCAACTTCTCCCACTCGCTTTAAGATTAAGAAGGGTCCAATAAAGCGAGGGGACAACTTTCCTTTGACTTTGAATCTTCTCATACCCCGGAGTGGTGACACCTTCAAATAGACATAATCTCCCTCCTTAAACTCAAGCAGTCTTCTCCGGTATCAGCATAGCTTTTCTGCCTGGACTGTGCAGTTCTCAAATTCTCTCTTATTTGCTGAACTTGTTCCTCTGCTTCCTGTATAATCTCAGGCCCAAACAACTGCCTTTCACCAGTTTGATCCCAATACAATGGAGTCCTGCACTTTCTACCATACAAAGCCTCAAACGGTGACATCTTCAAACTGGCCTGATAGCTATTATTATAAGAGAACTCCGCATACGGCAAACTCTTATCCCAACTTCCACCATGTTTAAGGGCACAAGCTCTTAACATATCTTCTAGCACCTGGTTAGTCCTCTCAATCTGCCCATCAGTCTGGGGATGATAAGCCGAACTAAAATTCAATCTTGTATCCAAGGACTCGTGCAACTTCTTCCAATATCGAGAGGTAAACTGTGATCCTCGATCAGACACGATCTTCTTTGGCACACCATGTAGGCAGACAATCCGTGCCATGTACAACTCTGCTAACTTGGCTTCTGAATACGTGGTCTTCACTGGAATAAAGTGGGCTACTTTAGTTAGCCTATCCACAATCACCCATATAGAATCATATCCAGCAGACGTGTGGGGTAATCCAACAATGAAGTCCATTCCAATCTCTTCCCATTTCCACTCAGGTATCTTCAGTGGATGCAGTAGTCCGGCTGGCCTCTGGTGTTCAGCCTTAACTCTTTGGCACACATCGCACATAGCCACATGTGCAGCCACATCTCTCTTCAATCCATACCACCAATATTTTTGCTTCAAATCCTGATACATCTTAGTACTCCCAAGATGAATAGAATAAACTGAATCATGAGCCTCCTTCAGTATGGTTTTCCGAAGACTATCAATATCAGGAACACAAATTCGATTCTTGAACCATATCGTGCCTTGTTCATCCCCCGTGAACTCTGGGCCTCTACCCTCTGTTATCAGATCCTTGATCTCCTGGATTTTAGCATCACCAACCTGACCTTTACGAATTTCTTGCTCCAAGGTAGGTTCCAATTCAATAGTAACTCCTTCCGTATGTGTAACAATTCCCAGGTTGAGCCTCTCAAAATCTTTTGCTAATTCATCAGGTAGCTGGACAACGAAAGCAAAGTGAACATGTTCCTTCCGACTCAAGGCATCTGCAACCAAATTTGCCTTGCCTGGGTGATAGTGAATCTCCAAATCATAATCCTTAATAAGCTCCAACCAACGGCGTTGCCTAAGGTTGAGATCCTTCTGAGTAAATATGTACTTCAAGCTCTTATGGTCCGTGTATACTTGGCACTTAGTTCCCATGATGTAGTGCCTCCAAATCTTAAGTGCATGCACAACGACAGCCAGTTCCAAGTCATGAGTGGGGTAGTTCAGTTCATGCTTCCGCAACTGACGAGATGCATAGGCAATCACATGTCCTTCTTGCATGAGCACACATCCAAGTCCTTGGCCACATGCATCACAATAAATGTCAAATCCCTTCTGTAGGTCTGGCATAATCAATACTGGTGGCGACATTAGTCTCTCCTTCAATTGATCAAAGCTTTCTTGGCACTTCTCATCCCACTTGAATTCTCTTCCTTTTTCCAAAAGCGATGTCATAGGCTTAGCAATCTTAGAAAATCCTTCAATAAACCTCCGATAATATCCAGCAAGTCCCAAGAAACTCCGAATCTCAGTAACTGTAGTGGGCACTCTCCACTCCATTATCTCCTTCACTTTAGCAGGATCCACTGCTATTCCTCCATTAGAAATAATATGACCAAGGAATGGTACCTTGTCAATCCAAAACTCACACTTGCTAAACTTGGCATAAAGTTGATTATCTCGTAGCTTCTGTAGCACCAACCTTAGATGTTGTTCATGGTCACTTTCATTCCTAGAATAGATCAGAATATCGTCGATAAACACCACGACGAATCTGTCCAAATACTCCATAAACACTTTGTTCATCAAATTCATGAAATAAGTCGGTGCATTGGTTAATCCAAATGACATAACAGTAAACTCGTATAATCCATATCGGGTTGAGAAAGCCGTATTAGAAATATCTGATGGTCTAATCTTCATCTGATGGTATCCCGATCGGAGATCAATCTTCGAGAATACCCTGGCTCCTCTCATCTGATCAAACAAATCCTCAATACGGGGTAATGGATATTTGTTCTTCACAGTGACATCATTAAGTGATCTATAGTCCACGCACATTCGTTGGGATCCATCCTTCTTCTGTACGAATAACACCGGTGCTCCCTAAGGTGAGGAACTCGGACGAATATACCCTGCTTCTTGTAACTCCTTCAGTTCTTATACAGCCATCCTGTATGGTCGCTTAGAAATAGGGGCGGTTCCAGGTAAGAGATCAATAACAAACTCAATTCTCTATCCGGTGGCATCCCTGGTAACTCCTCTGGAAAGACATCCGGAAAATCTCTAACCACCCGGATGTTGTCACCAACAAACTCCTCAGGCATAAAGAACATTGCACGCATGGATGAGGAGGTTACTGCAATTTCAACTTCAAATCTTTCTTCTTTGGAACTGGTGAGTTCTACGGTTCCCTTAGCACGGTGTATAAACTGTCTTTGCCTTTCTTAACCATGACATACCAAGGGTCACGTCTATAGTGCTCTCTTCTAACACTATAGGGGTAGCAAATTTGGGTTAGGAATATCTCTACTACCTATTAAGACGGTAAGGGGTAGGCTGCCCCATTCCGTGTTCTGCCATTCCCATTCCGTCCTCACTGCAAAGCTCATTCCCATTCCTAGCTGTCTGAGAACCTAGCTGTCTGTCTTTCTCATTCCCCCGCCTAGCTAAAATTAAATTAAAAAACAGGCTCCAAGGGGATTCGAACCCGTGACCTCTCAAGTAAATGTGTTTGTAGCTACCACTACAACACATGTGTGTTTATGTCTATATCTATTATAGTAAAAACATATACTACATCTCTCCCGAAGCCCACCTGCTACCCTTGCACAATGTGTAGTAGTAGATAAGTATCACCGAGATTATTAAATTATATTTTTGGATTGAGGGAGTAGTATTTAAAGAAGAGCCTTGCATGCAATTTCTTTTGTTTGAATAATGTTTTCAACTTAAATACTTTTTTTTGCATGTGTAACATTTATTCTCCGTAATATTTTTTCATGGATCTAACTTATAAATCATTTTCATAAACCAATGCCAAAGATAAATCCATGTTTCTTACTTGGAAACCCCGAACAAACATCACTAGCACGAGGCGCTCGCGTTGGCGTTGCTCACCGACGACAAGAAGAAACTTGGCGACTGCCAGTTCGACCTCTGGAAGCAGCCCCCATGGCCCATGCGCCGCTGTGTACGGCAAGCTCCGGCGCAGCCGCCGCTTGGACGCGGTCCAGAGTGGCTGCACCGCGCTGTCCATCGTCAAACATGAGGACCTCATGTGTGTTTATGTCTACATCTATTATAGTAAAAACATATACTACATTTCTCCCGAAGCCCAACTGCTACCCTTGCACAATGTGTAGTAGTAGATAAGTATCACCGAGATTATTAAATTATATTTTTGGATTGAGTGAGTAGTATTTAAAGAAGAGCCTTGCATGCAATTTCTTTTGTTTGAATAATGTTTTCAACTTAAATACTTTTTTTGCATGTGTAACATTTATTCTCCGTAATATTTTTCCATGGATCTAACTTATAAATCATTTTCATAAACCAATGCCAAAGATGAATCCATGTTTCTTACTTGGAAACCCCGAACAAACACCACTAGCACGAGGCGCTCGCGTTGGCGTCGCTCACCGACAACGAGAAGAAACTTGGCGACTGCCAGTTCGACCTCTGGAAGCAGTCATACATGGCCCATGCGCCGCTGTGTACGGCAAGCTCCGGCGCAGCCACCGCTTGGACGCGGTCCAGAGTGGCTGCACCGCGCTGTCCATCATCAAACATGGGGACCTCATGGTCGTCGCCAATGTCGACGACTCTCGGGTTGTTCTGGGCACCGCAACCTACGACGACGCCATCACGCCGTCTAGCTCATCATCCACCTGAAGCTTAACCTGCCACGTAAGTCGCTACTGACCGGTCATGAATTCTTGTGCGCTGGAATGACGACTATTGTTGTTGTTGTGTGAGTGTCCTTGAACAAGATGTATGTAGAGGAGTAGCACATCCGGTGGTGCAACGACCAGGTGTACTACCTCACTGATGAGCTCGGGGTGCACTTCATTTGGCAGCCTAGCCAAGAGTGATCGGTACTCACCATATCGCGCGCGTTCGACGACTATTATATCAAGGATTGTGGCGTCATCTCGACACCGGAGGTGAGCAGAGGTGGTCCGACAACAATGACCACTCGCCATCGTCGGGGTAGCTTTTGTGCCGGTCTGCCTTTAATTCTCTTCGCAAACACACACTTACATTTTTTGTTTAAGCAAGCGTGTATGGTGGTGCGTGCCTGATGACTAACGATGTACGACGGAACTTCTACCGGCAGGTGTGGCACGTGCTTTCCAATGATGAGACCATGCAAATCATGACATATATCGAAGTCTGCATGATACTGATGGTTGCAATGTAGTAGTGAAACAACTAAATTAAAATAACAAAATTTATGTATGGCTAAGATCACAAATGAATTATAAAATATTTTCTTATAACAATATAAGACACATTTTGTATATAAGTTATCATGGTATTATATGTTCCCGTTGCAACGCACGGGTACTGACCTAGTAGGGTAAGAAGGAAGAATTGTAGACAAGACAGTGATTACGAGGAATGTTACTACGGGGGATTTATTAGCTAAGCAGATTAATATTTTACCCACCATAGCTAATTTATTACCTTATGCTGGCACATGCTAAGATGTCCATATGTAATATTTCAATCAATCAAAGAAGCAAATCAGACATTTTTCATCAGAACAATCAAACAACATTTTTAAATATAAAAAATAGTTTTAATTTTGTCTTAGGTGCCCTATATCTTAAAAGTTCATAAGTGTAGGATTCCAAGGTGTGAAATCCATCTTGTCTTAGAGTAGAAAAGATAAGAGTAATCAGAGTAGAAAAGCAGAAGGTGAGACGAGACCAAGATGAGATAAGTATAGAATGAATCGGAATAAGGTAAGTAGTGAAGGGTTTGTCCATTTCCATCTAGGTTTCGTCCTACAGTCAACATTTCCTCTGATACCACTTCTGTAACACCCGGTTTTAAGGGACAAAGCCGGGTGCATCTCATACATGCGCCAAGAAGACAACATATACAATAACAGAGTGTATAGAGATAAATGTCATAAAACATCAGAGTACTTATTACATAGCGGAAGACTTAATACAAAGTAAAAGAATAAATATAAAACGAACTAAGGATCGTTGGCGCCAATGTCAACTGAGAAACGCCACCTAGATCAGATCGAACTCCTCAGTGTTAGGCGGCTCCTCTTCGACCACCTGTTCTTCTCCTGTGGGGGGGGTGTGAGACAGCAAGAGTGAGCTCACATACGTTCATCGCTCAACAAGTCGTGGGGAATAATGTGGCATGAACTCACCAAAGGTGGGAGTTCATGTAGTGTAAGGCTGATCAATGAAATAAAGGCTGAAGCTGAGCATTGCTTTTATAAGTTGGTCAAAATTTTATTAGCAGTTACTAAGTGAAAGTAAATACCGAACCTTAGAAATAATAAATAAAAGTAATAGTAAAATAATCCCAAATGCGATGCAAATGTCCAATTAAATTTAAGTTCCATAAATTAATCATGTGAGGGTCCGAGCCGCTCATGACCGTGAGCACGGCTAGTATACCAGTTTTACACTCTGCAGAGGTTGCGCATCTTTACCCACAAGTCATGTTACCCATCTGCCAAGAGATGGCCAATCCCATACACCTCTACCGAGGAGGCGAGGCAGGGTAACACTACGAGGTCTTTACAAAGTTCCACTAGCTTCAGAAATCCCGCTACAGTTTATAGGAAGCTCCAATGCAGGGTTCTTGCCTGACCGCCATCGCAGCAAAATCAACCCAAGGACCTCCCTACACTGACCACTCCCCTACTGCCCTTGCCCCTTTCGGGTAAGGAAGACCTCCACTAGCTTTCCTAGTTAATCAGCCAAGGGCGTCCCATTATACCCTTGTGGTAGCACTGTTTTCCCTGGTGGTCCCTCCATGTTCCCATTAACATAATGATCTTAACATGAACAGTAATAATAAAAGAGAATAAAAGAGTAATTATGAATAAAGTATCTTCATACCCAAATCCACATAAAGCAATAGCAGGTACTACCCAAAGAAATATTTCAGTGGTGAACAAGGTATAAAGATAGCCAAAACTAGGGTAACCTATTGGGTCCCATCAAAATTATCCTATGCAGATCATTATAATTAATAAGAACATGGCTGGGAAAAGTAAGTGATCAAGGGCACAACTTGCCTTCAATGAGCTCCTATTCAGCTATCTCTACTTGTTGAACCTCAGTTTCCACAGTGGCTTGCTCGTCTATTCGCATCAACACAATACATACATAGTATAGCCAAAATCAACATCACACCAAACATGTAAATAAAATATACAGTAAAAATCTACACAATAAAATGAAATCATCGGAACTGGAATCACTAAATTTGGAGTTATAGTATTCAAGTTATGAATTTCCTAAGGTTTAATGTGATTAAAATAGGATTAAATGATAAATAAATTTTCTAACAGAGTTCATGTCAAAACAGTGACTCTAAGTGTTAGAGAATAATATTACAAAATTTTAGAAACTGGAATGGCTCAATTTGGAATAAAAATGGATTTTCTATGAATTTTACAAGTTTCTAGATTTGTTTTTGTATTAAAAATGAATTTCTAATATTATTTCTCTGTTTTTAAACATGTCTGGACTGGGCCTCAATTTCTGGAGAAGTCAGGGGCTAAACTAAAAAGATCCCCGAGACTCAGAGGGCTGTAGCATGGGACGGCGGGTTGATTCTTAAGTCTTCTAGGGTCTCTTCTGCAAAATCGCCACAGCGAAAGGGTATCCATGAATTCTGGCCGTTGGATTAGATCCGAACGGTCCAGATTTAATGCACCGAAGCGGTACACCGCTTCTAATCCTAGCCATCCATCTCCGCATCAACGGCCCAGGATTTTATACGGGCGCGGTCAATCGGATCCGCTCGATCAACATCCAACGGCCACGAGTAACTCCGCGAAGCGGTACGCGAAGATCTAATCAGGGCCGTTCCTTGGACATCGGACGGTCGCGCGCCTTCTTCCCAAATGCTACCGACGGCGGCGGCGCAGAACCCACGCACGGCGGCGAGCACATCGGCGAGCTCTGACCGCCGATTCATAGGCCCGCAAGCCAACCCGAGACCACCAGCCCAACCCAAACGACATAGCGAACACCGGGGTCGGGATCATACCGTGATTCGCGGCGCGGAAGACCCTGGCCACGGCAGAGGGGTGGCTTGGCGGCGGGGAAGCGCTCCGGTGAGCAATTAAGGAACGCCCGGTCGACGATTCCGCCCGCAACCACCACGGACAGCTTCGCAGACGCACAGCGCAGCTCCCCGAGCCTTCAAACAACACCAGGCGGCGATTGAATGGATAGTTGGGCGCGGCAGTGGAGTTTTCTCCCGACGAGATTTGGTAGGCTATGGAGGCACACGGCTTGGGTTCGTGTGATGGGTCAAGGCCCCAAGCGGCGCGCTACTTATGCACCCAATCCCATCCGCGAAGGTCGGCGCACGCTGCAACCACCCCAACGGCGGCGCCCGCCATGACCGAGCACGCGCGATTCGCGCGGCGAAGGAAGGGGAAGGTGGTTCCGCGGCTGACCAAGGGGTCCCACGCGTCAGCGGAGGGGAAGAGAGCGAGCGCGAGCGGCGACTGGCCGGTGGGGCCCGCAGACTGATTCCTGGTTCCCGTGCGCGCGCATGCGTGTGACTTCCAGGTGGGCCCGCATGGTCGGCGCCGGTTTGGTGGTTTGGGCCGCGCGCGTGGTTTCTGGCTGCTGGGCCGAAAGTGGGGCAGTCGGCCCAAGTACTCTTTTATTCTTTTTCTTTTATTTTTCTTTCCTCTCCTTTTTCAAATTCAATTTGAATTCCAATTTTAAGTTCAAAGTGTGTGGTGAATTCATCTTCACATTTTTTTGTTCAATTACACATAGTATGGTAACTATTATTTATGTATAATTTTTATTTTGTTTTGTATAGTATTTCCCTCTTTCTATACTATTTCCAATATTCCCTAATTTGCACTTTTGGGGTTAAATCCAAATTCTCAACTCATTATTGTCTTATTTTTATTCGTATTATTATTGCTTTAAATGCACAAACAAAAATCCAATATGATGCATTTTCTCTTTATTTTAATATCATTGGTTTTAAATAAATCAATCTCAATTATATGTGTGCTCTTTTTATGATGCAAATATGGCACATGACATGAGGAGACCTCTCCATATCCTTTGTTTACAAAATTGAGTATTACATACAGCGTACACGAGTTGGGCTGGCAGCAGTGAAGATGGGTATGGGCCGGCCGAGGGAATCAAGAACGGCCCATGTGCGTTGTAGAATTTTTCTCTTTTTCTTTTTTTCTGTCCATTTCTGTTTTCTTTTCTTCTATTTCCAGTTTTCAATTCCAATCTCAAATATAGGTTTTAATTCATATTCTCAATATATTATTATATCTCTACTGATATTATTGTTATCATTATTTAAATACACAAGCAATCAAAAACTCCAAAATGATGCATAGCTTATTGATGTGCCTTATTTAATCCTTTAAATGTGGTTATTCCCATGAAATGATGAGTGTTTGGCAAAAACATGTAATGAGATCTACTCTCTTCAGATTTTTTACAAACTGGGTATTACGGCCAGAACGACATGCCACCAGGGCACGATATGGCAAACAGATTGTTTCACGTCCCGTCGGGCCGTCCACGTCGAGAGAAGTCATGATGGTCGCCCCGCCTTACCACAATGCTATAGTAATTGCCAAGCACTGATCAGGTAAAAATCGAAAAGCAATTCGGCTCAAAGTGCAGAGTGAGGGGTGGACCGAGCAAGCTCCCAGCGAGTCGCATGCTAGGTGGTCGACTCATTGGTCATTTGCTCAGCACCACATCCAAGGTCGCATCTCAAACTCTCCCGTGGAACCCGGTTGATGAGGTGGCCACGGGGCCCCCTTTGATTTGCCACGCCGACCAAAGGGCCAAAACAGGATCGATAAGGAAGGACTCAATGAGATGCCCCAGCGGGTCGAGCACCCCTAGTGGGATCGCTCGCCGAGACCAAACCCTACCGGAGGGTGGTCAGATCTCACTTGGACAACCCGCTTGTAGCTCGATGGCCTCCTTCCCCACGCCGACTAGGTCGGAGAAGGGAGGCCCTCTCCGAGAGGTAAGGCTTCGGAGAGAAGCGCCTATGGGGGAGAGGCACGTACAAAACAAAATCAAGTAGCGCGTGGAACACCCAGCATGACGACCACCACAGAAAGGGTCAGCTCCTACATCTACAGAACCAACCCAGTAAACCCCTGAGCAATTCGTACAAATTACTCGGCGGCTACATCTAGTAGATGCCCGTGTGCGCATCAGGAAAAACCATTTTCAGGAAAAAGCCTCTACGCACTCTAAGGAGTCGCGCAAAGGCTCGGGGCTGCTATTGGGTATCTAAGAACAGGGTACCTACAGCAAGGCCATAAACCCCTTCTTTCGTCCTTTGTCGTGCAACTCCACGAGGTGGAGTGGGCGACCAAGTCCCCCATCGAGCAACTCCGTGGGGCGGAGCGGGCGACCAAGTCCTCCGCCGAGCAACCCCTTAAGGCGGAGCAGGCAATCAAGTCCCTCGCCGAGCAACTCCACAGGGTGGAGGGGGCAACCAAAGCCTCCCACCGAGCAAGTTTCCGAGGTAGAGCGGGCGACCAAGTCCCCCGTGAGCAACTCCGCGAGGCGGACGACTAGGTACGATCCACCATCGAGCAACTCTATGAAGCGGGGCAGATGACTAATTCACGCGTCAATCGTGCTGGTGCAGGGGAAGGGCCAATCCAATGATGTTACCCCATGTCAGCAGGACAAGACTCGTCATCATCAAGCCACGTTTGGGCCTCGGGTACGATGATGAAAGGTCCCCATCAAGCGCCAATGACACATCATCACACACTACCTAAGGCAAGCACCTGTCGGCATGTGGGACCAGTCAACCCCGGTTTTGGGGGCACCGACGTCGGAGTCTCAGTAGTGACCCACATACTCGAAGGGATACAACAGATATGCCATATCTGGTGTATGCCTACGCACACCGGTGGGTGATGCAGTCTCGTGACTAGAAGCGAAGCCACGCCACACACGACCGCATCGTGGGGCTAACCCACGGGACCCACCACACACTGTTTCCAAGGAATCGACGATGGACTACTAAAGACCGTGGGACGAGCAGGTAAGACAGTATGCCATACCAAGGGTACATCTATGTACGATCCTACGAAAGGACTACACGATGACCGAGAGTAGTTGATCTCTCTCACTCTCTTTGGTAGGAAACCAATCACCACTGTAAGGTTTAGCCCTTGATCTATAAAAGGGCATGCTCTCTTTTTTCTCAACACATAAGCGCACCAGTTGTAAAACTTCTCATCACAATACTATGATCAACACTACACTGGACTAGGGCTCCGATTTGAACCAGTATAAACCCTTTGTCTCTAGTTCGCCGTTCGAGTCCACCGCGATTTATCATTCGAAGCGAGTCCGCGCTAGCGTCCCCACCGAACACAAATCTTACGTCCCCTGGTTTCCGGAACCATGACACTAGTCTTCCAGGGGAATGCAAACCAGGTTTCTCTCATGCATGTAGCATTGCATATTTCAGGCTGGATTGGTTCGATGACTCTAAAGAAGTAGTTTGATTCCAGAGACGCCAGTAGTTAGGAGGTTTCGTAAAAAAAAGGGAGAAGTGGTCTAACCAAACTCACATCCTAAATGTATAGTACTACAAAATACACCATTGAAATCGAACATGCCCTGGATTGAATCCAGGCCACAACTAAACAAGCCTAAGGCCCCGTTCGGCTGTCTGGGGTATTCCACGCCGGAAACAGTTCTAGACCAGGAAACAGTGGCCCACTCATTCCAGCCTAGGAACCAATCCGGAGGACACGAGACTGGGTTTCGTACCGGGCCGTGAACAACGGACAATCTCCAAACCTGGTGGCTTCTGTTTTTGATCCAAGTTCAAACGAACGGTTGCTTCAATCCGGGCTGAATTCCAATCCAGATTATTTCTTTCCACCTGGAAGGAGGCTAACCAGCCGAAACGAACGGAGCCTAAGGTGTTTTGTAGCCTAAATTAGGTCCCTATGTGATACCATATCATCTACTCTAGGAATGGTCCAAGGCCGCACCCCCAGTGTCTCTTACTGTAGCAGCAATGAGGAGCATGCTGCCTTGCATAGGAAAAGAGTTCGATGGTGGTACAAGCAGATAGATTTACACAAAAGTTGGAGCGTCATAATACCCCGCGTACTATGCATGTTGGTGGATTTTATGTCCACTTTGCCAAGAAGGACAAGGTTGATGAGCTATTGCATTTTCTTTGATATGGGATCGATAATGGAAGGATTCCTTCCCATGCAATTCTGCTGGTGGGTGAGATTTAGCCTTATATATTATATATATTACTCGATCGACCTCATCGTCTCAGATCTGCAGGGAGTGGAAGGAATTTGCCGCGCGCCTTACCATTGGCTGAGCCTGGATTTGACACACGCTCATCTTATCTGAGAATAATCACTAGCTAGATTCCAGGCATGTATGGGAACGATAAACAAATCCAGCTTTCATTGCCATGCGAATGCAGTGCCAAAATTATGCCATCACTCATCATGGAACGGTTATACGCATATCATACTGCTCTGCCCTATCTTTCAATAATAATAATTATTATTATTATATATACATACCATGTGCCACGCTGTAATACTAATCAAAGTTTGGGGACCCGAGTCCGAGTGATACAGCATATCAAGTTCATGCACTTTACTCATATTAAATCACTAGCCAGTTATCCTTGCTTTGCTACGATTGTTACAGTATATATCATATAAATATATATTAAGATATTTATTTAAATATAATGATTGTTTATTTCTAAACACTAAGATACATATGGTCTGGTGGTTAGCCCCAAATTTCTAAAGCAGGGGGAGTGGGCTTTAGTGCTTGATCTGCAATATTTTTTTTACGCGGTGTGGTAGCTGCGCGGGTGGTGTCGGGTTCTAGGCAGACACAACAACGGGCTGCACGGTTGCTAGGGGTTCACAGGACAGTAATTGAGAGAGCGTTGCACGGATGCTGGGCGTGGGACCCTAGGGCATGGCGCCGAGGCGGGACACGTGAGGCGGGAGAACCAGTTAGGACGCGTGGTGCGGATCGGACCCAGAGTGTCCACATGGAGGGTAAAGTCATGGTAGCAGCAAGTGTCCACATTTGGTTCTTAATAGAGTAGTATAGATATATGTAGATGCAGTGGTGAACGAAATACTTGTTTAATGGATCGATCTAGTTTTTTTGTTTAGCAGAAGTGGCTGTTTCACGGAACAGTTCTTTCTCTTCTATCACAGCTTTCGTATCTTCAAAACTGTCGTAGGCATATGAGACGGATTTTGAGAGCAAATAATTACACGGTGGACGCTAGCTCAAGCGCACTAATATATACAGTATGAGCTTTTTATCGTTGCTCCCAGAGATGAGAGATCGCACTGTTGTTCTCAAAAGGTGCACGTCTTGTGGCTCTAAAACAAAGGCGACGTCTCTCTCTCTCTTTCTACCCGCATGATGTCATCTTCGAATCTCGTCTCTGTTGCACCCTTAGTGTCTGATGCTTGCGTGCTGCTCATCCAGAACCACACGTCGTCTGGGACCGCGCGCGTCGTCGTCGTCGAGTGCACCACCGCTGCCCTGCGCGTCATGCACATAGATTTTTTTATCAACCAGACAGCAGACACTACTTACCAGTATAACGATGCTTAGCACATTAGTAATGAGGTAAAACTTTCAGTAATTTTTTTTGAATTTGGTAATTTTTGGATCATCGACACTATTCATTATTTCATTAATTGCAGTGCTACTTCCTCCCTTCTAGTCTATGTGGTCCAGGTGCCGTAGCTGACAGTGAAGTTTCCTGTGTCTAGCATTAAGGCTTTGTTCGGTTATTCCTATTATACATGGATTGGATGAGATTATAAAAAATTTAAAAGAACTTTGACTTGCTTCGGATTTAAACATACCAATCCCACTCAATCCACATAGATTGAGAGCTGACCGAGCCCTAATAGTTATGGATAGTTGTTGGCTTTCCGATCCTTTTTGTGGTGATTGTTAATTCATGTATCGAACTCGTTTGTCTACTTTTTAATAAAATACAGGGCTATGTCCCTTCGTCATAAAAAAAACTTTCTTCTAAATTGTAAGACGTTCGCTATGTTTTAAAGATATATGCTTCCTACATATGTACATAATATATATATCCATATAAATAGCAAAAAGATATTGATATATCTAGAAAAAGTTAAAACGTCTTATAATTTATAATTAAGAAACAATATATTCTCAATGTGGCAAGGAGAGATGCTAAAAGATTGATCGTTATGCTCCTATCTTACCTAACCCTAAATAGGTTGTCTACTACCAATCATTTATACCTTTTACATGAATCAAGCTAAAGGGTCAACTTCATATCAAAATGGTGGAGTTCTGCAGTGATATGATAACTTATGTCCATCATCATGCATGCTGTTGAATTATTTTCGTTTGTTTGCTTCGCTAGTCTCCGTCCAAGTTAATTAGTTTGCTGTGTATGCTGACGGGTGCACTAGTTTGTGCACTGAGGCAGACGGCCGCCGTGATGCTTGTCACCGGTAGCCCGTCGCCATGAGTGCATGGTGTATGAAGGTGAACTAAGGTGTTGTTTAGTTCACAAAATATAACGTAAATGCTAATATAATGGTAATGATTCACACTCGATTACCATATACCCGTGATAATAATTTTGAATAGGACGATATCAAATTCTAGTGTGATATCCAATTACGGTTGGACTTAATTAACCAAACATGTTGTTTAACGTTATCGGTTATCATTCACGTTACAAATATGTCAACCAAACAACACCTAAGCATATATAGTTCAACTAGTTAGCTTCCTTATAGTTGAACCCGCCCACCTAAGTTTTAAGTTCTCGACTTGATGCAGGTTCTTATATTGTGGTAGTGGTAGATTTATTCTAGGATTTAATCCAAATACTCTCATCTCTGAATAAATTAATTCCTAGTGTTAACTTAAGTCGATTTTTTTAATCTCACTAAATATGTAGATACATATTGTCGGGAACCATAATTAGGGGTACCCTCAAGACTCCTAAATCTCAGCTGGTAACCCCCATCAGCACAAAACTGCAAAGGCCTGATGGGTGCGACTAAGTCAGGGATCGGTCCATTCGAGGGACGCGATCACGCCTCGCCCGAGCCCAGCCTCGGGCAAGGGCAGCCGACCCCGGAGGATCTACGTCTCGCCCGAGGACCCCCTCCAGCAACGGACACACCTTCGGCTCGCCCGAGGCCCAGTCTTCACCAAGAAGCAACCTTGGCCAAATCGCCACGCCAACCGACCAAATCGCAGGGGCATTTAATGCAAAGGTGGCCTGACACCTTTATCCTGACGCGCGCCCTCCAGTTGATATAGAGCCGAAGTGACCGTAGTCACTTCGCCGCTGCACTGACCGGCCTGACAAGAGGACAGCGCCGCCTACGCCGCTCTGACTGCTGTGCCACTCGACAGAGTGAGGTTAACAGCAGCCAAGTCCGGCCCTAGGCGCCATGGAAAACTCCGCTTCGCCCGACACCAGGGCTCGGACTCGGGCTCAGCCCCGGAAGACGACGAACTCCGCTTCGCCCGACCCCAGGGCTCGGACTCGGGCTCAGCCCCGGAAGACGACGAACTCCGCTTCGCCCGACCCCAGGGCTCGGACTCGGGCTCGGCCCCGGAAGACGACGAACTCCGCTTCGCCCGACCCCAGGGCTCGGACTCGGGCTCGGCCCCGGAAGACGACGAACTCCGCTTCGCCCGACCCCAGGGCTCGGACTCGGGCTCGGCCCTGGAAGACGACGAACTCCGCTTCGCCCGACCCCAGGGCTCGGACTTGGGCTCGGCCCTGGAAGACGACGAACTCCGCTTCGCCCGACCCCAGGGCTCGGACTTGGGCTCGGCCCCGGAAGACGACGAACTCCGCTTCGCCCGACCCCAGGGCTCGGACTCGGGCTCAGCCCCGGAAGACGACGAACTCCGCTTCGCCCGACCCTAGGGCTCGGACTCAGCCCTGGCATCAGCCGACGGTCTCCGCCTCGCCCGACCCAGGGCCTCGGATTCGACCTCGGCCTTGGAAGACAGACTCGACCTCGACCTCGGAGGAGCCTCCACCTCGCCCAACCCAGGGCACGGACTGACCACGTCAACAGCAGGCGCCATCATTACCCTGCCCCAAGCTGACTCAGGCTACGAGGAACAAGACCGACGTCCCATCTGGCTCGCTCCACTATACGAGTAATGATGGTGCCCCGCACGCTCTATGACGACGGCGGCTCTCAGCCCCCTTACGGAAGCAAGAGGACGTCAGGAAGGACTCGACAGCCCCGACAGCTGTCCTTCCGCCAAGCTCCGGCGCTCCTCCGACGGCCACGACATCACACGAACCGGGTGCCAAAACCTCTCCAGCTGCCACGATGGCATGTACTTAGGGCGCTAGCTCTCCTCCGCTAGACACGTTAGCACACTGCTACACCCCCATTGTACACCTGGATCCTTTCCTTATGCCTATAAAAGGAAGATCCAGGGCCCTCTTACGAGGGTTGGCCGCGCGGGGAAGGACGGGACGGCGCTAGCGTGAGGCTGCTCGCTCCCTCCCGCGTGGACGCTTGTAACCCCCTACTGCAAGCGCACCCGACATGGGCGCGGGACAAACACGAAGGCCGCGGGATTTCACCTCTCACGCCTGTCTCCCTCCGGCTTCTTCCCCCCTTCGCGCTCCGTCTCGCGCCGACCCATCTGGGCTGGGGCACGCGGCGATAATTTACTCGTCGGTCCAGGGACCCCTCGGGTTCGAAACGCCGACAGTTGGCGCGCCAGGTAGGGGCCTGCTGCGTGTTGACGAACAGCTTCCTGTCAAGCTCCAGATGGGCAGTCTTCAGCAACCTTTCCAGCCCGGGACGGTACTCTGTTTCGGGAGTCTTGAGTTCATGTCCCTCGACGACAGCTACGACATGATACTCCTTCCCCCGCCGCGCGACAGCGACAATGGCGGCCGACAGCCCGCCCGCCGGCGGCGGAATCGACGACGTCTTCCCCGCGTGGTGGAAGAACAACATTCGAGCTCGCCCCGTCCCCTCCCCCGCCGACGGAGGAGGAGGCGGGGCAACCAAGGCCAAGCAGGAGGCGGCACCTCATCGGCTGTCGAGCGAGTCGACGGCGCCGGCGCCCCAACGGGGGCACGTCGGGCATCGACCTCGCGTCTGAGATGAAGACGAGCGCCATCTCCCCGCAACACGCCAATCCCAAGCAAACGGACGACGCCAGCACGCTCGCGAAGGACTTGCTGGGCGTCACCCTCGTACCTGAGACGACGGTGCAGTCAGCTCCTGACGTGACTTCGTCACCGCCCGTCGACCAAGAGGTACCAACCGATTCCCATTTCACGCCTTTTGGATTCAGCCTCGACCCACCAAGCGACTTCACTTTGGTGGACGCTCTCGTAGAGGCGAGTCCAAACCCTCTGGGGTATCGTATGCGGTCACCCTGGGACCGGCTGACGGCCGTCTCGACCTACGGGCCCTCGGGGTCCGAGGAAGAAGACGAGCCCGACTTCTGTTGGGATTTATCCGGACTTGGTAACCCCAGTGCCATGCGGGGCTTTATGACCGCGTGTGACTACTGCCTTTCCGACTGTTCCGACGGTAGCCGCAGCCTCGCCGACGAGGACTGCGGCCCAAGTCGTGAATGTTTCCACGTCGATCTAGGGGGTCCCAACGAAGGCAACCATCTTGGTATGCCGGAGAACGGAGATCTCCCTAGGCCTGTGCCTCGCGTTGACATCCTTCGGGAGCTAGCTGTGGTCCCCGTCCCGGCGGGGGGTCATGACCCACAGCTCGAGCAAATCCGCGAGATGCAGGCCAGGCTCGACGAGGGAGCAGGAACACTTGAGCCGATCCGCCGGGACATCGGGCAGGAATGGGCGGGTCAACCTCCGGCCGGAGAAGTGCGTCATCTACCCCAGGGTATCCAGCACCACATCGCCGATGATGTCAGGGTAAGGCCGCCACCGGTTTCCAGTGGGTCAGCCAGAACCTGGCTGCAGCGGCAATGCTTCTCCGCGCGATGCCGGAGCCATCAACCACCGAGGGGCGGCGTATCCAGGGAGAGCTCAAGAATCTCCTGGAGGACGCCGCGGTTCGATGGGCCGAAAGCTCCGCCTCCCGAAGGCAGGGGTACCCCTCGGAACATCGCGCTGCGACTTCCCGATTCATGCGGGAAGCCTCGGTCCACACCGGGCGCACGCGCAACACAGCGCCTGCAGCCCCGGGTCGCCTCGGCAACGAGCACCATCACCGCGACCGTTAGGCCCACCTCGACGAGAGGGTGCGCCGAGGCTACCACCCCAGGCGTGGGGGACGCTACGACAGCGGGGAGGATCGGAGCCCCTCGCCCGAACCACCCGGTCCGCAGGCTTTCAGCCGCGCCATACGACGGGCGCCGTTCCCGACCCGGTTCCGAACCCCAACTACTATCACAAAGTACTCGGGGGAGACGAGACCGAAAATGTGGCTCGCGGACTACCGTCTGGCCTGCCAACTGGGTGGAACGGACGATGACAACCTCATCATCCGCAACCTCCCCCTGTTCCTCTCCGATACCGCTCGGGCTTGGTTGGAGCACCTGCCTCCGGGGCAGATCTCCAACTGGGACGACCTGGTCCAAGCCTTCGCCGGCAATTTCCAGGGCACGTATGTGCGCCCTGGAAACTCCTGGGATCTCCGAAGCTGCCGCCAGTAGCCGGGAGAGTCTCTCCGGGACTACATCCGACGATTCTCGAAGCAGCGCACCGAGCTGCCCAACATCACCGATTCGGATGTCATCGGTGCGTTCCTCGCCGGCACCACCTGCCGCGACCTAGTGAGCAAGCTAGGTCGCAAGACCCCCACCAGGGCGAGCGAGCTGATGGACATCGCCACCAAGTTCGCCTCTGGCCAGGAGGCGGTTGAGGCTATCTTCCGGAAGGACAAGCAGCCCCAGGGCCGCCCACCGGAAGATGTCCCCGAGGCGTCAACTCAGCGTGGCGCCAAGAAGAAAGGCAAGAAGAAGTCGCAAGCGAAACGCGATGCCGCCGACGCGGACCTTATCGCCGCTGCCAAGTACAAGAACCCTCGGAAACCTCCCGGAGGTGCCAACCTCTTCGACAAGATGCTCAAGGAGCCGTGCCCCTATCATCAGGGGCCCGTCGAGCACACCCTTGAGGAGTGCGCCATGCTTCGACGCCACTTTCACAAGGCCGAGCCACCCGCGGAGGGTGGCAGGGCTCGCGACGACGATAAGAAGGAAGATCACCAGGCAGGAGAGTTCCCCGAGGTCCGCGACTGCTTCATGATCTACGGTGGGCAAGTGGCGAACGCCTCGGCTCGGCACCGCAAGCAAGAGCGTCGGGAGGTCTGTTCGGTAAAGGTGGCGGCGCCAGTCTACCTAGACTGGTCCGACAAGCCTATCACCTTCGACCAAGCCGACCACCCCGACCGCGTGCCGAGCCCGGGAAAATACCCGCTCGTTGTCGACCCCGTCATCGGCGATGTCAGGCTCACCAAGGTCCTCATGGACGGAGGCAGCAGCCTCAACATCATCTACGCCGAAACCATCGGGCTCCTGCGTGTTGATCTGTCCTCGGTCCAGGCAGGCGGTGCGCCTTTCCACGGGATCATCCCCGGGAAGCGCGTCCAGCCCCTCGGACAACTCGATCTTCCCGTCTGCTTTGGGACGCCCTCCAACTTCCGAAGGGAGACCCTCACGATCGAGGTGGTCGGGTTCCGAGGAACCTACCACGCAGTACTGGGGAGGCCATGCTACACAAAGTTCATGGCCGTCCCCAACTACACCTACCTCAAGCTCAAGATGCCGGGCCCCAACGGGGTCATCACCGTTGGCCCCACGTACCGACACGCGTACGAATGCGACGTGGAGTGCGTGGAGTACGCTGAGGCCCTCGCCGAATCCGAGGCCCTCATCGCCGACCTGGAGAGCCTCTCTAAGGAGGTGCCAGACGTGAAACGCCACGCCGGCAACTTCGAGCCAGCGGAGACGGTTAAATCCGTCCCCCTCGACCCCAACAGCGACGCCTCCAAGCAGATCCGGATCGGCTCCGAGCTCGATCCCAAATAGGAAGCAGTGCTCGTTAACTTTCTCCGCGCAAACGCCGACATTTTCGCGTGAAGTCCCTCGGACATGCCCGGCATACCGAGGGATGTCGCCGAGCACTCGCTGGATATCCGAGCTGGAGCCCGACCTGTGAAGCAGCCTCTGCGCCGATTCGACGAAGAAAAGCGCAGAGCCATAGGCGAGGAGATCCACAAGATAATGGCGGCAGGGTTCATCAAAGAGGTATTCCATCCTGAATGGCTTGCCAACCCTGTGCTTGTGAGAAAGAAAGGAGGGAAATGGCGGATGTGTGTACACTACACTGGTCTAAACAAAGCATGTCCGAAAGTTTCCTACCCTCTGCCTCGCATCGACCAAATCGTGGATTCCACTGCTGGGTGCGAAACCCTGTCTTTCCTCGATGCCTACTCAGGGTATCATCAAATTAGGATGAAAGAGTCCGACCAGCTCGCGACTTCTTTCATCACACCCTTCGGCATGTACTGCTACGTCACCATGCCGTTTGGTTTGAGGAATGTGGGTGCGACGTACCAACGGTGCATGAACCATGTGTTCGGCGAACACATTGGCCAAACGGTCGAGGCTTACGTCGATGACATCGTAATCAAGACGAGGAAAGCCTCCGACCTCCTTTCCGACCTTGAAGTGACATTCCGATGTCTCAAGGCGAAAGGCGTGAAGCTCAATCCCGAGAAGTGTGTCTTCGGGGTTCCCCGAGGCATGCTCTTGGGGTTCATCGTCTCCGAGTGGGGCATCGAGGCCAACCCGGAGAAGATCACGACCATCACCAGCATGGGGCCCATCAAGGACTTGAAAGGCGTACAGAGAGTCACGGGATGCCTTGCGGCTCTGAGCCGTTTCATCTCGCGCCTCGGCGAAAGAGGCCTGCCTCTGTACCGCCTCTTAAGGAAGGCCGAGTGCTTCACTTGGACCCTTGAGGCCGAGGAAGCCCTCGGGAACCTGAAGGCGCTCCTCACAAACACGCCCATCTTGGTGCCCCCCGCTGCCGGAGAAGCCCTCTTAATCTACGTCGCCGCGATCACTCAGGTGGTTAGCGCCACGATCATAGTTGAGAGACGAGAAGAGGGGCATGCATTGCCCGTCCAAAGGCCAGTCTACTTCATCAGCGAGGTACTGTCCGAGACCAAGATCCGCTACCCACAAATTTAGAAGCTGCTGTACGCGGTGATCCTAACGCGGCGGAAGTTGCGACACTACTTCGAGTCTCATCCGGTAACTGTGGTGTCATCCTTCCCCCTGGGGAGATCATCCAGTGCCGAGAGGCCTCGGGTAGAATTGCAAAGTGGGCGGTGGAAATCATGGGTGAAACGATCTCGTTCGCCCCTCGGAAGGCCATCAAGTCCCAGGTCTTGGCGGACTTCATGGCTGAATGGGTCGACACCCAGCTCCCAACAACTCCGATCCAACCGGAACTCTGGACCATGTTTTTCGACGGGTCGCTGATGAAGACAGGAGCAGGCGCAGGCCTGCTCTTCATCTCACCCCTCAGGAAGCACCTACGCTACGTGCTACGCCTCCACTTCCCGGCGTCCAACAATGTGGCTGAGTACGAGGCTCTGGTCAACGGGTTGCGCATCGCCATCGAGCTGGGAGTCCGATGCCTCGACGCTCGCGGTGACTCACAGCTCGTCATCAACCAAGTCATGAAGAACTCCCACTGCCGCGACCCGAAGATGGAAGCATACTGCGATGAGATTCGGCGCCTGGAAGACAAGTTCTACGAGCTCGAGCTCAACCACATCACCTGACGCTACAACGAGACTGCGGACGAGCTGGCTAAAATAGCCTCGGGGCGAACAACGGTTCCCCCGGACGTCTTCTCCCGAGACCTGCATCAACCCTCCGTCAAGACCAACGACACGCCCAAGCCCGAGGCACCCTCGGCTCGGCCCGAGGCACCCTCGGCTCGGCCCGAGGCACCCTCGGCTCGGCCCGAGGCACCCTCGGCTCGGCCCGAGGCACTCTCGGCTCAGCCTGAGGTACCCTCGGCCTCCGAGGGTGAGGCACTGCGCATCGAGGAGGAGCGGAGCGGGGTCACGCATAATCGAAACTGGCAGACCCCGTACCTGCAATATCTCCACCGAGGAGAGCTACCCCTCGACCAGGCCAAAGCTCGGCGGTTGGCGCGGCGCGCCAAGTCGTTCATCTTGCTGGGAGACGGGAAGGAGCTCTACCACCATAGCCCCTCGGGCATCCTCCAGCGATGCATTTCCATCGCCGAAGGTCAGGAGCTCCTACAAGAGATACACTCGGGGGCTTGCGGCCATCACGCAGCACCTCGAACCCTTGTTGGAAACGCCTTCCGACAAGGTTTCTACTGGCCGACGGCGGTGGCCGGCACCACTAGAATTGTCCGCACCTGTGAAGGGTGTCAGTTCTACGCAAGGCAGACCCACCTGCCCGCTCAGGCCCTGCAGACCATACCCATCACCTGGCCGTTTGCTGTGTGGGGTCTGGACCTAGTCGGCCCCTTGCAGAAGGCACCCGGGGGCTACACGCACCTGTTGGTCGCCATCGACAAATTCTCCAAGTGGATCGAGGTCCGACCCCTAAACAGCATCAGGTCCGAACAGGCGGTGGCATTCTTCACCAACATCATCCATCGCTTTGGGGTCCCGAACTCCATCATCACCAACAACGGCACCCAGTTCACCGGCAGGAAGTTCCTGGACTTCTGCGAGGATCACCACATCCGGGTGGACTGGGCCGCCGTGGCCCACCCCATGACGAATGGGCAGGTAGAACGTGCCAACGACATGATTCTACAAGGACTCAAGCCTCGGATCTACAACGACCTCAACAAATTCGGCAAGCGGTGGATGAAGGAACTCCCCTCGGTGGTCTGGAGTCTGAGGACAACGTCGAGCCGAGCCACGGGCTTCACACCGTTCTTTCTAGTCTATGGGGCCGAGGCCATCTTGCCCACAGACTTAGAATACGGTTCCCCGAGGACGAGGGCCTACGCCGACCAAAGCAATCAAGCTAATCGAGAAGACTCACTAGACCAGCTAGAAGAGGCTCAGGACATGGCCTTACTACACTCGGCGTGGTACCAGCAGTCCCTGCGACGCTACCACGCCCGAGGGGTTCGGTCCCGAGACCTCCAGGTGGGCGACCTGGTGCTTCGGCTGCGACAAGACGCCCGAGGGCGGCACAAGCTCACGCCTCCCTGGGAGGGGCCGTTCGTCGTCGCCAAAGTTCTGAAGCCCGGAACGTACAAGCTGGCCAAAAGTCAGGGCGAGGTCTACAGCAACGCTTGGAACATCCAACAGCTACGTCGCTTCTACCCTTAAGATGCTTTCAAGTTGTTCGCATGCCTCGTTCCCACGCAAAGTTTAGTCATCAAGGAAGGGTCAGCCTTGCCTCGGCAAAGCCCGACCCTCCCTCGGGGGCTAAAAGGGGGGAACCCCCTCCGTGTCAAAATTTTCCTCGGAAAAAGATCTTTTCTGCCAGAATGTCTTTCGTGCTTTCCGACTATTTCGAAAGTGGATCCTGAAAACGACGGAGTACACGTAAGCAGCCAAGGCTGACCGAGCCGAGGGATTCCTACGCCTCCGGGATACGGATACCTCACTCATCACCTTCTGCGATAAGTAACTCGCGCTCGGATAGGTGATTCCGCGGACCGAACAAGTCTTCACGCTCGAAAGCTCCTCTGCCGAAACGATTCTTCGGGCCTTCTCGACTGCGTCAGTGACAGAACCCTATGGACGAGTAAGAGTGCGCGTAAGCGGCAAGGCCGACCGAGCCGAGGGATTCCTACGCCTCCGGGATACGGATACCTCACTCATCACCTTCCATGAAAAGTAACTCTCGCTCGCACAAACAATTCGGTTACCGACAAATAAGTCCAGATACTCGAAACAAGGGGAAAAGAAACGCACCTTTACAACACGACGATGGTGTGTTTGGGCCTCGACGGCCGCAGAAAACACACACTACAAGATAATCTGATCCTGCAGGCTCGGATCTTGACAATTGAAGGGAGCAGCAGCACCCTCGGCGTCAACTACACCTTCGGCGAGGTCCGACCTAGCCTCGAACGGCGACGCGGTCGGAGGATCTCCACCCCGAAGGACGACATCAGCACCACGCCCGGGCCATCGCCGCCAGGGTCTTCTCCAGGAATCCGGCTCGAGCAGATGGCTCGACCGGTCACCTCAAAGCCTCAGTCAGCTGTCCCCCGAGGACATCGGCTCGGTTTGTGGCCTCGACAATTCAACTCCGGCGTCGGTCCCGCCAGTGGACGACCCGGCCAGGCTCTGGCCGACCAAGTCTTCTTTTCGAGCCAACTCAGCCTCTGTCCGTGCTCACACCGCTACCTTCGGCTTCGGCTCATCGAAGAGCAGCCGAGGGTTCATTTGACTAAGCAAGAGAAGCCTCGGACAGCAAGGTCGACCGAGCCGAGGGACTCCTACGCCTCCAGGATACGGATACCTCACTCGTCACCTTTGCACGAGGCAACTCACGCTTGGTGAAGCGGTTCAGATAGCCGACAAGCGAGTCTTAGTGCTCGAAATGAGGAAAAAACACGGCTCCGCGCCAAAAATACATACATGTTCAGGCTCCGACAGCCGCAATGAACAAGACACCGGCACTCAAGGTGCCATTACAAACGGAACTCCGGTTCCACCTCCGCAGGTACGAACAACCCCACATGATTGGGGGGGCCTGCGGAGCAACAGAAGGCCGACGGATGGCTCGCCGTCGCCCGCTCCAACAGCAGCGACGCCGACGACTTCTGCTCCGGGGGGCCGAACAGCAGCAGCGATGACCTCAGGGCGGATGCTGCTGCCATGAGGCCCTCGCCCATGCCCTCACTCGAGAGGCAAGGACGGGCAGAAGGCCGTAGAGTTGGAGGTCAGTCCGTGGGCGGCACCGGCTATCTCGTTGGCGGAGAAACCTCTTCCGGCTGCCGTGGCGGAAGGCGGCGCTGGGAGCGGCTCCGAAGCCACTCGGGTCAGAGAGCCAGGCACGCGGCAGCTGCCAGCGCCACGAACGGCGAACGCCCTCCCCCCCGATCACTGAGGGAAGGAGCGGGCCGCCGCCCGCGCAGGGACCGACCCCAACTCGGCGCACTCCCCTCCCCAGCACTGATTATGAAAATCCTTGAAGCTGAGGGAGGGGTAGAGGCCGCAGCCCGGCTTGCTTTTCCCCGCCATCGAACTGGAGGTCACCGTCTTGGGTGACCACCGGCGAGGGGGTGCAGCCGGGCTGCCTGATGAAAATCCTTGAAGCCGAACGATGGCTGAAAGGTACCAACTTCCACGAAGTTGCGTTCCTCCAACGACAAGGCGGAAGGATTGCGAGTGTTCCCCATCCGGGGGCTCAGAAGGTGGAAAGACACGATGCATAAGGGAGCGCGAAGACATGGTCGCCTTTCAAGGGGGTCACCCTCCTTTTAAAGGCAACTCTCCCTACTTGTGTCCCCAGCCATCGCGGGCTGAGTCTTCTCCAACACGCTCCAAGGTCCTCCCCCTACGGCGCGGGGGCTGGGTCCCACGCGTCATCAGGCTGGCCTAGAGCAGAAGAAGCCAAACCGCCGCGCGCGGTGCATGCAACTGCCCAGCGGTTACGAGCATTCCTCCACTTTCGCCCAGACCGGCGGGAGAAAGGGCGGACAGCCATGCAGTCGGCATGCAACCGTGCCAAGTGGGCGCACCCCTTCGACTCCAACGCGCCCAGCATGGAGGCCCAGGCCCACACTTCACGCAACCGGCACGCCAGTTGCTACGTGCGAACAGCCGCGCCGCCCCTTGCGCCACTACCGCGCCTCCTCGACTGCGGAACCAGTACCGTGACTCGAGGCAACCCTGCGTATGACCCAATAGTGCCAGCCAGGCGCATCGATCACGGGCCAGTCAGCCGCGGGAGAAGGCGCGACGGTCGATGCGGCCAAAAATGGGCCGGCAGTAATGGCGGTGGTAGGCGGGCAGAAGCAGCGGTCACGTCGTCAGCCAAGCTCACGTCACCTCGTGGGACAGCGAGAGAACCCTCTCTCACGGCGTGAATACGATGCGCCCGTGTTCCGTTCCTCAAACGGCCCGCGCACGCGCAACGGCTGCCCCGCGAACCACTTGCCCCGTCGCATTAACTCCGCGGCGGGACAGGCGGCGCCTCTGGCAGGAGAAGCGAGCGACGCTTCGCCTTCGCCATAATGACCGCGTCAAAAAAGGTACGCCACGTCATTCGATTTCGTATCCTTTTCTTTTTCCTCTTTCTCTCTCTTACAACAGGGACCGGGAAAGGGGGATACCCCGAAAAGGATCCTTCTCTATGAAGGAAACAGGCCCCGAGCCTCCCTACTGATCAGAGGTTCAAAGGCTGGCCCCTCGGAGGGGTTTAATAGCCGCCTCAGAGCGCTTTGGCTCCGCGCCCACTACTGGTCAGAGGTTCGAAGGCCGGCCCCTCAGAAGGGTTCAACGGCCGCCTCAGGCCACTCGGGCTCCGCGCCCACTACTGATCAGGGGTTCGTAGGCTGACCCTCAAAGGGTTCACAGCCGCCTCAGACACAGAGCGAGGGATGACCCTGGGTACGTTCGATACATAACCAAGGCTCGGGCTACGCTCCCGAGGTACCCTAGGACATTTCCTAGACCAGCGGGAACGATCTTGTAACGGAATCCCATCAGAGGGAGGCATCGAGCCCTCGGACCCCGTCAAAAGGGGACCGGGTCCGGCAGATCACCCGCAGGTACTTTTGGAGCGCGCCTCTGGGCCTCTAGCCGACCCCTAACAAATGGGGGCACGGGCGTCCACTCGGATTACCCGTCAGCAGCTCGCTGGAGACACCATGTTCGGCGCCCTCCAAGGGCAACATGACGCTTTCCCCCCCTCCTCCTTGCGGAAAGGCGACGCAGGGGCGTATGTAAAAAAGTCGAGTCTGTCCTTGACCGTCCTCTCGCCCTGTGCAGAGGCTCGGGGGCTGCTCTCGCAAACCCGGCTCCGGCCAAACCGTTGACAGCGTCAACATACCAGCCCGAGAACTTGGGACCTGACCGTGCACCCGGGCTACGGCCAACTCGCATGAGGGAACGACCAGACCGACCGAAACATTGCGAAATGCATTAAGACCTCGAAGGAGCCAAACCACTCCTCCGAGGCCTCGAGGGCTACACCCGGCGGGTGCGCTCGCGCGCACCCACCGGAACAAGACGCAACCGAGAAAGGCTGGTCCCCTTGCAAAAAAGTGCGACAAAAGCCTCCAAGCGAGTATTAACACTCCCTTCGAGGCTTGGGGCTACTGTCGGGGACCATAATTAGGGGTACCCTCAAGACTCCTAAATCTCAGCTGGTAACCCCCTATCAACACAAAGCTGCAAAGGCCTGATGAGTGCGACTAAGTCAGGGATCGGTCCATTCGAGGGACGCGATCACGCCTCGCCCGAGCCCAGCCTCGGGCAAGGGCAGCCGACCCCGGAGGATCTACGTCTCGCCCAAGGACCCCCTCCAGCAACGGACACACCTTCGGCTCGCCCGAGGCCCAGTCTTCACCAAGAAGCAACCTTGGCCAAATCGCCACGCCAACCGACCAAATCGCAGGGGCATTTAATGCAAAGGTGGCCTGACACCTTTATCCTGATGCGCGCCCTCCAGTTGACAGAGCCGATGTGACCGTAGTCACTTCATCGCTCCACTGACCGGCCTGACAAGAGGACAGCGCCGCCTGCGCCGCTCTGACTGCTGTGCCACTCGACAGAGTGAGGCTGACACCAGCCAAGTCCGGCCCTAGGCGCCATGGGAAACTCCGCTTCGCCCGACCCCCAGGGCTCGGACTCGGGCTCAGCCCCGGAAGACGACGAACTCCGCTTCGCCCGACCCCAGGGCTCGGACTCGGGCTCAGCCCCGGAAGACGACGAACTCCGCTTCGCCCGACCCCAGGGCTCGGACTCGGGCTCAGCCCCGGAAGACGACGAACTCCGCTTCGCCCGACCCCAGGGCTCGGACTCGGGCTCGGCCCCGGAAGACGACGAACTCCGCTTCGCCCGACCCCAGGGCTCGGACTCGGGCTCAGCCCCGGAAGACGACGAACTCCGCTTCGCCCGACCCCAGGGCTCGGACTCGGGCTCAGCCCCGGAAGACGACGAACTCCGCTTCGCCCGACCCCAGGGCTCGGACTCGGGCTCAGCCCCGAAAGACGACGAACTCCGCTTCGCCCGACCCCAGGGCTCGGACTCGGGCTTAGCCCCGGAAGACGACGAACTCCGCTTCGCCCGACCCCAGGGCTCGGACTCAGCCCTAGCATCAGCCGACGGTCTCCGCCTCGCCCGACCCTGGGGCTCGGATTCGACCTCGGCCTTGGAAGACAGACTCGACCTCGACCTCGGAGGAGCCTCCACCTCGCCCAACCCAGGGCACGGACCGGCCACGTCAACAGGAGGCGCCATCATTACCCTGCCCCAAGCTGACTCAGGCTACGGGGAACAAGACCGGCGTCCCATCTGGCTCGCTCCACTATACGAGTAATGATGGCGCCCTGCACGCTCTATGACGACGGTGACTCTCAGCCCCCTTACGGAAGCAAGAGGACGTCAGCAAGGACTCGACAGCCCCGACAACTGACCTTCCGCCAGGCTCCGGCGCTCCTCCGACGGCCATGACATCACACGAACCGGGTGCCAAAACCTCTCCGGCTGCCACGATGGCATGTACTTAGGGCGCTAGCTCTCCTCCGCTAGACACGTTAGCACACTGCTACACCCCATTGTACACCTGGATCCTTTCCTTACGCCTATAAAAGGAAGATCCAGGGCTCTCTTACGAGGGTTGGCCGCGCGGGGAAGGATGGGACGGCGCTCGCGTGAGGCCGCTCGCTCCCTCCCGCGTGGACGCTTGTAACCCCCTACTGCAAGCGCACCCGACCTGGGCGCGGGACAAACACGAAGGCCGCGGGATTTCACCTCTCACTCCTGTCTCCCTCCGACTTCTTCCCCCCTTCACGCTCCGTCTCGCGCCGACCCATCTGGGCTGGGGCACGCAACAATAATTTACTCGTCGGTCCAGGGACCCCCCGGGTTCGAAACGCCGACACATATATTATAGCCAGACAAAGACTTGATAAGAAAGCTAATAGTTTTTTTTTGCAACGTGTGCATATATCCCTCTATTGAAGTGTATTAGTGGATTACTCAGCTTCTCTCAACATTTGGAGTTTTTTGGTTCAGTTGGTTCGTGGATTCACTCTAACATGGTATCAGAGTTAGACATCTCGAATTTGAATCCTCATAGGAACTTTATTTATGCCTCGGTCTCTTTATTCTTCATGTTTGTGTCCTTCTCTCTGGTTGCGTGTGAGTGGGGCATGTTGAAGTGTATAAGAACATCTCCAAGAATAAATTATAAATAGAGTCCTAAATTTTTAAAATAGAACCGTATTTAAAATGTTTAGGGCCTCAAATTTTTTTACTCCAACAGTTAGGTCTTAAATAATGCTATTTAAAAAATAAATAATATTATTAGAAAATAAATGATTCAAGATTAAGATAAAACGCAAATATTGCTCCAATATATGGGGTACTATATTTAGGACCCAAGAGATCAAGTCCTATATCGTTTGATGAAAGTTTATAAAATAAAGCTGCTGTTAGAAGGGTATTTTATGGTTCTGAGCCCTATATTAAAAATAGGGCCACATTTAGAGTCTCTCTTGGAGATGCTCTAAGTGGATGGACTACCTTCTCCTAACAACTTGACTTTTGAGTTGAATTGATTACTGCGTTCACTTTAACATGATATTCATAACACATCGTATAAACATATTTAAACCTTGGCAGATGCTTCATTTATGCTCCCGCATGAGTGGTCGGTAAGTTAGTCTGATCACTAGAAATTGGTATTCATAACACATCTTATAAACAAAAATATTTTTTCAAAAAAAATCCAAAACACAAACGTAGAACAACTTACCCATTTTTCTTAGGGGTGTTTGGTTTTTATGGGCTAATTTTTACCCATCCAATTTGTTCTATTTTAGTCTCTAAATTGACAAATTTAGAAACTAAATCTCTGATTCAGTAATATATTTAGTAATATATGGACTAAAATGGTATAAAATGAAGTGACTAAAAAATTATCTCTATAAACTAAACACCTCATTATACTTGAAAATGATTAGCCGGAAGAAAACAAATGTAGCCAACTGGCACAAGAATCATGCAATGTGAAACCACCCTTATACCGTTTCAGCACTGAAAAACCCCACATTTATTTCTTCGTCCAAATGGAACTCGATAAATTTGAGGGTTTACATGTACAATGATATTATATAGAGGCTCTTAAGGTGTCTAAAGGGGCATTTACAAAAAAATCGTGGAACCGTCTCTCCGTAAAGAGACGCCTCTAGCTTGTAACCCAAGTAGCAACAGATGCTTCACTTCCCATTGTACGAATTCGTTGTTTGTTCTATCGATCCGATTCTGTACAAACACATTTACGTCTGTATTTATTAATAGACTACATTTATAGACACTCCATTATATAATAGAGTCTTTTAATTGTCTCTTCACTATACATGTCCTAAATTTTAATATCACGTTTAGTGTCTCTCCATTATACATACCCTAAATTTTACTATTGCATCACCATTTCCATCCCCGCTTTATAAAAAATAAGATAAAATTTTGCACAAATAGAAATTAAAATCTTAGTTGTTAACTGAAAGGGAAATAGGCTTTAACCTTTTCCTAAATGATTTTGGTGGTAGAAATGCCCAACACAAATAATTGGACTAACTAGTTTGCTCTAGATTATATATTCTACTGGTGCCAAAGGTTCAACACAAACCAATAAAAAGATCAAAGTTAGGGTTCAAAAGATAGGAGCAAAAGAAACCGAAGAGAACCCTGGTCTGGCGCACCGGACTGTCAGGTATGCCACGGGACAGTGTCCGGTGCACCACCGGACTGTGTCCGGTGCCCAGGGCCGTACTCCGTCAAAATTGCCACCTTTGGGTTTTTGGGGAGCCACTACGCTATAATTCACCTGGCTGTCCGGTGTGCCAATGGAGCAACGGCTAGCGAGCGCAACGGTCGACTCCAACGGTCGCCTGCAACGTGAATAGTGCGCGGACAGTTCGTGCAGAGTCAGAGCAGCGCCAGAAGGCGCACCGGATAGTGAACAGGACTTGTCCGATGCGGCACCGGACTGTCTGGTGCCCCAAGATGACAGATCTCCAACGGTCAAAATCGTCAGAAACCTAATGGTTGGGTGACGTGGGTGGTGCACCGGACAGTGCCCGGTGGCGCACCGGACTGTCCGGTGCGCCCATCGACAAACAGCCTCCCCAACGGTTGAATTGGTGGTTGGGGCTATAAATACCCCCCAACCACCACCACTCCAAGCATCCAAGTTTTTCAGACATCTCATTCAATACAAGAGTTAGTGCAATCAATACAAGACACAATTCAAAAAAATCAAAGCCTCTCCAAGTCCCAAATACACTCCAAACACTTAGTGACTAGAGAGAGAGTTTTGTTCGTGTTCTTTGAGCTCTTGTTCTTGGATCGCTTTCTTCTTCCTCATTCTTGTTCTTCAATGCACTTGTAATCAAAGCAAGAGACACCAATTGTGTGGTGGTCCTTGTGGGGTCTAAGTGACCCGTTTGATTAAGGAGAAAGCTCACTCGGTCTAGGTGACCGTTTGAGAGAGGGAAAGGGTTGAAAGAGACCCGGTCTTTATGACCACCTCAACGGGGACTAGGTTCTTTGGAACCGAACCTCGGTAAAACAAATCACCGTGTCATCCGCTCAATTTCTTTGGATGATTTGTTTTCCCACTCTCTTTCGGACTCGGATTTATTTCTAACGCTAACCTCGGCTTGTAGTTGTGTTTAAAGTTATAAATTTTAGTTTCAGCCTATCCATTCCCCTCTAGGCGACTTTCAATTGGTATCGGAGCCCGGTACTTCATTAGAGTCTAACCACTCGAAGTGATGTCGGGAGATCACGCCAAGAGGGCCGGCGATCGTGACTAGCAGTGACAAGTCCGCAAGTTTGGAAAAAACTCATTCGAGGGAGTCCAGCAACAAGCACAAGGAGGAATCCTCTTCCTCCATCAACTCACAACGGAGAGGTGACAAGAAGAAGAAGATGAAGAAAGTGGTCTACTATGAGACCGACTCTTCATCACCCTCCACCTCCGGCTCCGAATCGTCGTCCGTCACTTCTAAGCGCCATGAGCGCAAGAAGTATAGTAAGATGCCCCTACGCTATCCTCGCATTTCCAAACGCACTCAATTACTTTCCATTCCCCTAGGCAAACCACCATTTCTTGATGGTGAGGATTATTGTATGTGGAGTGATAAAATGAGGCATCACCTAACCTCACTCCACAAAAGCATATGGGATATTGTTGAGTATGGAGCGCAGGTACCGAAGGTAGGGACAAGGACTACGATTCGGACGAGGCCGACCAAATTTGACACTTTAACTCCCAAGCCACAACTATACTCCTCGCCTCCCTGTGTCGAGAGGAATATAATAAGGTGCAAGGGTTAAAGACGGCCAAAGAAATTTGGGACATCCTCAAGACAGCGCATGAAGGAGATGAGGTGACCAAGATCACCAAGCGAGAGACGTCGAGGGGGAGCTCGGTCGATTCATCCTCAACCAAGGAGAAGAGCCTCAAGCCATGTACAACTGGCTTAAGACCTTGGTGAATCAAGTGCGCAACCTCGGTAGCACCAAATGGGATGACCATGAAATGGTCAAGGTTATTTTAAGATCACTTGTTTTTCGTAATCCTACACAAGTTCAATTAATTCGTGGTGATCCTACATATAAGCTAATGTCTCCCGAGGAGGTAATAGGGAAGTTTGTGAGCTTTGAGTTGATGATCAAAGGCTCCAAACATATTGTCAACTTGGAGCAATGCGGCACCTCCACACCCGAGGTGCAACCCGTCGCATTCAAGGCGACGGAAGAAGAAAAGAAGGAACCTACGCCAAGTAGGATTCCCATCGACGCCTCCAAGCTCGACAACGAGGAGATGACGCTCATCATCAAGAGTTTTCGCCAAATCCTCAAGCAAAGGAGGGGGAAAGATTACAAACCCCACTCCAAGAAGGTGTGCTACAAGTGTGGTAAGACCGGTCATTTTATTGCAAAATTTCCTATGTCTATTGATAGTGACAGGGGCGACGACAAGAGGGGAAAGAAGAAGGAGAAGAAGAGGTACTACAAGAAGAAGGGCGGCGATGCCCACATGTGTCGGGAATGAGACTCTGACGAGAGCTCCACCGACTCCTCCTCCGACGAGGATGCCGCCAACATCGCCGTCAACAAGGGTCTTCTCTTCCCCAACGTCGGCCACAAGTGTCTCATGGCAAAGGACGGCAAAAGGAAGAAGGTAAAATCTATTGCCTCCACTAAGTATACAACATCTAGTGATGAGGGTAGCTCTAGTGAAGATGAGGAAAATTTGCTTATCCTTTTTGCCAACCTTAACATGCAACAGAAAGAAAAATTAAATGAATTGATAGGTGCTATTCATGAGAAGGATGAACTCTTGGTAGCCAAGAGGAATTCCTTATTAAGGAAAACAAGAAACATGTTAAGGTAAAGAATGCTTATGCTCAGGAGCTAGAGAAAAATGAAAATTTGACTAGGGAGCTTAGCATTTGCCATGACACTGTCTCCAACCTTAGAATTGAGAATGCTAATTTAATTGCTAAGCTTGAGAAGTTAAATGTTTGTGATGAATCAATTGACAATCTTAAAAATGATAATGCTAGTTTGATTGCTAAGATTGATAAATTGAATGAATCACTGTCTAGCCTTAAAATTGAAAATGACAAATTAATTTTTAAGGCTAAAGATTTAAATGTTTGCAATGTTTCTATTTCCAATCTTAGAAATGAGAACACCATTTTACATGCTAAGATTGATGAATTAAATGCCTGCAAACCCTCTACATCTAGTGTTGATCATGTTTCTATTTATACTAGATGTAGAGATATTAATGTTGATGCTATTCATGATTACCTAGCTTTAATTAAACAACAAAATGATCACATAGCTCAACTAACTGCTAAAATCAATGAGCATGAGATAGAAAATGAAAATTTTAAATTTGCTAGAAGCGTGCTCTATAATGGGAGACGCCCTGGCATTAAAGATGGCATTGGTTTCCAACAGGGAAGCAATGTCAAAATTAATGCCCCCAAAAGATTGTCTAATTTTGTTAAGGGCAAGGCTCCCATGGCTTAGGATAATGAGGGTTACATTTTATATCATGCTGGTTATCCTTAGCACAAGATTAGGAGAATTCATGCTAGGAAGTCTCATTCTGTTTCCCATCATGCTTTTATGTACAAGAATGAGGCATCTAGCTCTAGGCAATCAACCCATGTTAAATTGCCTAAAAAGAAAACTCCTACTGCATCAAATGAACCTAATGTTTCATTTAAAACTTTTGATGATCTTATGTGCTTACTAACAAATCAGGCAAAGTAGTTGCCAAATATGTTGGGGGCAAACACAAGGGCTCCAAGACTTATGTTTGGGTACCCAAGGTGCTTGTTTCTAATGTGAAAGGACCCAAGACCGTTTGTGTACCTAAGAACAAGGCCTAAACTTGTTTTGTAGGTTTATGCATCCGGGGGCTCAAGTTGGATGATTGATAGCGGATGCGCAAACCAAATGACAGGGGAGAAAAGGATGTTCTCCTCCTACGAGAAAAACGATGATCCCCAACGAGCTATCACATTCGAGGATGGAAATCAAAGTTTGGTCAAAGGACTTGGTAAAATTGCTATATCTCCTGACCATTCTATTTCCAATGTTTTTCTTGTAGATTCTTTAGATTATAACTTGCTTTCAGTTTCTCAATTATGTAAAATGGGCTACAACTGTCTTTTTACAGATTTAGGTGTTACTGTCTTTAGAAGGAGTGATGATTCAGTAGAATTTAAGGGAGTATTAGAGGGTCAGCTATACTTAGTTGATTTCAATAGAGCTGAACTCGATACTTGCTTAATTGCTAAGACTAATATGGGTTGGCTCTGGCATCGCCGACTAGCCCATGTTGGAATGAAGAATCTTCACAAGCTTCTAAAGGGAGAACACATTTTGGGACTAACCAATGTTCACTTTGAGAAAGACAAGATTTGTAGCGCATGTCAAGCAGGAAAGCAAATTGGTACTCATCATCCACACAAGAACATCATGACGACCGACAGGCCGCTTGAGCTACTCCACATGGATTTATTCGGCCTGATCGCTTACATAAGCATCGACGGGAGTAAGTATTGTCTTGTAATTGTGGATGATTATTCTCGCTTCACTTGGGTATTCTTTTTACAGGAAAAATCTCAAACCCAAGATACTTTAAAGGGATTCTTGAGACGGGCTCAAAATGAGTTCGGATTGAGGATCAAGAAAATAAGAAGCGACAACGGGATGGAGTTCAAGAACTCTCAAATTGAAGGCTTTCTTGAGGATGAGGACATCAAGCATGAGTTCTCTTCTCCCTACACACCTCAACAAAATGGTGTAGTGGAGAGTAAGAATAGAACTCTACTGGACATGGCGAGGACCATGCTTGATGAGTACAAGACTCCGGACCGGTTTTGGGCTGAGGCGGTTAACACCGCCTGCTACTCCATCAACCGACTCGACCTTCATCGAATCCTCAAGAAGACATCATACGAACTCCTTACCGGTAAAAAGCCCAATATTTCATATTTTAGAGTCTTTGGTAGCAAATGTTTTATTCTTGTTAAAAGAGGTAGAAAATCTAAATTTGCTCCTAAGGCTGTAGAAGGCTTTTTACTTGGTTATGACTCAAACACAAGGGCATATAGAGTCTTCAACAAATCCACTAGATTAGTTGAAGTTTCTTGTGACATTGTGTTTGATGAGACTAATGGCTCCCAAGTGGAGCAAGTTGATCTTGATGAACTAGATGATGAAGAGGCTCCATGCGTCGCGCTAAGGAACATGTCCATTGGGGATATGTATCCTAAGGGATTCGAAGAGCCTCCACAAGCACAAGATCAACCGTAATCTTCCATACAAGGATCTCCACCAACTCAAGATGAGGAACAGACTCAAGATGATGATGAAGATCAAGAGGATGAGCCACCTCAAGAGGAGGACAATGATCAAGGAGGAGATCAAGTCAATAAGGACAAGGAAGATGATCAAGAGATATAGGCTCAAAGACCGCCACACCCAAGAGTCCACCAAGCGATTCAAAGAGATCACCCCGTGAACTCCATCCTTGGCGATATTCATAAGGGGGTAACCACTCGATCTCGAGTCGCTCATTTTTGTGAACACTACTCTTTTGTGTCCTCTATTGAGCCATATAGGGTGCAGGATGCACTAAGAGATTCAGATTGAGTGCTGGCAATGCAAGAGGAACTCAACAACTTCACGAGGAATGAGATATGACATTTAGTTCCACGTCCTAACCAAAATGTTGTAGGAACCAAGTGGGTTTTCCGCAACAAGCAAGATGAGCATGGTGTGGTGACAAGGAACAAAGCCCGACTTGTGGCCAAGGGTTATTCACAAGTCGAAGATTTGAATTTTGGTGAAACCTATGCACCCGTAGGTAGGCTTGAGTCAATTCGCATATTACTTGCATATGCTACTTACCATGGCTTTAAGCTTTACCAAATGGACGTGAAAAATGCCTTCCTCAATGGACCAATCAAGGAAGTGTTGAGCAACCTCCCGGCTTTGAAGATAGTGAGTACCCTAACTATGTTTACAAACTCTCAAAGGCGCTTTATGGGCTCAAGCAAGCCCCAAGAGCATGGTATGAATGCCTGAGAGATTTTCTTATCACTAATAGCTTCAAAGTCGGTAAAGCCGATCCTACATCTTTACTAAAACAATTGCAAATGATTTGTTCGTATGCCAAATTTATGTTGATGATATCATATTTGGGTCTACTAACAAATTTATATGTGAAGAGTTTAGTAGGATTATGATTCAAAAATTCGAGATGTCTATGATGGGGGAGTTGAAATATTTCCTAGGATTTCAAGTGAAGCAACTCCAAGATGGCACCTTCATCAGCCAAACCAAGTACATTCAAGATATACTTACCAAGTTTGGAATGAAGTATGCCAAGCCCATCAAGACACCCATGGGAACTAATGGGCATCTCGACCTCGACACGGGAGGTAAATCCGTAGATCAAAAGGTATACCGGTCGATGATAGGATCTTTACTCTATTTATGTGCATCTCGACCGGATATTATGCTTTCCGTATGCATGTATGCAAGGTTCCAAGCCTATCCTAAGGAAGTTCACCTTAGGGCCATGAAAAGAATCATGCGATATTTAGTTTATACACCTAAATTTGGTCTTTGGTACCCCAAGCGATCCACTTTTGATTTAATAGGATACTCAGATGCTGATTGGGCAGGGTGTAAAATTGATAGGAAGAGCACAAAGGGACTTGTCAGTTTTTGGGAAGATCCCTGGTGTCTTGGGCTTCAAAGAAACAAAATTCAGTAGCTCTTTCTACCACCGAAGGTGAGTATATTGCCGTAGGCCATTGTTGTGCGCAATTACTTTGGATGAGGCAAACCCTCAGGGACTATGGCTACAAATTGACCAAAGTCCCTCTCCTATGTGATAATGAGAGTGCAATCCGCATGGCGGATAATCCCGTTAAACACAGCCGCACTAAGCACATAGCCACTCGGTATCACTTTTTGAGGGATCACCAACAAAAGGGGGATATCGAGATTGCTTATGTTAGCACCAAAGAATAATTAGCAGATATCTTTACCAAACCATTAGATGAGAAAACCTTTACCAAACTTAGGAATGAGCTAAACATTCTTGATTCTCGGAATTTTGATTAACACTTTGCACACATAGCTAATTTATATACCTTTGATCATATCTCTTTTATGTCTACGACTAATGTGTTTTCAAGTATATTCCTAGGCTAAGTCGTAGATTGAAAGGGAAATGGAGTCTTCGGCGAAGACAAAGCTTCCACTCTACTCTATCGGTATTATTTACCCTTCGCCGTCACTCCGCTTCACTCTCCACTTTGGTATAATCTTCACTCATATTTATGTGTACCAATGGGGAGAAAGTAAAAGGGCTCACAAAGTCTCCGTTTTGGCGATTAATGCCAAAGGGGGGAGAGAGTATTAGCCCAAAGCAAAAGGACCGCACCACCCAATTTTCGAAAATAACGATTTATATTTGTATCTTCAATTGGTATCTTATAATGAAGATTTCTAATTGACATATTTCTAAATTGGTATGTTTTTATTTGGTTATGAATTTTCAAATTTGTATCTAAAATATTTGATCTTCTTTCAATTGGTAAAACCCTCTTGAACACTAAGAGGAGAATTTCATCCAGGGGGAGTTTTGTTTAAGTCAAAGAAAAGCATTTGAAATAGGGGGAGAAAATTTCAAATCTTGAAAATGCTTCTCGAAATCTTATTCATATACCTTTGACTATTTGCAAAAAGACTTTGAAAAGATTTTCCAAAAGAATTTGCATAAACAAAACAAGTGGTGCAAGCGTGGTCCAAAATGTTAAAAGAAAGAAAGCAATCCATGCATATATAGTGAAAGTATAAATTGGTTTAATTCCAAGCAACCCATGCACTTACATTATGCAAACTAGTTCAATTCTGAACTTATATATTTGCTTTGGTTTGTGTTGGCATCAATCACCAAAAAGGGGGAGATTGAAAGGGAAATATGGTTTAACCTTTTCCTAAATGATTTTGGTGGTTGAAATGCCCAACACAAATAATTGGACTAACTAGTTTGCTCTAGATTATATATTCTACAGGTGCCAAAGGTTCAACACAAACTAATAAAAAGATCAAAGTTAGGGTTCAAAAGATAGGAGCAAAAGAAACCGAAGAGAACCCTGGTCTGGGGCACCGGACTGTCCGGTGTGCCACGGGACAGTGTCTGGTGCACCACCAGACTGTGTCCGGTGCCCAGAGCCGTACTCCATCAAACTTGCCACCTTCGGGTTTCTGGGGAGCCGCTCCGCTATAATTCACCGGACTGTCCGGTGTGCCAACGGAGCAACGGCTAGCGAGTGCAACGGTCGACTCCAACGGTCGCCTGCAACGTGAACAGTGCGTGAACAGTTCGCGCAGAGTCAGAGCAGCGCCAGAAGGCGCACCGGACAGTGAACAGGACCTGTCTAGTGCGGCACTAGACTATCCGGTGCCCCAAGATGATAGAGCTCCAACGGTCGAAACCTCAGAACCCTAACGCTTGGGTGACGTGGCTGGCGCACCGGACAGTGCTCGGTGGCGCACCGGACTGTCCGGTGCGCCCATCGACAGACAGCCTCCCCAACGGTTGAATTGGTGGTTGGGGCTATAAATACCCCCCAACCACCACCACTCCAAGCATCCAAGTTTTTCAGACATCTCATTCAATACAAGAGCTAGTGCAATCAATATAAGACACAATTCAAAAGAATCAAAGCCTCTCCAAGTCCCAAATACACTCCAAACACTTAGTGACTAGAGAGAGAGTTTTGTTCATGTTCTTTAAGCTCTTGTTCTTGGATTGCTTTCTTCTTCCTCATTCTTGTTCTCCAATGCACTTGTAATCAAAGCAAGAGACACCAATTGTGTGGTGGTCCTTGTGTGGTCTAAGTGACCCGTTTGCTTAAGGAGAAAGCTCACTCGGTCTAGGTGACCATTTGAGAGAGGGAAAGGGTTGAAAGAGACCCAGTCTTTGTGACCACCTCAACGGGGACTAGGTTCTTTGGAACCGAACCTCGGTAAAACAAATCACGGGGACTAGATTCATTGATTTCTCTTTTTTTAATGTAATGACAGTAGTTTTGCCTTTTAATTAAAAAGAAAAATAAAATTGATCCAGTTTTAAAGAAAATCTAGCCAAAAACCTACACAAAGTGCACAACAGAGAAAACTGGCGAAAGGCCCCATAAACGACCCAGACAACCGCAACTCGACACACAAAGCTTATTTAGAGTCATCGTTGTCGAGCTCAACACAATGGATATGCAACTCCGACCATGGGCGGACCCACAGGGGAGTCCGGGTGGGCCCTGGCACACCCTAAGCCAGGCCCACCGGGGACCCCACCCGGCCATCCGGCATCGGCCGTTCCAACTTCCCAACTTCTACGGATGTTCTGATCGCTTCTGGCGGCTGGCTAGTCACAACAACTCAACAATACGGCTGTTCCTGTTCTTGCCTCTGCCTGGCTGCCTGGCAGCTATTCCTGGTGGGCGGTGAGCCGACAACTGGTTGTTCCTGCAGGCTGCAGCCTACGCCGCTGTTCCTAGCGCCCAGCGACTGGCTGCTTCCTGCTTGGCTACCCGTCTCCGAACTCCGGTGGCCGGCTGGCGGTGTACCGTGTATGACAGGTAATTTGCAATCCGATTTTTTGTATAGATATGGATGTTTATGTGTCAGTCGAAACATCAGGTCATGTATTGCCTTTGTATTTTTATGTTACATTCGGTTTGGATTGCGAAAAATCAGACCATTACTGTGAAGAAAAATCTAAATGTTTCGACATCAACAAATATATGGGACGCCATGTAATCTCTGAACGCACATTTTCACTACTGGTCGGCGATCGTTTTAGCCACAACTGCTGTGGCTTTTTATTTTAGTCTGCGGTGCTTTATAGTAGTCAGACTCTACCCACGGCCGCTGCTGTGACTTTGTCTTATTGATTGTTGATTCACTACCATTATTTTTGTAGTGACTAAAATATGAAGAAGCAGGGAGATATTGCCTCTCTTTTTCGCAATCATGCTACAAAGAAACATAAGTTTATTTCTTCTTCATTATCTCCGGATGTTACTCAAGCGTCGACACCTCAAGAACAAGAGGAAGAGAGGATAAATGAAGAAATTGTGAATCCAATGCCATCTGCACCGCCATCGCCAACACTTTATGATGTCAGTCGTCTTCCACATGATCCATGTGAAAGACAACCTATTGCAAGTTACCATGCTAATGATCACGATGCAATTCGAAGAGCATATATTCTTAGAGGTCCATTTCAACCATATGCACATGAATTCCCAAATAGGAAAATTGGAGATAGAGATTGCCGTTTTAATTTTGTGTGGTTTCAAAATTTTCCTTGGATTGAATATAGTGTCAAGAAAGATGCTGCATTTTGCTTTATGTGCTACTTATTCAAAAGTAAAGAAAATAAGGGCAAAGGGACTTCTTCATTTACTTCAGATGGTTGGAATAATTGGAATAAAGGGTCTGAAGCACTTCTAAAACATGTGGGTTCTATGTCACATAAGACAGCCGAAGAGAAATATCTTGGCTTTATAAATCCTAATGCAGCAATTGATAATAAAATTGAGAAGTGGAGTGATGATGATCGCAATGTATATAAGATAAGGTTGACATAAGTTTGAAGTTTCTTTTACATCAAGGATTGTCATTCCGTGGACATGATAAAAGTGAAGAGTCTAGCAACAGAGGAAACTTTATTGAAATCTTGAAATTTCTTGTTGTAAATAGTGAAGAGGTCAACAAGTATGTTCTTAACAACGCTCCAGGTAATTGCACTTTGACTAGCCCAAAGATACAAAAGCAGATTATTCAGTGTTGCGCTATAGAAACTAGAAAGAAAATAATTGAAGAGCTTGGGGAAGAGCCATTTGCAATTTTAGCGGATGAGTCTAGTGACATATCACACAAAGAACAACTTGATCTTTGCTTGCGTTATGTTGATGCATTAGGAAGACCATGTGAGCACTTCATTGGAGTTGTTCATGTAGATGATACTAGCTCTTTATCACTTAAGGATGCAATTGAAGCTTTACTTCTTAGTCATGGCTTGACTTTGACATGAATTCGTGGACAAGGTTATGATGGGGCTAGCAACATGAGAGGTGGTATTAAAGGATTGAAAACATTGATCATGCAAGAGTCACCTTCTGCTTATTATATCCATTGTTTTGCACACCAACTTCAACTAGTTCTTGTTGTTGTTGCCAAGGGAAATAATGATTGTGTGTGGTTTTTGATCAAGTAACTCTCTTATTGAATATCATTGGAGTTTCTTGTAAGCGCCACGGTATGCTTCGAGATGCTAGACTTGAGAATCTCATGAAATCACTTGAATGTGGTGAACTTGAAACTGGGAGAGGATTGAATCAAGAGATGGGGTTGCGTAGGCCTGGTGAGACTCGATGGGGCTCTTCTTACAAAACTATATGCAACATAATTACTATGTATCCTGTAATCTGAGATGTTCTCATGATTCTTGGAGAGGATACTACAATTAGAAGTGATTGGACAAGGATACATTCTATGCTTGGAGCATTTGAGTCATTTGACTTTGTTTTTGATGCACACTTAATGTTTGTTATTCTTGGATATACAAATGATTTATCAGTGTGTTTGCAAAGAAGGGAGCAAGATATTATTGATGCAATTTCACTTGTTAATGTGGCAAAGAGAAGAATGCAACAGTTAATGCTTGATGGTTGGGATCAATTCCTTCAAAGAATCACTTCATTTTGCAACAAATATGATATCCAAGTTCCTGCTATGGATGGAAATTATAAGCCTTATGGAAGATCATCACGATTTGTTCATAACCAAACTAATGATGACCACTTCAGAAGAGAAGTATATATTGTGGTCATTGATCAAATTAGCCTAGAGCTTGATAGTCGGTTTAGTGAGGCTAATATGGAGCTGCTTTCTTGTATGTCAGCCTTGGATCCTTCCAACTCTTTTGCTTCTTTTGATGCACACAAGGTACGAAAGCTAGCTGATTTCTATCCTAATGACATGTCAAGCACTGACTTGTTAAAACTTGACTTGCAACTTGACAATTATATTGATGGCATAAGAGAAGATGATATATTCAAAGACATAACTAATCTTGTGGACCTCTCAGTTAAGCTTGTTGAAACAAAGAGACATGAGGTGTTTGATATGGTTTATTTGATTCTCAAATTGGTATTGCTTTTGCCTGTGGCGACAGCAAGTGTTGAAAGGGCATTTTCTGCAATGAGTTTGGTGAAGACTAAATTGAGAAACAAGATGTGTGATAGTCTTTTGGATGATTGTCTTGTTACATACATCGAGAGGGATATTTTCTTCGAAGTGAATGAAGAAAATATAATTGAAACTTTTATGGCCTTGAGGAAGCGCAGGCCAGATAAGTAGTATTATTGCAATCTTTATGTTTAATATATGCAATTTTCATGCTTATTTGTTGAGTGTCAAACTTTATATCTATATATCAAATTATTTACCAAATTTACTATGAAATTATATGTAAATTAGATATAATTCTACATGAAAATTTTGTTGTGGCACACCCTATGTAAAAATCCTAGGTCCGCCACTGACTCCGACTCCCAAGACAGGCCGCACATGGCCACAGGAACTCGATGATGCCTACACCCAAACACCCAACACACAAAGAGGAAGACCACGGTACGCTGTCGTTGCCAAGTCTCAACATACTCCACGCGAGGCTGCTCCGATTCTTCACCATCCAGTCTTGATGCTTCGCCCCCTCCAGCTTTTGCCCAACCTCCCAAACAATCGAGTCCACGAAGAAGGAAGTTTAATTTTGCCTCATGTTATCATTGCCGAGCCATAACATCATCTTACGTAGCAGCTTCGACTTTACGATACACGACCCAATCTCCACCCACATACTGGGCGCCGAGAAATAAAAGCATCAACCAAAGGCAACGTCGTGGCTGAGACCAACTTCAGCACAGCAGAGACTGGAGGGAGCGACGTTTTATAACCACGAATAAATTTTAATATTAGCAATCCACCGTGTTCAGCTGATGATGAATAATTACATCTCTAGTTGGCCTGATATGGGATTGTAGCCGGACGCGCCTTCATATAGCGGCCGTCAGGAACCCCAGCAAGCAACCCAGCCGCCCATTGCCGGCATTGCTCGCAGCGCTAGCTTCTTGCGCTCATCAGTCGTCTCCGACCAAGATCAGCAAGGACGGCATGGCTCTCGAAGCAGCGTACGACTACCTGCACGTCGCCGTCGTCCAGTGCACGCCCACACAAGCAGCAGCAGTCCTCGGCGTCCTCCTCCTCCTCGCCATCCGGCTAGCCGCGGCGGCGAGGAGCTCGTCCGCGACGTCCCCCAAATGGAAGCAGCACAGGCTGCCGCCGACGCCTCCGGGGAAGCTCCCCATCATCGGGCACCTCCACCTCATCGGCTCCCACCCGCACGTCTCCTTCCGCGACCTCCACGCCAAGTACGGCCACAACGGGCTGATGCTGGTGCAGGTCGGCGCCGTGCCCACCATCGTGGTGTCCACGCCGCAGGCCGCCGAGGCCGTGCTCCGCACGCACGACCACGTGCTGGCGTCCCGCCCGCGGAACCCCGTCGCCGACATCATCCGCTACAACTCGACGGACGTGGCCTTCGCGCCGTACGGCGAGTACTGGCGCACGGCGCGGAAGGTGGTCAACACGCACCTGCTCAGCGCCAAGATGGTCTTCTCCAAGCGGCGGGAGCGGGAGGAGGAGGTGCGCCTGGTGGTGGCCCGGATCCGCGACGCCGCCGAGGCGTCCCCGGGGACGGCGCTCGACATGACGGAGCTGCTGGGCGGCTACGCCAGCGACTTCGTGTGCCGCGCCGTGCTCGGCGAGTCCCACCGGAAGCAGGGCCGGAACAAGCTGTTCCGGGAGCTGACGGAGACCAGCGCCGCCCTCCTGGGCGGGTTCAACGTGGAGGACTACTTCCCGAAGCTGGCGGACGTGGACCTGTTCCTCCGGATCATCTGCGCCAAGGCCAAGGGCGTCAGCAAGCGGTGGGACAGCCTCTTCAACGAGCTGCTGTCCGAGTACGCGCTCTCCGGCGGCAAGCAGGGCGACCACAACTCTGAAGACTTCGTGCACCTCTTGCTGTCGCTGCAGAAAGACTACGGTCTCACCACGGATAACATCAAGGGCATACTTGTGGTAATATATGCTACTACTAGCTGTCATGTCTGTCTGTCTGTCTCTCTTCTCTCTTCTCAGTGTCTTTGGTTTTACAGAACATGTTCGAAGCAGCCATCGAGACATCATTCCTGGTGCTGGAGTACTCCATGAGCGAGCTGATGAACAACCGCCACGTCCTGGCCAAGCTCCAGAAGGAGGTGAGGACGGCGACGCCCGACGGCCGCATGGTGATGGAGGAGGACCTGAGCCGGATGCCATACCTGAAGGCCACCATCAAGGAGTCCATGCGCATCCACCCGCCGGCGCCGTTCCTCCTGCCGCACTTCTCCACCCACGACTGCGAGATCAACGGCTACACCATCCCCGCCGGCACGCGCGTCATCGTCAACGCGTGGGCGCTCGCCAGGGACCCGACGTGCTGGGACAAGGCCGAGGAGTTCTTCCCGGAGCGCTTCCTGGAACAAGGCCGCGACGCCGAGGTCGACATGTACGGCAAGGACATCCGGTTCGTGCCGTTCGGGGCTGGGCGCAGGATCTGCGCGGGGGCCACGTTCGCCATCGCCACCGTCGAGATCATGCTCGCGAACCTCATCTACCATTTCGACTGGGAGATGCCCGCCGAGATGGAGCGCACCGGGGCCAAGGTGGACATGTCCGATCAGTTCGGGATGACGCTTCGCCGGACGCAGAAACTTTACCTTGTTCCTAGAATTCCCAAATGAGTGTCGTCGTCGTCGTACAAATGGCATGCATCTTATTGTAAGTTTTGGAGTTTGTTGTTGCACACGCAACGATGGACCGCCTGTGATATCTTTAATAAATGTAACCGCAGATAATAATGAAATAAAAAGAACGCATGGCTATTGTATTATTATTCCCATGAGTTAGATGGAATCAGTAGATGTGTTACTTACTAGTCTTTGGCTTGCTTATGGGGGCTCCTTAATCAAATTATGTTAGGTTCAATTGTAGATTTCTAAAACTCTTATTTTTGGCTATGCGAGGAAGCTGTTGTGACCTGACGGTTGTGAGATAGTTGAAAGTTGTGTGGCAACATAGCGGGACGGATGCCGTCCGAGACTCTCGGATGAGCCAATTCATACATAGCGCCCTATACGAGAGGTGTGTATGGCGGTGTCAGCACATAAAACAATAGGTGATGCGCCATCGTCCTCGTCCTCCATGAGGATGGGCCCTCCTAGTTTCAAACATCAAAGTGGAGGTTGGAGAGTGCTGAGAAACATGATACTCCGTATGTGGTTGAGCAACGTGGATGTTGGGCGATGAGAAGCACTAAAGGGTCGATGAGGAAGAGATACGATAGTTTAGGGATGACTAAGTCATGTCACCGACCTCTAGAGTCGGACACAGAGAGGCGAAAGGCAAATCTAGTCACCGCTAGAAGGTGTCATCAGGTAGAGGGCCTCCGAATAAAAATAAAACGATTTGATCCTGTAAACAATGGCAATTGGCTAATATTATGAAAATGTTGGATCACAAGAATCTGAAAATCTAAGGTAAGAGAAGATTCTAGACTGGAATATGTAGATTTTCAAGAATCTATTCAGTTCATGTAGCCCTTTAGTTGAGATTCTAGATTTTTTGACTGTGAATCTAGCTTAGAAAAGCGAACTAAACATACCCTCACTAGATGTTGCTTGTTGTTCTGGTAGCTGAGATCCGTAGTAATGTATCTGGAGATAAGGACGTTAGATCTGAGATGGATGGTCACGATTTAATATGTGCAGCAAAGGCTCATGTACTCCTCATATTCCCCATAAATAAATGGCAGATGTTTTGATGTATTACTCTTCCGCTTCCTTGAATGTCGGTTCATTATGGTTGATTTTTTAGCGAAAGGTCACCAAGGGAGATATAATAGTTTTCTACTCATACCAAGATTAAGCAAGTGCAAAACACCGAATACAAAGTGGAGAGACGAGGATTATAAAACTAATAAAACAATAACATGGTGTAGATATAGGTTCAACCTACTATCTAGAGCTAGTGTGAGCACTAGGTTCTAGATTTGTGCCACCACTAATGACAAGCTCTAGAGATCACTAATCCACGAGCAGTTGTTAGGAATTGAGTCAGATATGGCAAATGGTGAACATGAAGTTGTAAGGCATCGAGTCAGAATAAACAAGTGATACGCATGAGTTGCATCGTCTATGAGTAGTATATATCTAGGGACCAAGTGACAGCCACCCACACCATTTGGGGGCAAGAAGCCTCAAAGAAGGGAGGACTGATACATAGCATATGATAAGGCGAAGTAATTAAGTGACCTAGTGGATGATAGAGCAAGCAATTAAGGGTGAGCACCTACTAGCATGTATCATGTGCAAAAACAAAGCAATAGGAGGGTAGTAGGACCAACAACAAGATGTACGGGGAGGGAAATGAACCACATAGAGCTCAAGGACGTGCTCAATCATAGATGGATACATGTGCACTTGTATTTATGCCTTCAAGAAGGGAAGTGACGTGCGTGAATGCCAACTTCAGCGACCGTAACAACAATCTCTATATGAATTTTGCCCTTAAGACCTACTTAGTGGATATCAATAAGAATGGAAGGGCTTACATGATAGTAGGAACCAGAATGTTCAATGACACCTCCAAGGATAGATATGGAACCACTTGCATCATCATTGCTAGCTTGGAGCAATAACTAGGCTTGGTATTCACTTAGATTACCTACATCTATGAAAGCAATCCTAAAATGTATGACACAACAAGCCAAAGTTTCTAACGGTAGTACATAGATCCCACAACACGATAACAACAATGAGCCATCCTAGTTGCATGGTAGCCATACCAAGCGTGAAAGCTACCACCACCATTTAGTAGCGCCCAGTGTTGGGATTTATTATGCTCAAGTAGAGAACTTTTCAAGCATACTGAATATACCATCATAGTAGTTCACCCAAGAGTATTCCAATGTATCATCATTTATGTTATCACAAGTGAAAATGGTAGATATGAGTTTTAATAAATGAGAGATCTTAATGTTCTCTTGGTACCATATAGTGTAGAGAGGAGATCGAAGATTGGATAATAAGAGTGCTTGAACAAGTGCAAGGTAGTTCAAAGACAAGTTAGTAAGGTATAGCTAGGCAGGAGAACAACGAGAGAGTGTAAGGTTCTATCTCTACTTCTATGGTTTCCCTTAATTACATAATTGCAATAGACAGATCGAGTCCACACAATAGGTACATTAAGTGGTAGGTGAGATAGTAAGAGATGTAACTCCTGCCAAAGCAAACACAGTTGATGCTTGCATTACCATTTAACAACTTATTCTAAATACATCGTGGAATACAAATACTATAAAATGGTGTTACCATTTGCTTGCAACTATAGACAATATATTCAACAAGTGGTAACCAAAATCAACACAAAATATAAGGACCACACTTATACCTTCTCCCACTACTGCAATTATATATAATCAAATCATTAGAAATCCTAATAAAAGGTGATGAGGGAATATAAGTGTGGTTCATGGATCATCAATCTAGTATGTAACAACCATATGCTATGATATACCACAAGGACAATATAGCTAGTACATTGTTGCACAAAGTAAATACAAAGTAGAGGAAGGATAATATATTAAATAAATTAAAAGAATTACAAAAAGGAAAGTGGTACAGGAGATATACAAGACCAAAAGTCTAGCTTTGGGAACCTAAGCAAAGCATAATTCAACTTCTAATTCTAGACATTTCTACTACTAAAATAAAATGGAAGAATTTAACATTGAGATCTTGCTTTGCTTCCTTCTTTGCTTTCATGAGTGGGGAGTGGTTGTACTCCTCTACTTATACTAGTTTAAGTGGGACCAAGATCCATGTGTTCATCATCTTGAGCCATAGGATCAAACCAACTTGAAATGGATGATTGAGATGTTGCATGAGTGTGCTTTCATGCATGGAGTCATGCTACACGACAGTGGATCTTAGTGGGACCACTAGGGTGATCGGTAGATCTAGAGGGTTACTTACCCCCTCACTTCCATGTGGGCTCCCAGACTCATGGGTCCTCTTGAATGTGTCCTGAGTGGGCAAGTGTCGTCCAAAATAGCTTGGCACGTCGATTTGCTTGAATGTGGGCCCATCAATCCTTATGATTAGATTGTGAGCCATTGAGAGGAAACACATGTTGATTCTAGGGTTGAAGGCTAGTTTGGTTTGCTCCTATGAGTGCTTGGATTATGGCATTTTAGAAGGCTAGTGGGCCCCCTAAGTCTAGTCAACCAATTCCTCGATCCTATTATGGGCCCACAATCCGATTGAGCTTCTTCTTAATATAATACCATGGGGCGCGCTTTCCCCTATCGACCGAGTTTTATTATGGGCCCACAAGCTGTTATTCTTCCATTTATCTTGAATCTTCATAGGAATATTCAAGGTACATGTAAAACCTGTTATTTGATAAAATATGCTTATGATATGCTTATATTCCATTTATTTTGAAGATGTTGATGGTGTTTTTAGTATATGAAAGTATGAAATGTTCACAATCAACACTTAGTCATGGTCATGAGCACACCTTGTGTTGCTACATCTTGTAGCACTCGTTTGAGATCGTAAGGAGCGACCTACACAATTATTGGAGGCTGGCCTAATGGACCTAAGTTTGCACAGATGTACCACGCGTGGAAGCCGTCTCATCTTCCATCTTTAGCTCCTTGAGATTCTACTATCACCACATCTGCTCACATTGAATGTGTCCTAAGTGGGTAAGTGTCGTCCAAAATAGCTTGGCATGTCGATTTGCTTGAATGTGGGCCCATCAATCCTTATGCTTTGATTGTGAGCCATTGAGAGGAAACACATGCTGATTCTAGGGTTGAAGGCTAGTTTGCCACCAAATGACACACAAGACTCACTATAGTTGCCAAATGGCTACATTCAAATCCATTGAAATTCAACCATTAGGGCATCTGGTGATGTATAGTGTGCCACCGGGATTGTCTAATGTTTCTACTATAGCTGCTTCGAAGGACTAATAGTTGGATTGTTTTATTACAAATATGTGGCGTGGGTGGCCTAGGAGAGCCGATATAGTCGGATTAGCTTCTGCACACCTTTGGATAGATGAGAAACACACTCCAGCTACTTACAACCTTGCAAATCAAATTCGGAGATTGGAGAGGCTCTAGTGTATTTGCATCATTATTTTTGCATTTTGTGGCACTAGTTAGCATGTGAACCATCTTTTGGTGACTCATCACAATGAGAATGTAGGTTGCATGCAAGCAATCAAACCTCATGGATAAATCTTGTATCAATCACTTGTCCTCGTTGGTGTGCATATTGTACCATTACTCTTTATATTCATACCTTATGCTTGCTTCTGTCGTTGTTGCTGGTATATCTCACTTGAGTAGAGTAGCTTAGTTTAGTACCTATTTCTATAAGTAGCTTGCTTAGTGTTGTGCTCTGATTTACAAACCAAACCTACGAAAATTAAGTAGGCACTTGCATTTGGTGAAAATAGAGCTATTGCAAAGTAGTGTCTATTCTGGATTGTTTTTGTTCTAACGAAGCTTGCACTAGTGTTGGGTGTTTGTAGAAATTTTGTATAGGCTTTTCAACCCTCTCTACCTATCGACATCCTTTCAAGTGCAATAAATCGAAGTCACTTTTAATTTGAAGCTTAACTACATTGTAATGATGGCTACAAATCATGTTGGTAAGACCACACGTTGGTGAGACAAATTATGGTTATTTGGAAGAAAGGATGTGCCTCCCTCTTAAGAATATGAGTATAAATATATGGGAAATTATGGAGGACCTATTTGTGGTGATGGACGTGGAAGACACAATCTCAAGAGAAGATCACAACATGCAATTCAATGATCAAGATCTCAACGTGATCTTTCATGCTCTTGATCCTAAGGTCTTCAAGTCCATCAAGGACTTCAAGTTTGCAAATGACATGTGGAAGATGTTTGAGGAATCATATGAGGGCACATCAACGATCAGAGAGGCCAAGCTCTATATCATAATGGAAATGTATGCAAAGTTCAAGATGTTGGAGAGATGACAACATGCTAGATAGGCTCCATAGTTCCATAGGCTCAATGTGATTGTGAATGTGATTAGGAACTTGGGGCACAAGGTTAATGGTGAGGATTTCTCCCACTAGTTCCTAAGGTGCTTGCCTCCCTAATCATTGTGAGAGGTGGTTTGAAGGGAGTTACCCCCACCCAAGAACTAGGTGACCTAACTAGTCACACAAAATACAAGCTTGCAGAAAAGGTAAGGGGTAGATAAGGAAGATGAGAAGGAAAATAAGAATGTGATATTCATGGACACCACATGATCGAAGGGCAAGAGAAATAAAAATTAAAAGGTGTTAGAGCTATATCATACCAGAAGACTAGAGTTTGGAACCTAAGCAATGCTCAACTCTATTTCTAACGCCCACACTACTATCCCACTACAAAGATAAAGTGAAGCTAATTTAAGCTTGAGAGCTTATTTTATTTCTTAATTTGTTTAATGAATATGGAGGGAAGTATACCCCTCTATTTATACTACTTCAAGTGGGGCCATGGATCCATGTGATCATCATCTTGAGCCGTTGGATGAAACCACCATGGCTGGAATGGTGGAGATGCACCAAGGGTATGTTTCCTTACATATGAACACGCTGGAGGTAGTGGAGTTGAGTGGGCCCACTAGGGTGTTCGACCGACCAAGGGGGGTCGATTGACCCTCTCACTTCCTTTTATGGTATCCCCTTGGTGTGGGGCCTATCAAAGCCTTCCTTGTTTAGTATGTGTTATGATTCCCTTGTTTGGTTACTTCATTTTTTTCACCCTTGAGAAGAAACACAACTTTGGTCCACGGACGGTGAAGGGTCACTTTGGAGTGATTCACATGGATCATGGCAAACTAACATACTGATGGGCCCATATGGGTGGTTGGCCAACCCCCTATAGTGGTCGCACCAACTAATTTATGTTCATTTCATATAGTTATGCTTAGTTTTACTCAAGGTACATTTGTAACTTGGTATTTGATAAATTATGTTCAAGATATGCTTATCTTTCTTTTATTTTGAGGCTATGGATGGTGTTATGAGCATGTGAATGTATGAAATTCTTACTATGAACACACAGTGAACATTCTAGCTTTAGACAATGTTCCTTGAATGATAGTGTAGCAGAACTGCAAAAATAACATCAATTCCAATGCTATTACTACTTCCGTTAATGACATCTAACATGATATGCACCTGAATTTGGATAGCGCATTAGGTGTCCTCGAGCGATGGTCTGATCCCATTCACATCATCATTCATGAGTAGAATATTAACATGAGATGCTCTATCATCAAAGACCATATCGTTTTTACATAAATATTATTTTTATGCTAATTGGGGAGGAGATATCGTTAGAAGCAGTGCTCATAAAGTAGTGCATGATAAATTTCACACTATGAGGCTTAGTAAACTATGAAGTCTGCATCAAAAAAGGATATGACAACATGAAGACGAGGGGCGAATTAGGATTTAAAAAACTTGTCGAAACTATGGTCTCTAATTTCCACCTAGTTAAAACCTATACAAAAAAGTAATATATCTAAATGTGCAGCTAAGATCTTGCTAGGTGTGTTGTTATCTCTACCATAGAAAAAGTAATGCAACCTAGCTAGATTCATGTCCCATCATAATCCAAGAAAGCTAGACTCGGAATGTAAAGCACATAACCTAAATACATAAATGTAAATGTGGAAGATAAAGGATAGAAAATAAAAGCTTTCACTAATAACTCTAGTATTTTTACTGTGGTATCAAAAAGCTTCTCACTTTCTCCTAATCCTCATTGGAGCCTTTCACAAGTGCCAAGGTCCTATTCGGGAGTGCAGATCCCTAGGGATTTCCTCATGTGCAAGTGAGTCTAAGATGGCTTCTCCTAGATTGCTCTGAACTATCTTCATTGTCGAGCTTTCAGACAAAGCAGCATAGGACTCATCCCCTCCATTATATGGTGACAGCCACATGAAAAATCAGTTGGTATGGCCTTGTAAGACTTTAAGCTCCTCTAATGTAGAAAACAAATGGTAATCGCAAGCACCGAGTATTAGAGGTATGAAAACCCTCAGTAAATACTAGGTCAAAAAAATCTAGAGCAAGTGCATAAGTGATGGTCTAACTCTCTGAAGCACCTAGCAAATTAAAGCATTGCACTAGTCACCTAAACTTTTCTTAGTCACTTATGTGGCTATCGAGCAATTAGGATAGTGTCTCAACAGTAATATCCATTGTGAACATAGTTTCTGTACATAATATCTACATAAATTAATAAACATATAAACTACACGTAATTCAACATTAGGACTGCACTTACCTAGTGCTCCTTACAGTAAATTAAACCTGTATATGTACACTCCGCATCAAAAGTTATGTAATCATTGTTTTGGGCAATTGGGAAAAAAGTAGAAAAACCTATCGATGCTTGGCTGTCACTCTTGTTTACAGTAAGAGTTAGGTAGTATGTCTAGTTAGTAGCCAATTATTCTGCGTGGAGCCACAATAATGCATCAAAGCATATGGTACAAATATGGATAAAAGATGGCACCAGTCTTTTAAGACCCTGTTTGATTTGAGGGACTAAAGATTAATCTCTCTATTTTAGTCACATTTAGTCTAAATTACCAAACGGTGGGACTAAATTGTTTGTAGTGATCTCTAGTCTTTAAAGCAGTGACTAAAAGAGACTAAATCATATTAATTTCATTTTTTGTCCATATTTTATTTCAATTGCACTAATGACAGGAGAATGCTAAGGGTATTTTAGTCTTCTTATGATTTATTTAATGTGTTATGAATACTTTTAGTCCCTAAAATCAAACGTATGATAGAGACTAAACTTTAGTCTTTTAACTAAACTCTAGTCCCTAGACTAAAGGAATCAAATGACCTCTAAATGTCCGATGATTTTTTAAGACGGTCGATGTATTTAGAGTCAGTCTAAAAATTACAATGTCGGTAAACAACATTTATAGTACTATATTTCTAATAGCTAGAGACCATATTCGATAAAGATGATCAACGTGCCTGCCTGCCTGCAAAAGAAAAGAAAAAACGCAATCACCCTCTGAAAATTACATCGTGCCCTGATTGATTTACCAGCAGCGTGGAGATGATGAGAACTATACAATCCACAAGATGGGCATATTTTGTCGTATTTTTATAAATGGGCCCAGCGCGCATCTATCTTCTAGGATCCCGTGAATCGTGATCTGCATGTGTGGCAAAGAATACGGCGTCGTCTGCACTCCCACGTGATCCCGGCCGGCCGGGATGGTTTGGTCGTGACCATAACCTTTTTCATGCCACATTTTACTCGTGACATGGTTTTTTATCAAACCGTTTGATTTCTTGTCACGTTTGTCACGGTGCAGGATGTGAGATTCGAACCCATGGCCTGATGGTAGAAGGGCGGGAGACACCGATGAAACTATCTAAACAGTAGAACATCATGCTTAGGTGTTTTTAATATTGAATATAAATTGTATATACATGTATATACGTTTTTTATAAGATAAAAAATATAATCGTGTCGGTCCGGGCCGGGCCAATACTACGGGCTGAGGCTACAGCCCAAACACGACACGACGTTCTTGGCTTTTGCAAGCATTATATCGTTTCTGATACCACATTGGTGCAATGAACTCTATGGTGTTTGAGGTTCCTGAATTGGATGGAGACACAATGATTTGTCATACCAACAGTAAAATGAAAGGTTGTTTGTTGGTTTTAAACGTTAGTAATTGCTACAAAGTAGCATAATTTATATAGAGCGCATCCAATTTTTATTGATGCCCGACTTTAGCAACCACTTCATATTTTGATCTATCTTTTTATAAGTTTGAGTTCATGTGACTTATTTTAGAAACTTGAGCTCAGAAACTTTCTTTTATTTGGTCTTTGTACGGTGAAATTATGTCATTCTATAATCTATGTTTCGTTCAGTCAGTCGTTGTGAACTCTCTTTTAATCGCCCACTTCATTGGTCGTGTTGTACCAAGATATATTGGATGTAGTAAACAATAATATCAGTTAGCCAAATCAAAAAATATTATACGGAGAGCATAGATGATCAATAAAAAATCTTATGATTTTTTTGGTGGATAGTTTACGTGGGTATTAATTGTCGTAGTATATATATAATTTGCTCAAGGTTTGAAGTTGTAAATTACCGCACCAATGCAATTATGCAAACAAGAAGCAGGAGATGACGTACGGCCGGTCTCAGCTCTCCGGTAATAGTGAAGTGTGGTCACAACACCATGCTGCTGCTATAGATCTAGTAGATCTTTGTGCACTGTATTTGGATGACGCTTCACTACCGCACACACTACATGCCTCCTTAGCTTGAGTAGCTTTCTAGGGCAGTTGGGCCAGCTCCACCCCAACACTGCACGTTTGTCTTGTCTCCACAAATATATAAACGATTTTCACGGGGGTACCAAATTTAAATACAAAACTTAATTGTCAATTACAGAGCTGTATAGACTTTTGAGATATATAACTTTGGTTTGGCCAGTTTTTTCTTTTATTTGATGTCGTTTAAAAAAAGATCGAATTTTTAGATGTGAGAAAAAAGAAAATATAATCCTTTTTTAGAGATAGATGATTTTGAATAATAAAAAGGTGTCAACTTATACAGAGTTATATAATTTCGTGGAATCTATATATAACCCCTTTGCTGCAACGTCACATGTCAATCATCGTCGTCGTCGTCGTAGTAGTAGATCTTAGTGCACAGTGGCGGCAATGCAATGATCATCATCTTCAATTATTCTAATCCACAGTCGTTACTATTTATTTGCTTTTGTCGACTGTAAAATGAAAGCTAGGTGGTGGTGAGGTCAGGTCATATTTGAATGATCACAAAAGGACATATAGCATACTCCATAATTGGTGATCATATACGACCATACAGACAAAGATGGATCGATCAGTGTTGTCTTTTTCATGACGCACTGGCATTACGGGTCACGTTCATTACTTTCTGGACATGCCCCTAGTATAGTAGCTAGTGTATATAGCCAATCCCTCATGTGTGGCTGGTGCATCTAGCAGCTCATGTCCCATCCTCCTCGAGGCTAGCTAGGGGACCCAGCCATTCACCGGGGCAGCAGGCGGTCACGTCGTAGATACGAATCTTTGTGGGACAAAAGATTGTTCAGATATTTTTATTTCCACGTGGATTAGGTGTGATTAAGATATATTTTAACTTGTTATAAATTTAAATCTGATCAATACCATTTAATCTACATAGAATCATATCTAAACAAATAAGCCCTTATATAGAACAATTAAAGTTATTGCACGAGTTCGTTTTGGATTTCGAAACGTCTACCTCTACGTCATGCATACGTACGTACGTTAATATGGTTTATAATTACTCACAGATTTTATGTGTGTTCCCTATTATACCATTAAACTAAACAACGCCCAGTCATATTCTAAACTAGGCTATTCTCAGCGAAAGTTTCATAACGCTCTTTCCAAAGCTTCCACACCATCGAGAGAGTGACATGAAGAATTGTACTTCACTATTTCATAGACCAACCGTACCAATTAAAATGATGCAACCGAATGACCAATACAAGTTAGTAAAATATGTGAAGATGGAATAAATCGTTCTCAGTGAAGGTTTCACACGATTTATTCTAAGACATTGGAAACGAGTGTTGATATGGTTTCGTCCCCCCATAAAACTAATTTCATCCCACGAAACTCGTTCCACTTAAATGCTTTGCCATGTCATCTAAAATTATGGCGTGACACGCTATTAAATGTGCATGAAAGCGCCATAAAACTAACATTGAGAATAATAGCCTTATGGGTCATTTCAACTTTTCTAGGTGCACGACTTTTACTATTTATCCAGATATAATTTATATTCAGGTACACTATTATGTACTCCCTCTGTCCCAAAATAAAATTTGTTTTAGGGATTTATTGGATTCACACCACACTACTATGGACTAACATTTTATCATATGAGCATAAGCACATGTGTTTGAAAGGCAAATTGAGAAATATAAGAAAAGGGCATTTTGGAGCATATTGCAAATCATATTGGATCGAAGGAACAAGGGTATGATTCTAGCACTTACTAAATTGTTTTAGTTGCTAATTGTGTTCATCTAAGTGCTAGGAAACTTCTCAAGTCGAACCAATTTGGAGAAATAGTGTTTGCCTAAGTTTGGACAAACATGTTCCAGTCTGGGGGAGCACCAGACTGTCCGGTGCCTAGGCCGTTAGAGCAACTCCAATAGTTATGTAAATTTTAGCTCTCTAAATCACAGATTTAAGAAGTTGCTAAATAGCTTTTGGAGTAAAAAAATGTGAGTTCTCCAATAGTTCTCTAAATATAGATTGTAATTTTGTTTTGTATTTATCCACATAAAAAATAAGTCACAAAAACTATATAATGCAATCAACATTTTTGTTTAGGGAGTTGTTAAATGGTTGCCAAATGTAGAGAGAAAATGAGGTTAGATGACAAGTTGTTAAATTTAGAAAGTTCATTTAGAGAACTGTTGGAGAATAGTTTTCATATTAACTATCTAAATTATTGATTTAGGAAGTCTTTTAGAGAACTACTGGAGTTGCTCTTAGCCGATGAACAAGCCGCTCTCGGGGTTTTGCCGAGGTGTCGTGGCTATAAATCACTGGACTATCCAGTGTGCACCAGATTGTCTGGTGTGCCAGCCACACGCCTAAGCCAACGGTCGGCCGCGCGATCAGCACCGACCACGTCAGCTTGGCAACGGTCACTAGGCTGCACCGCACTGTCCGGTGTGTCGAGTGACCAACGGCTAGCAACGGCCGGCTCGGCTGAATAAGGAAGGAGATCGACTACTGTACAATGTCCGGTGTGCACCGGACAGTCCGGTGCACCCTCGGACATAAGGCAATAAGGGCCTTCCAAATGAAGATCAAACGACTGTTAGGTCCCTTGGGGCTATAAAGGACCCCCTAGGCGCATGGAATTGTTACCCAAGCACTCTTTGAGCACACTACAACTCCGAATCTTTGTAACCACACTATTGTTTTGTTAGAGAGAGATTTGAACGCGTTTGTGAGCTGTAACTCTATCGTTGTGTTTCGTGCGCTCTCTCTTTTCACTTGTGAGTGTTGTTGATGTGTTGTGCTCTTGTGTGCATTTCTACTCCCATACTTACTCCGATTTTGTTTGTAATCAATTGTGTAAGGCATGAGAGACTCCAATTTGTGGAGATTCCTCACAACGGGATTTTGGTATAAGGAAGATATCTGTGGCACTCAAGTTTGATCTTTGGATCACTTGAAAGGGGTTGAGTGCAACCCTTGACCAAAGGAGGTCGCCACAACATGGAGTAGACATTGGCAGAACCACGATAAAAATCATTGTGTCACTTTGTCCATTTACTTTTTGCGATTACTGTCTTCTTGAGTTCTCTACTCTCTTGCTGTATTGCTCCTAAGTTTAATACTCATATTAAAGGAGCAATCAAGAGAAGAGTTCTCTCTCCATCTCTTGTCTCATCCTAACTTGGTTTTAGTTCTCACTAACACTTATTATAAATCAAGTTTGTGTTGTTTAGAGTTGACTTTTGCAGGATCACCTATTCACCCCCTCTAGGTGCTCTCAAATACATGATGTATGTGTTTTGTATATGTGTCTAGGTTCATCTTCATCCGTTTGAATATAGACATAAAAATTAAGAGCTAAAACGACTACTATTTTGGAACGGAGGGAGTATTATACATAATTTATATAGGTTTTTGAAATGAACTCTCTAACTCCCAATTTCTAAGTCTTTCTACCTCCAGGGACTATTATGTGATTCTACACAATTTTGAAATGAACTATTATGTACTTTAATTTATATATATTTTTATCCGGGAGATTTGTATCCAATGACCCTTGTCGCATCGCCTTGCCACCCTCCACTGCTCGGCTGTCCCTACTCGCCCCTGTCGGCCCTGGTCGATCCCATTCGCATCCATTTTCTTCACACGTCTAGTGTCATCAGCATCTTAGCTTGCCCGGCCATCGCCTCCTGCCTGTTCGTCTCTATCCGTCAACGACAACCAGGTACGATTCGGTCTCATGAAGAATTATTTAATTATTTGAATATAACATCAATAGATTATTATTTCACTTTGATGTTAGTAGAGTAATGAAGCCCATGCGTCACCTGTTGTGGATCGATACTTATCATGTGTGTCACCCATCAAAAATTGATTGTTTTCTTAAAGTGGCAAGAACATATTTATATTAACAAATAAATTTGGCCCAGACAAATTTTGAGGGCCATGGTTAGTTTTGGCTCAATCTAAGGAAAACTCTATAAAGTGACATAATAATAATACTATATTGCTTGTTCAATGGGATAAGATTGCCCCTACTCCCTATAAAATAGGACACATAATCGATACTTTATATTTAATAGTCCTTTTCCTAACATTTTTCCAATGACTAAGAGTGTGTCCAAGGATCATCGTCCAACCTAGGGTAATCGGGCACCATAATTGCCTCGACGGGGTCCCTTTCAGGCGAGAGCTTTGTTAGATTCTTTGCTAGTTTGCTTGGAAACTAGTTGTTCTTTGTCATGTAAGTACACCTAGCTACGATTTAGTGGTTTTCCCATAAACCTAAGTGTTGGTTACCCACTATGTTCTTTGGTCCATGGTAACCTGAGAGATCTAGCACTTGCTGGTGTTGATCTAAGATCCATCTCAGCATGAAAATATGCATGTGGAGACTCACATATTAACTAGTAAAACATATAATGATATAATCGCATAGCTAGTTGTAACTCGACCATCCACATAGTTATGCACTTGGCCATATAGGAACATAGTCACTCAGGAACTCAGCAACTCACTTAGTGATTTGAACAGTTAGTCACACATACATTGCGACACTCTACCAGTATTCCACTAAGCCATTTAATTACTCAAGCACAAATCAAATGTTCAATTGTTCAATCATTTGATCACTTATATCATGCACCCAATTGGCACTTGGTGACTCATCCATGAAGTTGAGTAGTAGCGACCAACATAATGAGTGTTAGGCATCTTAGTTGAACAACTTAGCTAGGTGACAGTGCTAGCTATAAAGTTGCATGGTTTGTAGTTAGGGTAGTGGAAATAGACAACGACTAGAAACTCAGTACTTTGGTTAGTGAGATGATGTATGGACACTACTACAATCTTGAATTACCTTGAGGGACAATAATTTTATGGAGACATGAAATGATATTGATAAGAAAAGTTTAGCATTCTTGTCTTGGGATATATACCTCTAAGGTCCTGAGAAAAATCATATTTTAACTACTAAACTAAATTTCCATGTTAATTGCTAATTTTCATGATTGCTAGTCTAAAAACCACCATGGTAACTCCATGTTTCATTGAGCGTTGTTACAAACCACCAAGTTGAGTGTTCATTTCCTTTTGGTGCTATTCAAATCTGCCAAGGTAATTTATATTTCCTTGAGTGATATTTGAAACCGCCAAGGTAATTCAAATTTCCATGGGTGTGATTGGAAACCACCAAGGAAGTTCTCACAACTTTAAAGTTTATTTCTATTTTGAAAATTTGTAAATGGTCTCATATGGATATATGATGTAAACCAAAGTCATAGTACTTAATGAGATCTAAAACTTTTCAATTCAAACTTTTTATAAATCATTTAGGATTTCAATATTCATTAGAAGATTAATAAAGTGATTACAAAAGAAAAATAATAATTCACTAAGTCACAAATTGATATAGGGTTTGGTGGTATGTAGTGTGCTTTATGTCAAACCTAATGTCAATAGTTTGAATCCCTAGACCACATGATAAGGGTTTTTTTATTGAGTTGCTTTATTTGCTCTTTCTATTTTTCTACCTATATATAATTTACTTAATTGTTAGAACATTCTTTGTCTCTTTGGTGAATTGGTTGTGGTCCTAATTGTTTTTGGGAGTCAACCTCTGAGAAAATCATCCTTGAGTGTAAAACCACCAAGAAAAATAATTTCCCTTATCCTCTATCCTTGACTTAATTTATTTGATGGTTTACAGCCAAGGATAATTTTCTTGGCGGTAGAGGCACTTTTTTAAAAAAAAATTTGGCCGACAAGGTCATGAGGGATTGTGGTAGTACGGGGAATAGGACATATGGTCAAATAATGAATGGAGACAATAATGGTGGCGAAGGCGAGGTCCAACGAAGAATAGGAACTACTGGTATATATGTACAAGAATGGTGAATAGGTGCATTTGAGATACTTCTATTTGATTAAGAGTGGTTGATTTCAGTTTCTTTTTAAGTCATCATGTATATATAAAAATGATATAAGATTGGTGGAAAGAAGGGATGCACAAAGTGGTTTATAATGGTGTATTGAGGTGGTGCATTATGAATTTTATCCTATGATTTTTTGGGTGAACTTAACAAATTTTTTGTGCGTATACTAATTATTAGCTTGTGAAAAATAAAATGGCGATAGATTAAAGGGGTGTTTGGTTAGAGGGACTAAAGATTAGTCTCTAGTTTTTAGTCTCATTTAGTCCCTTTTTTGCCAAACACTAGGACTAAAATATGAACTAAAATGATTTAGTCTTTAGTCCTTCACATATGTGCTAAAAGGGACTAAACCATATTAATTCCACATTTACCCCTCATTTAGTTCAATAGTACTAATAACAGGAGAATGTTAAAGACCATTTGAGTCTTCTTACGAGTCATTTAGTATATTCTTACTATTTTTAGCCTCTACAACCAAACATGTTAGGGATTAAACTTTAGTCTCCTAACTAAACTTTAGTCCCTAGACTAAAGAAATCAAACATGGCCTAACCCGTTCATATCCAAAATGATGGCGGAGGAGTGATTTGGTTTCTTCTGTTTTTTTTTTTCATTGTTTTTTTAAAGTTGCAGAGATTTCCTGATACTGACTTGAGTACATGTCGAATCTCTATCTCAAACTCACTGAAGCGGTTTTTGCTGTTAAAATTTCACAGATCTTTTATCTGTACTACTTTAATTTGTATTCCACTTGGGCTCTATTGGTCTCAACATATTTGTTAGCAAATTAAACCGATTGAATTTTGAGCCGGCTCTAGGGCTAATTAGCACAGCCAAAAACGACCAATACTAATCGGTGAAATCCACTATAGCGGAGGGCCGGGGAAATCGCTTAATTGCTAATCAATTAACCGCTGCAACCATACTGACTATCAAGCAGATGATTTAGCGGTATTTAAACAAACACAAAAGAAAGGGAATAAAGGACTAACGGGCTGCCATTTGATTATTCATGGCCCGATTGAACCCTTCATCTTAACTTGATGAAGCCCACCACGAGCTCACCCACGGACCAAGACAGCCATCTTTTCTCCCATATCTATTCGGCGCCATAGAAATAACTAATGATAACTTTATGCTTAGTTTCAATGTTCAACATAACGTTTTCTTTCAAACAATATATAAATTATATTTTTCCATGAATACTTAGCTTATCTGCTACATGTGAAATATATAAAATGACTGACACAAAGTTCTGTGCAAATGACTGACACAAAGTTATCTATGCAGTACTTTCTTCCATATAGAAGTGCTAGCTGTCCAGGATTAGTCAACATTTAGTAAGGGCTTTTCTATGTAAGACATGGGAAGTAAACCATAAATTTCGCTGAACTACTAATAGTAATCTACAAGGTTTAACCTTCGGAAAATATATAGATCTTCATGTGTATTTTACTCATTGTGTTCTATTGACGTAGTATCATCTTTTCCAATGAACATCATTTAGAAGTAACAGTTGTTTATGCAATTGTGCGTGTGTCCGGTTTCCTTTTTAGCTCTATGCTCTTGTTGCAGAGGCCAGGAGTAACTTTTAAAGACTTGTATCATCTCGATGTAATGTATTTGAACGAATAAAATTCCTTTCTTTAAAAAGAATTGTACGTGGTGAGACTTGCTAAGGGGTTCAGAGGTAGTCATGTTGGCATAGGGGTGGATGGAGAGGACGACAGCTAGGGCATAGGACGGGGAGCCACAAATGGAGGAGAGGGAGACACAGCGAGATAGAGAGCGTGAGAGCTAGGAGGAGAGCAATACTATGCTTTTTAATTTGCTTAACAACATGTTCATTGCGGATTAAAATCAGCGGTTCCTACTGCTGTAGCTATAAATTATAGAGACAAAACACTGTAGAAGTAGTAAATGCAAACTATTGCATGATCCCCTTCTACAGGTATTAGATAGTGTCTTTGTAGATTTAGGTTCCCCATTTTCTTTTATTCGTCTAACTCTACCTTTAATTTCCCTCTAATCCAGAGTCCCCGGGTGGTAGTATACTTTGGTGCCATTTGCGTGCCATTATATTAGGATGCTTTTGGGAGTAGCTTACTGCTGCATGGTTGCTAGTGGAGTGTGCATAATTATGTCACATTCATGATAAATCATAAATGATTCAATCAGTTCCGAGTTTCTGATAATTCAATGTGCGCTTCTGATATATGCATATCTCAAAAAAAAGTTCACCAAGAATTGAGTGATTTCGGCCACTCAAGAACATCAATAAAGAAAGGTCCAAATAAATATATGAAAGAGATTGCGATTTGATGTCTCCAACTTAGAACAAGCCTTACATTTAACAACCATACTAGCTAGTTTCATTTTTTCAGCTACACTCTGATTTTGTCGAAAGCCATCCATAAAAAGATCTGCAACTTGAGTCAGGATCTGCATCCCTAGTTTTCATTCATCCAAGCATTCTTGATTCCTCAAAATGTTAGCAACATATCTCTGGCCGTGATTATCATATCTCTCTCAGTCTATCTTGCAAGCGACTCCATTCCTCCCCCTTGCAATTTTTATCCAAGGATTTGCTAAATTTGAATTGCCACTGATTGTCCCTATATACCTTGGCTGACACTATTTTAGGCTCTAAGACTATCTCGAGCAGTTTAAACATAGTCGACGTAAATAAATCCATCAGAGGGGGGAGGTCGCTAGTCTAATCCTCGAAATCGTCAAAGTCCTCGAACTCCTGGAGATCCGTCTCGACACCTTCTTCTTCTTCTTCTTCTTTAATTGAGCATAGGTTACACAAAAGGCAACCTGGTGTTTTGTGAAAACAAGAGTGAGTACACATCAACGTACTTAGCAAATATCTCGTTTGGCGGAGGTGGACTAGCTTTATGTGGAGTTAGGCTGAAAGCAGTTTGCTTTTGCTTTTTCAAGTTTTATTCAATTATATAGGCCAAGTTTTATCATCAATCCCAAGTTATTATCCCAAAGAGTACCTCCTCGTAGAGGAAATACCAAGATCCATAGTCAGAACCATCAATAATATAACCATCATCGTCATCCGTAACCATTATATCTCAAATCAACTGTAACTATAATAAAAAAGGACCCCAAGACCGCTCTTAACTGTGAGCATGGCTGATATATCAGTTCCATTCATCTGCAGTAGAGGTCGCACACTTTACCCATGAGACGTGATTTCCTTTTATGCCCGAGGAGCGCTACTCCCTATTGATCACTTCCTAGGTGATCTAGCAGTGTATCACTATGTAGCCTTTACAAAGATTCTCCTGGTGTATAGTCACCCGTTAGGTTTCGCAAGTCGTACAAGTACAATACTCCTCCCTAAGGAGGTGACTAACAAAACCAAATCGAATAAACCTCGGCATCCACCCTTAGCAGAGCAAGAATTATGCCCCAGCCCCCATTGACGGCACAACGGCAAAACAAACTACACCCCCAGATTCCTCCAATTAATCAGCTAAGGGTGTTCTATACCACCCTCATGGTTTCACTGTTTTCCCGGGTGGTCTCTCAACGAACAGATCCTTACGGAGAGATACTCGGGAAACAGCCCGAGCCCCCTTTAGTATCACAAGTTCATCATCATATCCAGAATAAAATCATCGTATCATAAATATATCTCATCATGTTTATTGATTAAAGTAGAACACTAGGATAAAGCTAACCATAATAACCCAAAAGGTAAGGACAAGGTGAATAGAGAGCTAGTCAATCCTTAGATTTCAATTATGTAACGCGAGAAAATGAATTATCATGTGAATAGGACATAAGTAGGTCATATGACATTTGCCTTCACCAAACAGATGCTCAGGGTCTTCAACCTTGTAGAACTCGAATAGCTTGATCTCGAGGTCACCAAATCTTGATCGTCGATTCCTCGAAGCTCGGGAACAGATCGCATTCTATTCACGACACGCGGCAAACACGAACAGGTACAAGCAAACAAACATATACATGTATAAGAATATTACTTCATACAAGGGAAAACATTATAAAAACATGCAATACAGAGTAAATATCGCTTCTACAGTCACGCGAGAAAAAGAAACGCCGAAATCGAAACTACGGCCGAGAACATATAGCGTTTATGCTAAACGAGTATTATTTCGAACATTTAATTTGGCATACTCATATTATCAGGAATTTATGAAACGTAAATAAAAACTACTACTTAATTTTGACTAACTTACTATTTTAATAGTGGACCATTAGACAAATAGCTAATTAACCGACATGAGTAATTATAAGAGAACAGTTTAACAATGTGCGCGGACAGCGCCGGCACCACGCGCGAAACAACATGCTGAAAGCACGCGACAACGCACGGATGTCACGGTGGACACATGCAAAACAGCGCGGGAACAACACACGGACAGCGGCGATGGTGCGTAAACGACAAGACGTGCAAACGACGACGTGCGCAAACAGCGACGCGCGACACGCGAGAAATACTAAATAGATTGTAACACCCAAAATCCTGATTTTGGGATTTGTAGAAGAGATCAAAATGAAGAGCCCTTGAGGAATAATTATATTTGGGAATTCATCCTTTCTTAAAGAAGTGGTAACGATAATTGAATTATATCTTAATAAAGATGAGACACTAGAAGATGTTTTCTATAAAAACAAATGAAAACAAATGGATATGAACTTCTGGATATACTTCAAATGTAACTGCACATTCAAGATAATGTTTTCCTAAAATGAATAATATGTGTGCTTTGCATAATTACAATATTTGTGTAAATGAGTAAAGTAAGATAATAAATAAAACTAAGCATTGCACTTCATGCTGGAGTTTTGACTGTGCATTCACTTTAAAGTGGAAACTTGAATTCTAGTTTGAATTTGAAATTAAAACTAAAGTTAGAATTGAAATGAGAAAACAAAACAAATAAAAGAAATAACCTATTCGACCTACCCTTTACCTTGGCCCAGCCCAAGTCTAACCGTGTCGGCCCAGCGTTGAGCAGTCGCCCACGCGCGTGATCCATAAACACATAAGATGATGGGTGGGCTCCACAACCAGGGAACTCCCACCATCGTGTTGCGGTCAGTGGTGAATGGGGCCGAGTGAACAGCGACCGAAGCCGTGCCCATAACAGTTCGCGCTCGGAATCGTCCCCTCCACGAACACGAGCTCAAATAAAATCATCCAAAAGGCTGTTACGATCAGATCACATCGTGAGTATCGGGATTTGGCTAAGATTTGCGCAAGGGTGGTTATGATCTGGCGCCTTCCCATGGCTATTTAACCCAGGCACCTCTGGTCCTGTCACCCAAGCAAACTAGAGGACGCCATAGTCGTGAAGCAAGGGAGAAGGGTGCGGACCGGAGTGATGGCTGCCACCGTCGACCTATGCCGGTGATGCCACTTGGGGTCTAGGGAGCAACTCGGGGAATGGGCCGATGGCCAGGGGGATCAGTGTGGGCATTCCTAGGACGCAAGGGTCCATCAACTTGCCGGGATTTCTCACAACCTTGTGCAATCATCGGGGACACTACACCCATGCCGTGGTCCGGCACCATCATGTTGTGGTAAGGACCCCCTGCCATTTCGAATAAGCCTCGGTTATATCTAGTGCTTAGCTTCGCACAGAACCGTGTGCCCATGGGTCGGGGATTTGCTCGTTGTTGTGTGTAAGGCACCGTGGGGATATCATCGGCATCACGATGTCCCAAACCACGGTGAAAAGCCCTTTCTGTTATTTGCCCCGGGCTGCTTCGCTCGTAGTTACGTCCAAGCTCGAGTGTGTGTTCAGGGATAGCTTGTGTGACTGCTCACCGGAGTTGCGCCACCGTGTCGAAGCATGCCGCTGCATCATCTCGACCGGGTGGGGAAGAAGACCCTCCGATCGTCAGATCCACGTCGTGCGGTCTGGATTAGATCTAGGGGTAACGAAATATGAGCCATTGATCGGGGCACCGACGATCGAGATCATATCGTCGCATTCTTCTAGCCGCATTAGATTCAAACCTTAGGATGACCAGTGGACGGCTAAGATTAGAAGGCAAATAGCCCTTCAGTTAATTAATTTTGGGCCCTCAGATCTTGATCCATCGGCCAGGTGTGCACGCGTGTATAGCAGTCACACATTTTTGCAAAAGAGCCCCTCGACTTCTTGGGAACTAACCCGCGCTCCATCCTGTTCAAAGAACCTTACATCTGGGTCTTATTATTAGTGGTTTAGACCTTGTCTTTCTGTATTGGACCCGCAGTCCCAGTATTTCGGATAAATATATAATTAAATCTGAAAAATGATTTTTATAAAAATAATCCCAGAAACTTAGGAAATCTATATCTTCCTCATTTTAATTCCGATTTGATCCGTTCCTGTTGCGTTAGCTTCATAAAAATATTTCCTACTCTTAACAACATCATATGTACCATAGCACATATATTTATAATTAGGTAGTGTTCAATCTATATTGTGTAGATTCACTCTACTAATCTAGGTTAATCTCTCTATAATTATAACCTGATTAAAATGTAATCCCTTATCAAGTTATAATTCATATTAGAGTTGAACTAATTATTTCTTTAGATTATTTTTCTCACATAATTTATAAAATCAACAAAAGACCTAGTTTTAACATCCTAATCAAATAGGTCTTCTAGAAGACATACCTTTTCAACCATAACCCTGAGTTTAGTCGTTCTTGGGCATGCGATCTCGTAGAAGCACGTAGAATATTATTACGCAGTTGTTTTTTCATGTTTGGTGTACTGTTATGTTTATGTACTCCTTATCTATCTATATGTATTGATACGAGTAGCAGTGAGGTTACGAGACACCGAAGACCAACTTGGTGAAGTACCTAGAAATTCGAGTCACAAGCAAGTTGTGCCCTTGATCACTCTTCTTTACCTAATAATGTTCTCTGTTAATCACCGTGACATGCTCAGAATAATTTGATGGACCTAATAGGTTTCCCTAGTTTTGTTTACCCCACTCCTTGCAGACAAATGAACTATTTGGTAGACTTGCTATTGCTCTACCTGGTTTTGGGATTAATGTTACATCTGAATTATGATCATGTTCCAATTTTGCTATTGTTTTAATTATTGTTCATGACAAGATCATTATGTTAATTAGAACATGGAGCTTAATTTGAGGCAACAGTGCTACCACAAGGGTGGTATGGGACGCCCTTGGCTAACTAATTGGGAAAGCTAGTGGAGGACTACCTTACCCAAAAGGGGCAAGGGCGGTAGGTGACTTGTCGGTATAGGGAGGTTCTCGGCTTGATCATGATGTGATGGCTGTTCAGACGAGGGATTCTTATATCGCTCTCCTTAGAAACCGCAGCGAGTTTTCTGAAGCTAGTGGAACTTTATAAAGGCCTCATAGTGCTACCCTGCCTCGTCCCCTCGGCAGAGATGAATGGGAAGTCATAATCCCTTGGCAAATGGGTAACTCGACTTGTGGGTAAAGGGCAACCTCTGCAGAGTGTAAAACTGGTATATCAATCGTGCTCGCGGTCAAGAGCGACTCAAGACTCTCCCTTGATTTACATATGAAGCTAAACTTAATCTATCATATGCATTGCATTGTGGGTGTTATTATTAATTGTGATCTCTTATTTAATTGGGCTAGTATCTACTTATACTTAGTAACTGCTATTAAAATTTTGGCCAACTTTAAAAGTAATGCTCAGCTTAAACCATATTCTTTGGTAAGCCTTACACTTCACATGAGCCCCACCGTAAGTGAGCTCATGCACATTATTCCCCAAAACTTGTTGAGCGATGAACGTATGTGAGCTCACTCTTGTTGTACTCACATCCCCCAAGGTCAAAGAACATGTACCACGGGATGAGGAGCATGAAGGATGTCACGATGAGATTCGTGAGAGGTCTAGGTCATCGTTTCCCAGTCAACTATGGTTGCTGGATCATCGTCTTCGTATGATGTAATTATTTAGTTATTTTGTATAGAACTTCTATTATATAGTAAAGATGTGACATTCGTTTATGTACCATAAGTCATCATATGTGTGTGACTTGATCCTAGCACACATTTGAGACATGCCCGAGTTTGCCCCTCTAATCCGAGTGTGACATAGATGATGCTTTAATACTAAACAAATATTTAATGAAAAAACTTTTGAGTTGGTATTAATCACATTAGCATGTTTTTATAAGAGCACAAGTTAAAACTATAAATTAATTTTTTGACTGGAAAGCTAAATTTAAAACATCAGTTAAACAAATATTTAATAAATTATTTAAATCATGTGAAATGATGAAACAATATTTTTAACGCATGAACATCGTTAATATGAACCTAACGCAACTTGAACGGCTAAAAACCGATTTAAAATGTAGAAGATATGGACGTTTAAAATTACAGGGGTCTACGCGTAGTTAACCATAACTTAGGGCTAGCAAATAAAATTGCCAAGACTCAGAAATTATTGTTTTATTACACATTTTGTTGGGGGCCTTTCTATAAAATGGGTTTCTTCTTTATCACATCTTCTCCTTCCACCTCTCTCCAAAATAGTAGCCACATGGGAGTTGGCCATGGGCGCTGCGTAGGGGGTTGGCTTCCACGAAGGGGGGTGACTAGCTATGTCGGGCCCTACCGAGGGGCGCCTGCTGGTCGCCACCGCTGCATATCCTGTGCAGCAGGACCCGGGGAGGGGGCAGGGCTGGCCGCACAGGGTAGCGGAGTAGGGGTGGGCATAGCCATGGGGAAGGGTTGCGGGGTGGAGGGTGATCTGGAGGGGTGGGCTCGACATCGAATCGAAGAAAACGAAGAACAACTATTGAAAACAATGGAGGAGGCTCACCAGAAAAGAAACCCTCGTCGCAGCCGAGGAGAAAACCATCGATTGACGGCGAACCGGAGATCCGGTCGGCGCCACGACGAGACAAACACAGCGGTATCCTCGGATTTCACCAACAACGTACGGATTGAAAGTAATTGCTCGCCGTAGTTATCACCGGAGTTGGAACCGTCCCGAACTTCGGCGAGCAATTCCGGGACTTGTGGATCAAATGTCGGGAAATGGTTTCAAGATTTGGAAAGGGTTCGACGAGAGGGTTCCAACCATATATAAATTGCTAGGGTTTGAAGATATTTTATTTTTTTCGTAATTATCCTATTTTAAAATCAAAAGAAAAGAAAAGAACTCTTCTTTATTTAGAAAAAGAAAAGAAAAGCGAGAAAAAGATAGGGTAACACCTGAATTTTGAGTTTAGAGCAAAGAAATTTTTATACCCCAAAATTAAGGGTGTTACAAGCGAGTGACCAGGCTTCAGCCAAGAAAGTCACCAAGGTGGAAACCCAAGTCAAACAACGCCAAGTCCATGCTGACTAAGACATGACATGACACCCTAGGTCATGGCGAGCCACACGAACAATAGGCCGAGGGCACGCCGAGTGACCGCTATTGACATGACCACACTTTCCCAAGTACGACCCAGACATGCCCCCACTACCTCGAGGGGCCGGATGACCCTGTTCATAAAGGTCCTCAACATCGAAGCTTCTAAAGTGACCCGAATACTGGGTAGTGCATAGCAGACGCACGATATTGGGTGTACGCTACGCACACCAACAAATGACGCACACTCGTGACAGCGGGCAAGACCACACGACGCACGCTACTCCATACGACTGACCTGCGGGACCCTCCACGCACTACCAGGAGGTTGTCAGCAGTAGACCAGCTACAGGGACCCGTATGACGAGCGGATGGGACAACACTCCATGATCGGAGTACGGCTATGCATGGCCCTACGAACGACGCTAGAGGAACTACACCACCCAAGGGCCACCGGCCGAGGTCCCCGTTGTAGAATACAAGTCCATTGTAAAGTTCGGACCTTGAACTATAAAAAGGGAAGGACCCCATTTGTAACGCCTTGAATTTGGGGGTATAAATTTTTTTCTGCAATATTCACCAAATTCAGGCGTTACATTCTTTCTCTCTTTCTTTTTTGCTCCTTTCTCCCATTTTCAAAGTAATATAGAGATTTATGTCCATGCTATGTGTAAGCAAAACCCTAAGGTGATATCGTTGTTGCATCATGCTGGAGCATATTTATTTTTGTTTGATGTCGTGCCTAGGTGTACATCCATTTAATTTAGGGTTCTATTCGATGTGAGTAATTTCAATTATAAAGAAATGAGGATAATTAAAGGAAGGAAGAGGAAAAGCGGCCCAGCGCACGGTCCCACACCCCCTCCCGCGTGGCCACGGCGCGGCCCAGTTGCCCCCCATGCGCGCGCCCAATCGCCCCTCCCTCTCCCACACACCCATGATCGAGAAGAGGAGAAATCGCCTCTCTCCCTCTTCCTCCTCTCCCACTCTCTCCCTGCCCTCACTTGAATCAACAGAGAGCTCTGATTGCCGTCGTTCATCGCATCTGTGGTGGTAAGCTCCCCCTCCCCTCCCTCCCTAGTGCGGCCCTGCTCCGCCGACGAGGCCCCTCCCTGCGGTGGCCCTACCCGGTGCGGCCCCCAGGAGCACGGCCCTGCCCGGCACAGCGCCCCCCTGACGTGTGGCCCCCCGCCCCCCGTGTGGCGGCCCTGCCCGAGTGCGCCCCTGCCCAGCGCGGTTCTGCTCGGCATTCGGCATGGCCCAACGCGCAGCCCGAGTGCGCGAGTGCCCTCGACGCACTTCGCGCTCGCCGTTTGCCGCTTCACGCGCACAGTGAGGCTTTAAATTTTGGGTCATGCGTCATTTTGCCCGCTTTGTCGTGCGACGACCTTTTGATCCACCTAGAATCGTGTATGATAATTAAAGTGTATAGTGTAACGACGGTTAATTGAGTACCGAACTAATCAGGACCAATTGTCAATTTTATTTATGCGTTGCATGAATATCAATTATTATAATTATGCTGAAGTAAATAGTTTAATCCATAGCCGCTTAACGTAATCGCTATGTCTCTCGGTCGTAGCTTTGATCGTTGTAGTTTCTTTTCTCGCATAGTCGTAAATGCGAACTTTACGCCACGTGTCTGTTTAATTGATTTGTTTCATTGTGTGGTGTACTGTTTCCTTCTATGTTAAGAATATGGAATCTATGTTTGCACTCGTATAGATAACGGTCTGTTTGCGGAGTCCGAGGAAGTCGCAGGAGAAGACCTTGAGCAGCTGCTGGTTGGTGAAGGCAAGTGTCCTCTGACCTATTTATGTCCTACTCATTTTCTAATTCATCTCCTCGCATTTACACAATTAATACCTTAGGATTTTCTAGTCTTTCATTTATCGAGTCCTTGATCACCTATTTATGTCCTACTTTATGCTAGCGCTCTATTCTAATCAATGAACATGATGAGACTATTTATGATACAATGTTTACTTTTGGATATGGTTATGGCATTGTGATAATTAAGGGGGCTCAAGCTGTTTCTCGAGTGCCTCTCCGTAAGGACTTGTTCGTTGGATGACCACCTGGGATAACTGTATAGCCATGAGGGTGGAATGGGACGCCCTTAGCTAATTAACTAGAGAAACTGAGGTGTAGTTCGCTTCGTCGTCGTGCCATCAATGGGGCTCGATGTACGTGGCTCGCTCTGCCGAGGGTGGTTTGCCCCTTGGGGGGGAGTGCGGTGCATTTAGGAAACCTAACGGGCGGCTACATCTTTGGGGAATCTTTGTAAAGGCTTCGTACTGAATCCCTAGCCGCTCACCTTGGAAGTGATCAATGGGGAGTCATGATCCCCGGGCAAAACGGGAATCATGGCTCATGGGTAAAGTGTGTGACCTCTGCAGAGGGTTCGAAACTGATATATCAGCTGTGCTCACGGTTATGAGCGATCTTGGGAGCTCCTTTGATTACAGATACTATGATTACAGATGATGATGAGGATAATAATGGTTCTAATGGTGATGATCTTAATACTGATGATTATGGATTCCGGTATTCTTTCCTTTTGGAGGGAGTACCTTTGGGTTAATAACTTGGGATTATTGCTAAAACTTGGCTCTCTACTAGTAATAATTACCTGACAAACTAAAAGCAACTGCTCTGAGCTTCACCCCACATACAACTAGTCCACTTTAGCCAAACGAGACATTTGCTAAGTACGTTGATGTGCACTCACCCTTGATTTACAACACCAAAAACACCAGGTTGTTCGCATTGTAACCCCTGCTCAGTATAAGATGAAGGCTTAATGGAGGATTTCCAGGAGTTCCAAGACTATGATGAGTTCTAGGTGTGGGTTAGCGGCAAACCCCCAATCGGCTTCCTGTGAAGGCCTTATCTTACTATGTTTCGTATTCGCAGTTTGATCTATGTTTAAGACTATGTGGATGTCTCAGACATCATGATGTAATCAAATTAATACCTCTTTACGTTATTATTTAAGCACTGTGTGATGATGTCCATTTATGTAATCCCTGTGTACGTGAATTTCTGAGCCTGACACGTACATGGTTCGCATTCGGTTTGCCTTCTAAAACCGGGTGTGACACCATTTTTCTTGACACACGAGCACAACAGTTGTAACACATCCTCAGTAATACTATGATCAGCACTACACTAGACTAGGGCGCAACCCTAGACCAGTATAACCCACTGACTCAAATCCATCGCTTGAGTCCTGGCGACCCACCATTCGGAGTGATTACGCGCTAACTTCCCCTCCGAACACACACTTTACTGCCCCTGGTTTCCGAAACCACGACAAAACCTTTTTCTCTCATTGAAGCTGTCTAGTGCACCACCTGAGGTGTGCATCAAAGCTCACTAATAGGCCCTAGGACTTATCAAAATTTTGGTAGGGCGTAGTGTGCTTTTTTGTGCACCAAATGTATCTAGTGAAGGTTGTCAAAGCAAAGGGAAATTCAAATGCGGCGGAAATAAACTAATTTTCATCAGTATACTCTATCGACTTCTAATCGATGAAAGTTATATTGATTACTGCTGCGTATTACTAAATCGTAGGTGAAAAAATTGGTAATAGTAAATTATGTCACTTTAACTAATGTTAGGCATAGACATATATACATATAAACCAGCCCACATGGGTTTTTATCCATTTGGTCTTATAAGGTCCCACGAGCTAAAAGAGTGGATTTTTACTTAATTTCAGACGTTCTAACTACATTGTTGTAAAGAGGTTTTTTGTGTGTGCGCACACATATATGGAGCCATGGCTTCCAAATAGTGACCAGAAGCCCTGATCTAATGGTACCTTTCGGTTTAGCCACACCACCTCAAGCAGACCAGGCCTCAGACCATCTATAAAAGCTACCCGAGACCACCACGCATTCGGGTTTTGGTGGCGGTAGCGGTTGCTCGACGGCGGAACCAACGCGCGTGGGCGGGTCTAAGCGCGGGAGGCGCTGGTCGGTAGGCAGACCACGATGGCATGGGCGAGCGGATCCGACACGTGCGGGCGCGACGATGGCTGACGTGCGAGCACGCGGCCTCATAGGATCCGGTACGGACGGGGCGCGGTTCTGGCCGACGCACGGACGGGGCGACGTTAGAGCTGACGCAGGGCCAGGCTGGTCCAGCGTGGACAGAAGGGGTCCACGGTGGGCAGACGGACGTGGTTCGCCGTGGACGGATGGATGACAAGGACCATCAGTCGATGCATCGTCGTCCTCGAGATCTGGCCCATCACATGCAACGCATCTGAGGTGGGAACGGCTGCGGCGGCGGATCCGGGGGGCACACACGCGGCGGCGGTCCCTTGAGACGCGCATGATGTTGACACATTTGATGTGGAAGCAGCGGTAGCGGACTTCCTTAAGCACGAGCGGTGACAGCTGCATCCCTATGGCTCCCCTAGTTGGAAGCGACATCCTTGTTTTTATGCTACTTTGTATAAATATTTATGCCGACGTCAATAGGTGTTTATGACATATATTTTAGTTCATGGTTCCCCTTCCATCTATTGTCTTTTTGTGATATTCCTATTCACATTTTACGCAAACGTTTATTGATTTTATGCATTATCTCGTTACCTAATCCAGTGTGTTTATGTAGTCCCTACAATTTACGTCGTATATATAAGATATTTACGACATACACATTTACGCAATGAAACAAAAATTCACAAAAAGGTAACCGCTCCCGGGAATAAGGTCATTTGTCACTTTTCCATAAAATCCCGCACATGCAATTCCTTGATTTTATGGTGTCTGTTACTGTCATAAAAAATTATATTTCCTAATCAACCCACCTTATTAAATGACATAATCAACTCATCTAATCAAATCACTTGATTTATGGGGTACGCATGGATGTGGGGCCGTTGATTCAAAGTAAACCAACATTTTACGCGGTATCAACACTATTTTGATGCTCAAACTTGAGGATTTATATGATCGTGAATACAAGGTATCATTGTTATCAACATCTCTCATGTTGGCTAGGTATTTACACTTAAAACTGAGTGTTTTTACGCTCAAAACTAAACTTTTTATGCTCAGGTCTGTAGATGCGTCTACTAGTGTACCGCATGCCAGATTTTTATGCCTACATAAATCCACCACAATTTCCGCGGTTCTGTTGGTTGAGTCCAAATAGGGGTTTTCATCAATTATGACATACGATATAAGTATTTATGCAACTTTTCATAAGGATTTATGCTTTTTCGCGATACATGTTATTTATTTTTTGCGCGCATGTAGTGTGAATGAAAATGTCATTCAAAATTTGTGTGCAAGCAATAGAAACTACCACGACTTGTCATAATTTTTGGATCTGCATAAATATAGAAACCGCATGCATGCGCTCCATAAAAATAGCTAGGAACTGATGGGAGGGGACGCGCGACCCATGCATGCATGCGCCTGCTAGAGATGGCAACAGGGAAATCCCCATTGGGGAATACCTCCCCATCCCCGCGAAGAAAAATTTTCCCCACCGGGATCCCCAAGAACGCTCGCGGGGGACATTTCTTCCTCATCCCCATTACTCGTGAGGATAAATCCCGGACGGGGGATCCCCGTCTCTGCTTAAATTATAATTAGAACATATGTCCTTTGTTATTAATATAAAACATTATCACATATACATATTGTCATATATAAAAATCATAATGTGTACATCAAAATGAACATATTTGTACATTGAGTGATCTTTTGACAATGTAATTACTTATTTTTACCATTAACTAGTACATAAAATAACATCACGTGAAAGTTTAACGGGTCCCCGCGGGGAACGGGGATGGGAAATGCTTCCCCGTCCCCATCCCGTTTACCCGTCGGGGAAAGAATTTTCCCCGTTTACATCTCCGTGGGGAAAGAAGCTTCCCCATCCCCGTCCCTAATGGAGAAATTCCCCGTGGGGAATCAGGGATCGGGGCCCATTGCCATCGCCTACTTGCTTGATTTGACACGGTGCACAGAGAGTGGCTGACGCTTTCGGTTAACATTAGAAGCTCAGGGCTTCCAATATCCCTTCCCTATATATATCGCCTAGGGTGATGGACCCAACGATCCATTATCTGGGTCGAACTGCACACTCCAGACTGCATGCCTCCCAGCATCCCGCACCACCCTCTCTCTCACCGTAGTGTGTTGCCGGTGCCAAACACCGACAACCTCCCTTACCCGAATTCTTCCGCGCCATCATAGAGGACATCAACCTTCCCCATGTCAATAAACACCTCGAACCAACTGCCGACTGCTGCGACTTTCCGCTAGCAATACGTCTCTCTACATGTAGCGAGGCAAAAATAGTCGAGAGATAAGAGAATTATGTGTGGCCGCAAGTCACGAGCATTGTAAGACCAACTCCAGCAACGGCGCCCTCTGTATCTGTATCCTAGGGAGCGCCCTCCGCGTTTGCGTAGGCGGAGCGCGGAGGCGTTTCCAGCAGGGACCGTATACGGCGCCGTACTCGGAGGAGGGAAGGGCGACCGTTTCCGTTGCCGCCAAAAGTCGGAAAATGGATCTTGGCCGAAGGCGATGGCGTTGAAGCTCACTTCCTTGACGCGGTGGTACTGTCCATGTTCGACCGAGCTCTGGCGTGCTCCCCGTCTTCTCCATCATCATCGTTTCGTTGCCGCCAAAGGTTCGAAAATGGATCTCGTCCGAAGGCGACGGCGGCGAAGCTCGCTTCCTTGACGCGGTGGTACTGTCCATGTTCGGCCGAGCTCTGGCGTGCTCCCCATCTTCTCCATCATCGCCGTCGAGGTACGGAACAAGTGGCGCTGGCCAGATCTGGCGCTGGCCACTGTTTGGTCTCCCACAAATTACTGTTTGCAACTACACTTCAATCAAATTGATCCCAAGTCCAAATGTAGGGTTGCCCAACTAGCTTCGATTTGTGGGTCAACTCTTCCAACAATCGTGGACAAGAAATTTCGCGGATTTGGTAATTGAACACAAGCGGTTTGCAGAGGTGAGGTTTTTAGGTTGCAGCTATCCTACTGACAAGATGGCTTCTTCATCTAATCCGTGGCACCGACGTTTGAAACGCATGTACGAGGATGAACAAGTGCTACACATGCTTCATGCATCTACCATTACAGACGAGGAAGTAAAGCCACATGTGCATAGAGGATCGGTTCCAGGTAGACGTATTATTCATCGGGATAGGTCTTCAGGTTATGCTAGGCTTGTGGAAGACTACTTTGCAGACATCCCTGTGTACAATGACGACATTTTCAATTGACGGTAGTACCCTGGTTACCATTGTTTTATTTTCGTGGCAATATGATATGTAATGAAGTGTTCTTTTTTCAGATTCCGGATGACGACATCCATGTTCGAACACATAACAGAAGCTCTACAAGTGGCGAACCCCTACTTCAGGCAATCATACAATGCAGCACATCAACCCGGATTTCACCCCATACAAAAGGTAACTGCTGCCATTCATATGTTAGCTTATGGTGGACCAGCATATAGCCTTGATGAGTAACGGATGGGGGAGAGTACTATCCTAGAAACTGTTGCTCAGTTCACAAGGTCTATAGTACACTTGTTTGGACTAGAATTCCTTAGGAAACCAAACGCACATGACATAACATCTTTGCTTGATGTTGCCCAAAGGAGGGGGTTTCCGGGAATGTTAGGGAGCATAGATTGTGTAAGGAAAATGGACCCCGGGTCATTTGGCTAATTGAGTTTTGGTGTTTGATGAACAACACAATCCGTGAACTAATGTATTTCCCAAGTGTTTGTGTGTTGTAGTTCACAGGATGCAAAGTGGATTGCACTGAGGCTCTGAGGATGCAACACCTCAAATAAGACATTATAAGACTCATAGAAGACATTACAAAGTAATATTGAAGACACTTTATATATGCTAAGAGTCCAACACATCAAGAAGTAGAAGTGAGATACAAAGCTACAAAACAAAAGTGAAGTTGATAAAGTTGAGAGGAAGGGCTGACTGAATTGGAAGTGTTTCACAACATCAAATCTATTCAAACTGACATGGCTTCAACTCTGAGATGTAGACAATTTTATAAGCTTTCCAAAAAGTCCAAGATCATCAAAATCGGAGTTCGGAGCTAAAAGTTATGCCCATAATACGAAGTCGGAATTGCTGAAAAACTGCAGTAGCATATGGGATGTCCGGTGCACACTGGCCTGTCCGGTGTGCCAAATTTGCTCAAACTGATATGGCTTCAACTCTGGGATGTAGAGAATTTCATAAGCTTTCCAAAAAGTACAAGATCATCGAAATCGGAGTTCGGAGCTAAAAGTTATGGCCAAAATACGACAAGCGGACATGGGCTGTCCGGTGCACACCGGACCGTCCGGTGCGCCATGTCCGGTGCGCCATCTTCGGAAGCTCAAACGGCTACTTTTAACGGCTAGTACACGTGGGATGTCCGGTGCACCACCGGACAGTCCGATGCACCTGTCCGGTGCGCCGCAGAAAGCTGCAGAACTGCTTTCCAACGGCTATATTTGAGTTGGGGCCTATATATACTTCACCCAACCGACCATTTGGAGGTGTGGGAGCCCAAGAAACATACCAAGGCATATTGTAGACATTTCCAAGTGCTCAAACACCCAAGTGCTTAATAGAATCACTCGGTGATTAGCGTAGGTGCTTTGTGAAGTGCTTAGGTTAGTTAGACCGCATTAGCGCTTGCTCTAGGTGAATCCTAGTTAGTTGAGTGAGTTTTGTAAAACCACACAACCCCTCGGCTCTTGCGTGAGTCGTTATAATTGTACCGAGTGGGGCGAGAGTCTTGCGAGACCGTGACAACCGCGTTTGTGTCACGGCCGCCACCGTGTACCGGAGGGAACGAGGCCCGCGGCGTTTCGGCCGGAAGCTCGATAGTGGAGACGGCGGGGAGCGTCCGAGAGGAGCCGGAAGCGGAGCACCACTTGCGCGTGGAGAAGGCCCGCGGCTCTCTACGGAGTTACTCGACCGAGGTGTTTGGCCCTCGCGTGGGCTTCCCTTTGCGTAGGGGCACCAACGAGGATTAGTCGGGACCTTGCGTGGTTCCGGATACCTCGGTAAAAATACCGGCGTCATCCACGAGAGTTTGCTTCTCTACCTAGCTCTTTACTTTCCATATTTATATTAAGCATTTAAGTTTCAATCTTGTAGTCATACTTGTTTAGTGTAGATTGAAACTTAACCTTTGCGGTAGAGATAGCAACACTTAGACAAAACCTAGTTTGCACACTCTAGTTTGATTACTTGCAAAGGTTTTGCTCTAGGGATTTAATTGTGGCCTAGTTTAGTAAAAGTTTTGGAAGTCCTAATTCACCCCCCCTCTTAGGCGTCACTCGTTTCCTACAGATTGCATGCACTGGGAGTGGGAACGATGCCCAACTGCTTGGCACGGTAGCTATCGAGGTCATTTCAAAAAACCCATAATTATCCTTGAAGCAATAGCATCACATGACTTGTGGATATGGCATGCTTTTTTCGGATTGCATGGGTCATGCAACGACATAAACGTGCTCCATCGATCACCGGTGTTTGGCAAAAGGTGATACCCCTCCCATCAGTTACATTGTTAATGGGACAGAATATACCATGGGCTATTATTTGTGTGATGGCATTTACCCACCATGGGCAACTTTAATTAGTGGAGTTGCCGGTGTTGTCAGCAACAAGCAACGTTTGTTCACGGTCAAGCAAGCTGAGTATCAGAAAGACATTGAACGGTGCTTCGATGTTTTGCAAGGACAATATGCAATAATCAAAGGACCGACACGTATGTGGGATCAGGAGGACTTGAGGTACATTGTAGACTGTGTAGTCATATTGCATAACATGGCTATCAAGTTTGAATCAAATCTACAACGACTTGCTGGGACAGACTATGAAGCATCCACGAGGAGGCATAAATTTGGTAGTTGGTATTGCAACCAAGTATTTGTTTGCCTACTTAGTTTGTTAGTACAAACGGGTATGTGCATTTCAAGAATTATCATGTGACTTGTGTATTTCAAGAATGGAAATATGGTACCATCTGTTTGCCAGACGCTGTGGCGACAAACTGAGAACTCCAGCAAATTAAAAGGGTCAAAGCACATAGTTTGTGTTCACAGAAACAAAATGGACAAGTGACGACATAGTCTACGACAGACTAACAAACATATGGTTTGCATACAACTGACGATGACGCTCAACTGAGCTCAATTTCCACACATTTTGAAGGTCATGTGTCTGATGGTGGAGGAAGCCTTGCCAAAATGTCCTTTTGCATATACACATAGTAGTCTCTTGCATAAGGAGCAACCTTGTCCAAGTCCATATTCATTATGCGATCATCTCGCTCTAGTTGGTGGAGTTTGAACATGTTCTCAGAAAGCTGGATCTTTCTGTCCCTGTACATCTTCATATCCCTTCGATCCTCTTCTGTAGATGCTGTGGCCTGATCTTCATACTTTGTAGCCTTTTCTTCGAACTTTGCTCTATCCTCTTGGAACTTCTCCAGCAGCGCCATGCAGGCAGTTGAATTGCTCAAAGTGCTGGTACTACGAGCCTTCTTTGCACGGTCCCTACCCATTGGTCGCACAAAGGTATTAGACGGTGAACCAAATTTGTCTTCCCCCTGCTTCGCCTAGGACCCAGTTTCATTGACGTTGACATTCCCAGTATTATTATGTGGAGTTTCACAACTTGAGAGTCAGGTCGTCCATTTGACCTCTCGGCGAAGCATGTACCAACAATGCATAAACCTAAACTGTTTCTTGTGCATGCCTTCAAACATCTGTAGTGCATCTTTTACCTGTAAGTTTAGATTGATTAAACCCACAGTTGTTTACATGGTAACTAACATGTTTGAAAAGGATACGAATTCGTATACCTGGTCGTCTTCGCTTTTGCCACTTTGCTTCAACCTTATCACTTTGTCGTACGCAGCACAAAACTTCGTAGTGTCCCTTTGAATGTCGCTCCACCTGTGCTCCAAGGAGTGCTGTGTCCTAGCATTAGCTGTCTTCTTGTGTTCATTGTAGTAGTCGCTGATGCGACGCCAATAAGCCTTTCCTGACTGATTCGTTCCAATTGCAGGATCTTTGGACACGTTCACGTAGGCAGATACCAGTATCTCATCCTCGGCCTGAGTGTAGTTTCCAAGCCTCCAAGTTGTTACTTTCTTGAGCTTAGGGTCAGTTGCAGTTGGAGTTGAGTGCTGGCTGTCTTCCATGTTCATGCTCTTAGTAAAGGCAAAGTTCATGTTGCCTTCGTCATCGATTTCTGTTAAATCTATGCCTTCTGTGTATGTGCATGGCACATAGTCTCCAGGGGCTTGTGAAGGTTGGCCGTAGTTGTAGTTCTCCATTCTTCGGCTGTCATGGCAATTTATAGAAGAATTGTAATTGAAGGAAGCAAGACAAAATAAATATAATACCAAATGACTGGATACATTATAACACATAGTCTGAACAACACACATGAAACAGTTTTACAATACCAGATGAACCATAATTTATTACAGTCACCAAACCCTACAACACCGAACAAAGGGTTCTCGTCAACCTTAACAAACTTGTGCATACCAGTACTACAACCCTAGAGTGAAACCTACGATACTCATATCGTGTTGTTTAGGACTAAACATCAACAACCCATTGACTGGTCGCTATCATACTCAATTCCAAAATATTTTTCCAATATGTCGGCTTGAGTAAGGAGATCTGGGCTTGGGAGTTCCTCCAAATCATCTGTAGCTTCATCATCTTCAGCATTTTGCAGGGCTTCATCTTGAATAATTTTAGCCCTCTTGGAGTCAGCATACTTTTTGATGGACAGAGCACACTTCTCAAGTATGTCGCATACAACTCCAATTTGAAACAAAGTGGTCTTAAGTGTGTACACTGATTCCGGTTCACTAGTATCCACAACCCCATCAGTCACTAGACTGCGAATGATGTTGACATGTGTCTCGATGACTCGAACTAAGCTCTCAACCATGTCAAGTGGCTCTTTTTCCATCTCTGAAACTGAAAATGACCAAGGAGATATGGTCAGTTTCTGTTCGACGATGGAAGTATTGACAGCCTAGGATATTGACTACGCGTCCATGAACAAAATATGCATGATAGCCTAGGATATTGAGTGGGGTCACTACAACTCATATAACCTCGTTTGTGCAAAATGCGGCAAAAAATGTGGGTACATGGACAAATCAATTGAACAACGAAAAGCACAACATGACCAGACCTGCCACAAATTAGAACCGCTAGCATCTACATACCCTAGAACCAATATTCACGCAACATAACCCTAGAACCACACAGATCGAAACCGTCGTTCAGGTTCTATGCCCAATATTCGTAGACCACAACTCATAGAACCACACAGATCGAACAAATGAAGCAACTAAAACCTAATAGAAACCACAACGGAGTTCAGATCTGGACGGCGTACCGAGGGCTCGAAGGGCCAATCGCCGACGAGAAGCAAGCACTACCCGAAGACGTCGACCGCCACCGCTTCCCTCTCAGCTGCTCCAGCTCGTTTGCAAAAGCGACGGTTGAAGTGCGGGGAAGAGAGAGAGGACGCGAGAAAAGGGAGTGAGCACCGGCGCCGCATGTTCTCCGCGCCCGGATATGGAGCCCCCTGACCGCGTGAACAGTGGCCTCGGCCTCGTATTTTATGGAAGCGTGTTCGTATGCAGGGCATTGCTGGAGTTGGTCTAATAGTATATATATACACACCACACGGGCCCTGGACAAGTTTTTGTCCATTCCGTTCCGTAGGATCCCACGAGGTGAAGAGCGTTTTTCTTTACTTTAATTAATTTCAGAAATTCTAGTTAGATTGTTGCTGTGTATGGTGAAAGAGACCGTATCTTGTGCGCAAGGAGCGCTGGTGCTCCCATGAGCAAAATCAATCCAGACCACACCCTCCACATCCAACGGTGCTGCGTCAGGGGGTTTTATAAAATGTTCTTTGCAACTCTGTACATTTTACAAAAACCCCCCTACGCAGCACCGTTGGATGTGGAGGATGTGGTCTGGATTGATTTTGCTCATGGGAGCAGCAGGGCTCCTTGCTCATAAGATACGGTGTCATGGTGAAAGAGGTTGTCCAGGTTTTTGCGTTTCTCTTGTACTGCTCCTAATCTTTTATTTATTTGTTTCTGGCAGCGTAGCATCCACGTATTATCATATCCTTTTATATATCTATGAAAATAAATGTAGACTCTACTATACAGTCGACTCTGTCTGAAGCCGGTAGCTGGACTAGCTGCTGGAGTGTGGAGGAAGACTAGGGAGGCTGCCTTCATATAGCGGCTAGTTGGAGCCCAACGCTCGCCATTGCAAGCCTTCCCGGTTACTTGTTCACTAACAAGGTCGGGACGGCATGGCCCTTGGAGCTGCGTACCATCACTACCTGCAGCTCGCCGGCGACCATGGCACCGCCACACACGCACTGCTCCTCGGCGTACTTATCTTCCTCGTCATCCGCCTAGTATCCGCAAGGCGAACCGGCACAACCTCAGCCAACAAACGTAAGCAGCAACAGCGGCTTCCGCTCCCGCCTTCGCCCCCGGGCAAGCTGCCCATCATCGGCCACCTCCACCTCATCGGCGCCGAGACCCACATCTCGATCCGGGACCTGGACGCCAAGCACGGGCGCAACGGCCTGCTGCTCCTCCGCATCGGCGCCGTGCCCACCCTGTTCGTGTCCTCGCCCAGCGCCGCCGACGCCGTCCTGCGCACCCAGGACCACATCTTCGCGTCGCGGCCGCCGTCCATGGCCGCCGAGATCATCCGCTACGGGCCCTCGGACGTCGCGTTCGTGCCCTACGGCGAGTACTGGCGGCAGGGCAGGAAACTCCTCACCACGCACATGCTCAGCACCAAGAAGGTGCAGTCCTTCCGCCATGGCCGACAGGAAGAGGCAAGGACGACGACGAACACGCAGATCCAACTCTCTCTCTCTCTCTCTCACACACACACGCACCTGCACGTACATTTTTCCTCCGTTTATCTATGCAATAGAACAGAATATACTGACGTTCACTGCAGGTGCGGCTCGTCATGGACAAGATCCGCGCGGCTGCCACCGCCGCGCCGCCGGCGGCGGTGGACCTGAGCGATCTCCTGTCCGGGTACACCAACGACGTGGTGTGCCGCGCGGTGCTGGGCGCGTCGCACCGGAACCAAGGCCGGAACAGGCTGTTCAGCGAGCTGACAGAGATCAACGTGTCCCTCCTCGGCGGGTTCAACCTCGAGGACTACTTCCCCCCGAATATGGCCATGGCGGACGTGCTCCTCCGGCTGGTGTCCGTCAAGGCCCGGCGGCTCAACCAGAGGTGGAACGACGTGTTCGACGAGCTCATCCAGGAACACGTGCAGAGCAGGCCCTCCGGCGAGAGCGAGGAGAGCGAGGCGGACTTCATACACGTTCTGCTCTCCATACAGCAAGAGTACGGCCTCACTACGGACAATCTCAAGGCCATCTTGGTGGTAAGTCCAGCTACTGTTTTTACTGCTTTACCGATTACCGTTTTACCATATCAAGCTACAGTGATTATTATTCCCCTGTTTATATACTAATAATATATGATACTAACTTAGTAGATCGATCATCTGATATGTGTCATTAACAGGACATGTTCGAGGCAGGTATAGAGACATCTTACCTGACGCTAGAGTACGGCATGGCCGAGCTCATCAACAACAGGCACGTCATGGAGAAGCTACAGACGGAGGTGAGGACGACGATGCGCTCGCCGGACGGCAAGAAGCTGGACATGCTAGCGGAGGAGGACCTCGGCAGCATGCCCTACCTCAAGGCGACCATCAAGGAGACGCTGCGCCTGCACCCGCCGGCGCCGTTCCTCCTCCCGCACTACTCCACCGCCGACTCCGAGATCGACGGCTACTTCGTCCCAGCCGGGACGCGCGTCCTCGTCAACGCCTGGGCGCTCGGGAGGGACCGCACGACGTGGGAGAAGCCGGAGGAGTTCATGCCGGAGCGGTTCGTGCAGGAACCGGGCGCCGTGGACGTCCACATGAAGGGCAAGGACCTCAGGTTCATCCCGTTCGGCTCCGGCCGGAGGATCTGCCCCGGGATGAACTTCGGATTCGCGACCATGGAGATCATGCTGGCCAATCTCATGTACCATTTTGATTGGGAGGTTCCGGGCTCTGCAGCAGGGGTGTCCATGGACGAGTCCTTTGGGCTGACGCTTCGCCGGAAGGAGAAGCTTCTCCTTGTTCCAAGGATTGCTTCCTGATAATCCTACATCTGTAAAACTTGTGTCTTGCTAGCTGTACCGGGAACAAGATTAAATAATGCAAGGAATAAAGTGACTCTGTTCTTCGTCAGTAACTATATATTGTAGGAGTCCTGATGATGAATAATGGGATGTCGTGATTTGTTGCAACTAGTATTATTGGTGATATTTCTATGTAAAAAGTGGTGTAGCGATGTATGTAAAATATTATATTTGTCAGATCTTTTTATACCAATAATATTTACTCCATCTGTCCCAAAATATCTTCTTTTTCTGGTCTACATACAAATAAATGATAACAAATATAGACATACATACATATAACATTATTCATAAGTTAACTAATGAATGGATGTTTATTTTAAAATGAATTATATTTTGAGACGAGTGGAGTGGAGTATATATGAAGCCTTTGTAGAAAAATGTTGTCCAAAACTAATGAAACTAAAGGAGTTCCCGCAACTTGCAATATATAGATCCACTGGTATGACGACAAAAAAAAATGTTGCACTATGTCAATCAATTATATTGAGGTTGTTAGCTGCACTCGTCACGTGGGCCTTGTGGCCGGCCGGTTTAAGACCGTGGGCCTGCTGCTAAGTACCGTGTAGATTCATGGCCTATTTATGTCCACGTACGTAGCGGGGGTGATGTTCACCAATTCAGTTTGGCAAAGAGTTTGGTGATGCGTAAATAAGCCCATTTATTGCTAGCATGATCCGATAACAATAACAATAAAAATAATATCATCTCTGCATTCTTTGTACGTAGCTAAATACATGCATGCAAACGTATGTTTTGCATCGGACCTTCGCTTGATCGGATGACAGCAGATGATACTTGTATATTGATGACATTAATTCCGAGACTGTACAATGTACTCCTTAATTACAAACTGCATGCTACCATATATTGTGTCTATATACTATATTGTTCTGCCTTGGCCTTACCAAAGCTTGAGTCTTTTTTTGTTGCCATGAACGACGCAAGAAGAACTTCAATTTAGGGGAAGAGAGCCTCTCACTAGACAAGACTGCAAATATTTGTTGGTAGCCTCTCACAAGCTAAGTAGCTGGAAACATATGCACATGAGACCGGATTATCACCACTTAGCATGAGAGGCATCAGGAAGTACCAACGTCCCGTTACTTGAAGTGTGTGTGGACCGTGATTTGAAGCGTGTGTGGACCGCATGCTGATAGCCTCGATACTATATTCTACTAATTGGTCCGATAACGTGGAGAAGTGCAGCTGCATGAGATGTCGTGGAAATCCCCATCTGCTATATATTGACTTCCCAGACCCATCCCCATGAACATAAACACATCCCCACATCTCAATACCCGAACCCGACTTCGAGTACAAAAATCCTCCCATACCCATCCTCGACCGTGTACCAAATACCCGTGGGGCACCATAGCCGAACCATCACACGCACAGAACTAGTGACAATTAGCAATTGGCATAGAGAGCAAAATTTGAACATGTTAAGGGATATTCCTTTCTTGATCATCACATCATGTGTCAATGAAGATGCCATCTCCAGCGTGGTTGTGTGGACGAATAGGTGCTGGAAGGATGGAGTACCCGACGAAGACTGAGGTCTAGGGCTCCACGCGGGAGGTCGGCTGTCGGTGGTATGTGCAGCAGGGGCTGCAGGGCAGATGCCGGAGTCGCAAGCGGAGGACCGGATGGGGAAAGAATTTCTCTCAAATCTATACCCATGGAGATTAATTTTAATCCACAATACATATGTTAAATTTTAGGGTATGTTGTTTGAGTTGAATTGAGTAAATATCCGAATAAGAATTTGAATTCGACTATCGGTTTTGTATTCGTATCCGAAGATATTCGAATTCGTATCCGAATTCGGACAAAAATATGGTAAACTGTGACATTCATATTGTTGTATTAGTTCCATTTTCACCCCTAAATGTAATGTCGATGCTCCAAGCGCTGGGCTGCAACTACCACGCGCTCTGCAACTACCTGACAATCGACGGTGGTGTTGGTGGTGTTGTACCTCATTCTAGCAACGTTTGACGACACCATCATTAACGACGCCGACATGCTTTTCGAGTCGATCGACGCCCCATTGGCGGGCTCAGATGCAAGTGGCCTAGGCTGACAGAGCCCAGGTGAGAGTCTACTCAAGGTCCAAGCGAAGCAACCCCAAGCGCAAGGAGGTGGCCCATGAGGGTCCTGCACGGGCTAGATTGCAGAGCCAAAAAGGGAATTGGAGTCGGATTTAGTCTTACAAATAGTGACAACATTGTTTTTAGAGCATTTTTTGTTGAGGTTGAGAGATAGATTAGATCTGAAGACCAGATTATTATTTTTTCCTTGCATGTGTAGCTTTTGATTCTAGATAATTTGTTAATTTGAAGTGTTACTCTTGATTTATTTCATTTAGATCATTGATACGACATCAAGTTAGTGATCTATAAATTTTAGTTAATTGATCTTTTATGGTTCTGGGTAAATCGCGAAATTAGGGCTTCATTAATTCTCGTTAGACTCAGACTCTACCGTAGCTGTCTTATTTTCGTTAATATCTCTTGATCCGGAAGTTTGATCGACACGATTCTAGTTGGGCAAGCTGTTTACTTTATTTATCCCATTAAAAATTTCTGGTCAAACAGAGCTATGTATTTTAAAAAAAATCTCGTTTTTACTGAGAAACGTGAATTAATATGATTTTGTAGTTAGGAGGAGATATTATAAATATTTTTTGAGCTTCGTTCCTCAATCATTCACTCGATCTCACAACAGTTATAATGGCCGGAATTCTATATAGGTTTCTTTTTCAGTTCCACATTTTAACTGGCAAGGAAGAAATGGAAACCCATCTTCATAATAAAAAAAAATACCATGCGCCAGAGAAAATTGGAATTCACTCCGGACGTAAATGCATGGTCAAGAGCAGCAAAATTATCTCTCTTCAGGAGGAGTCGGGGACTCTATATATACGGTTTCTTGTGTGCCAGGTATGACATGCAAGCCGGTCATGGGGGCTACTAAAACTCGAACAAAAATGCGTGTATTTTGGCGATGTACTACTCGATCGGCATGAGAGGCAACAGGAAAACTTACGGGAGGCAAGTTTTGGTAGCGTTGTAGAGCCTCCGTACGATTCGTGTACCGAGATTCAAGTGATGGCTTTGGATTAGCTCAGAGGTAGTGTCACTTAGGCTGTCTGCAGCGCTGGCCACTCGGACACCCCTCCCCTTGCATGGAGGAACTCTGTGCTCGCAGCGGAGCCCCCTGCCAGGCCCTCATTCAGGCGGAGTTGAACAGGAAACCGCCACCGGTAGCGTGAGTTCACCGGAGCCTTTATTACCGTTCACATGTACTTTATGTTTTTAATAGGCGAAGAAAAAATAGTAATAGATGATGAATATGGTTGAATAATGATATTTTATAGTTGTAGTGGTGTATATGAGAGAATATAAGGAGAACCGCTGCGAGATATGAAAAAGTAGGGGATGAAATATTGATGATGTGACGCAAAAAAGTGATTTAGGACGAAAAATTTAGAGGTAACCGTTGCGGACAGTCTTAGTGCTTTGGCTTCGGCGACTGTAGCAGCAGAGGCAGAACTCAGTTCAGCATCCAGCCAACAATCCGGTACTGTATGTGTGTGCAACTGAATTATTAATTGAATATATGAAACACTTATTAATCATATATTACTGTTCTTTCTGCTGGTCTTACACGTCTATGTTCTGTTCTTCTTCTTTGCTCCTCACAAATGTCATCAGCTGGCTTTTCCATCCTCGGCTCTTGGTTTAATTAGTTCATGCATGTACTAAGTTGATTGCATCAGCATCCGATTGCGCCTATGAATCTGTAGTTAATTTCCTGTACTGTTATACCCGATTTCAAGATTTCCGGCCGTATGGTAAAACACTCTCGATTCTTGAGCTACTGAGTACTGATTATTTGCTGGCAACCATACTTCCAGACTCACACCAACACGGCCACAATGAATGTATTATTGTGAACCAAAACCATGATGATGTCAATAGTGCAGTAAGGTATTGACACCAACCAGTAGAAATTACAAATGTTCCTCATGCATGGCTACCACGGTTTCAGTTTATGGTTCAGTTTATAAATGGTGTAAATATTTGCCACACGGCACCATAAAATGTGTTGTCTGCAGGACCCAAGCCACGTTTTTGAAGAAACATGTTCTTGCCCCAACAAGGAGAGACCTTTAAATCCTAAATAAAAGAGCCTCTCTGCTAGATAGGATTACAAACAATATATGTAACTTCTTATTGATTGCCATGTATATCAGAAATATAGCACAAACAGATGCATGACAGTACATGAGTAACACATGGTGTGAGATGCACTAGGAAATACATATCCGTGTGTTTGGTTGCTGCTCTCTGGCACGAGCGAAGCTCGCTTTTCACTTCCCCACACGTGCAAACTGAAGGGTGGAAAACGACCTAAGTTGGACGCGTGCGTGCAGGCCCATGGATGAAAGCACAACCAACCAAACACGCTCTTGCGCACGATCAAAGCACGCCGCGAGCCTGGACATGGCTGTGTGGGCAACCAAACACGTCGTATGTTGACCAAAAAGATCCAGAAGGATGGGATACTGATTTCCGAGATGGTGCAAGTTGTGATGAGGCACCACCAAACTGAGGCACGTATATAGCAGCAGGTGTTTCTAGTGTTCTCCGAGGAAAAAATAGATATGTTATAGAGGCGGCCATTGTTGAACCGTTCAATTATCTATTCTTGTGTTCACTTCAATCCATTTGAGTTGGGGTAGGTTGAGTTAAAACTTCCTTAATTTTCCACCTCAATTGACCCCGACACATGTGCGTGGATTGAGGTAGATAGCCAGACAAGGCCTATGGTGGGAAAGTGATGTACCAAGACTCGAAGAAGGTATCTTACTTTACCAGGGACAATGACTTCAATTAGTACTGCTTCCTATAAACATAGCTTCTTTTTTCCCATGGTCCATCAGAGCTAACATAGAAATGAATGCACACATGAGTGAATGATGAACAACCATTAGGTATGAGCGGTACCAGGAGCTGCCCATGCAGTATGAGGTCCATAACATCAAAAGCATCAAGGTGCTTTAGAACGTTGTATGACATTCAAAGTTCCATGTGGTTTGGTGGCTTCCTGCTGCCTTCTTAGCTTCTAGCATTTGTTCGATCTGACATTTATGCATCTCTCTTATATTATATATAATATGTAGTTTATTGATTCTTAGTGCATCGCATATATGTAAGAGCCATGTGGAGACATATCTGAGACAAAAAGACTCTTTAGTGGCACTAACAAAATTATGACATGTTACCATACGTAAAACACCTTATTTAGTGTTGTGACGTTTCATTAGTCATGCATGGAAAATTGAAGCAGATGCACACAATGATTGCATGGCAAACTATGACGTGTTGCTTACTTGTTTATATCTTTATCAACTAATGAAATGTAATATTGATACTCATTGGTGAAATAAGTCATAATGATTGCATTGGCTCCATATACATATGCATGCACTAAGCGGTCGAAACTGTTAAAGAATTTGTCAAAGGAAAAGTCTATATAACCCTCTCACCATTAGAGGGTAGTCTACTTCACTCTCTCACCTTCAAAACTAGTTGTTTACCCACTCAACTATACAAAACTGGCCAAATATCCCCTTGGGCAGTTTAGTGAGTGGTTTTGCTGATCTAGAATTGCCATTGTGGTTCTAGCTGCTGCTGATGGGGCGTTGGTTGCTGACGTGGAATTACCACCATGGCACCAGTTTTGTCTATTTCATTTATGTGTAAGTTATGTGTTCATATTTAGTGTCCTCAAAAAATTCTGTAAATATTTATGTAAGTTATTTTAGTTGAGAGAGGACAATGGAAGATTGTTTTATTAATGTTTGCAAAGTGTGTCTAAGAAACAAATGTAAAATCGATTTAGTTAGAGATTAGAAGACATGCCATTTAACTTGCTTTATAAAATCAACCAAAATTTCAGTAGTTAAATAATAGAACTAGTTATCTCTAGTAAAAGTTTTATCCCTATAAGATAAGAAATAAATCTTAGACAAAAAGATTAATCTCTTTTCATATAGTTTTTATTTTTAGTAATTAAGCTGCTACTCCTAAAATTGTAGAAAAATAGAGCAAATACAATATATATCCAATTACCAACTTGTGTGCAAAATTATATAAAATTTAGATACTGTTAGATTTTGGATTTGAAATAGATAAAACTAGTGCCACGGTGGCATGCCACATCATCAAAACAACCCACTAAAACCGACCAGGAGTTATTTGGCTGGTTTTGTAAAGCTGACAAGATTAAACAATTGATTTTGAAGGTGAGACAGTGAAATAGACTATCCTGAGGTGAGGGTTATGTAGACCTTTTCATTTGTCAAATGTTAATCATTTTTTATTTTGTTCGTCAGATGTTGTGTATTATAGTACGGTGAAACTCCAGAGATTCAAAATGAGTTTGTTTTTGATGCACTAAAGTCCGATATGTCATTTTGCACTTATATAAAGGTGATCGTTGATGCTTAGAACCCATGGGGTCAAGGTCATGAAATGAGATATTTCCGCTTTGTAGTAGTTGTTGTACATATTGTATCACACAAAATCACATTTTTGGTGATTTAGAGAATTCTCCAAAAGTGTTTGAGATAAAACAATGATTTCATGCCTTTATTAAGTATACCTCTCAAAATTAAATAAATAATAACAATAAGAGTTTGGTATTCACAACTTAGTTCCAAAACCCTAAAACTAAAAGTTAGAACAACAAATAAAAGTGAGATTTTCAATCCTTTCATCATTTCCCTTTATAAACTATATAAATAAAACACTCTTTAAAAGCATTTGTAATTGAATAGTTCATGGTAAAGATTATATATTAACTTATCTTAAACGAAATAAGTAGTAAAATGTTGAATCTTTGGATAAACTTTTTAAATTAACTACCCTTCCAAAACGATCTTTTCTTAAAATGTGTGTTTTGCATAATTGAAACATTTGCATAAATAAACAAATAGAGTAATTAATATAAATTGTTTCATGATGGATTTTGTATGTGCATCTAATCTAAATATAAAATTTGAAAATAGTTTAGATTTTGAAACAAGAAATTGGAAACAAAGTAGAAAATAGAAAAACAAAAGGAGAAAAGAGGAAAGAACCAAACCTGGGCCAAAACTTACTCAGCCACTCGGCCCAATAATCACAATGTAGTCCATCTACCTAGCGAACGCCGACGGTTCGGCCACCTGCACTAGCCCCAAGACCACGCCCAGGTAGGGATCCTTCACGCATGCCGACATTGATGTGTGGGTCTGCCGGTCGACCTCACAAAGGGTCATGCGCTCACCATGCATGTGTCGTTGGCGTGTGGGCCACCAATGCCAACTGCTTCTTCTTAGATTGAGATGAATCCTCAACCGAAATGTGATGTTGGTGGGGGGATCCTTCAAATTCCAATCAAGTGTCCCGACGCATAAATACCAAGGCCCCTGCGACCTTACCATCGCCAAACCATGGACCATGAGGAAACCAAGCACAGAGAAACTTGAGCCACATCCCAGTGGACAAGAACTTGTTGGCCGAGCAAGAAGAGATGGAACTAATGCCATAACTACACGCCTTTACCATCGCTCAGCAGGAGATCAGGGGGCTCATTAGGGGCCATTGAATCGTGCATTGCTTCATCGGGCGTGAGAGGCCGGGAGTAGATGGCGATTTCTCGCCGGTGGTTAGGCACCAACGTTGAATTACAAGAACTCTTGGAGCAGCACTATGATCACCACAGTTCCCGGTAACAGGACCTTTACGAATTCACGGTTCACTCGGTTTTGTTTAGCACTGACCGATGTTGAGTTTGGCTCGTAGAGAAGCTTGTCGAGTCTGCGCTGTCGTGCGACCGTCGTGGGCATGTGGCGGCACCGCCTGGGTTCTCGGCCAGTGTAGGGGGAGAGCAAGGGAATCATGGACCGAGCGATCGGATCAAACGATCCTATGCAACCCAAGTGCACTGTTTGGACCAACCTTGATCATGGTCGTTGGATCATGGATGAGCGGTGAGGATTAGATCGCGTTTTCATAAAAGTATAGACCGTAGATATGGAATTGTGTGGTTTTCATTTGACATCTGTTCATAAAGAATTTGATCTAATCTCGATCATTTGTATTAAACCGAACGACCGAGGACAGCCCGTACCCCTTCGGGCGGCAGCTTTGCTAAATAGACCCCGAGTAATTATAGAATCAACCTGTCATCATCTCCAGTTCAAAAACAATTAAAAATCGAGTCCAAATTTTAGCGCATTAGCCCCTGGATTTTAGGGAATAGTGACTGCAGTCCAAAGAATTCCCTGGAATTGGTAAATTGGAATTAGAAATTCTCTTTCAATATAAAAAAAATAATCCCTAAAAGATTAGGAAATTCATATCTTATTCGTTTAACTCCGAATTTAGTGATTTTTGAACCTACGATTTTGTAGCGGTGCATAGAATATTCCTACGTAGTTTGTTTTCATGTTTGGTGTAATGTTATTTTTATGTACTCCTTGTCTATTTGTATGTATTGCTATGAATAGTAGGTAGGTCACGAGGAATCTGAAGACCAAATTGGAAAAGTAACTAGAGTTGCACCAAAAAAGCAAGTTGTGCCCTTAATCACTCTTCTTTACCTAATAATGTTCCTGTTAATCACTGTGATATGCTCATGTTAATTTGATGGGACATAATAGGTTGCCCTAGTTTTGTTTACCCCACACCTTGCAGACAAATGAACTATTGGATAGTTTGGCTATGCTCTACCTGGTTTTTGGGAAGTAATGCTATATGACATATGATCATGCTTTATCATTGTTACTGGATTATTTATTGTTCATGATAAGATTAAGGTGTTAATTGGAACATGGATCTTAACTTGAGATAATAGTGCTACCACAAGGGTGGAATGGGACACCCTTTGTTGATTAATTAGGAAAGCTAGTGTGACTTTGTCCTTTCCCGAAAGGGGCAAGCAGGGTGGAATGCAGGTATAGGGAGGTCCTGAGATCTAACTGTTTGTAAAGCTTTTTGGACGAGGTGGAGTGAAGGTATAGGGATTCCTATATCACCTTCGGCCCGGAATCCGTAGCGGCTTCTCTCATCTAGTGGAACTTTGTAAAGGCCTCGCAGTGGATCCCTAGCCATTCACCTTGAGAGTGTCTAAGGGTCTTGCAAACCCTGGCTAAACGGGAAACACGTCTTGCGGGTAAAGATGCGCAACCTCTGCAGAGTGTAAAACATGTATATCAGTCGTGCTCATGGTCAAGAACGACTTACGACTCTCACATGATTAATAACTTATGGAATTAAACTTAATCTGTCATTTGCATTGCGCTGTGGGATTTATTATTAATTGTTATCTCTTATTTAATTGAGATGGTATCTAATTATACTTAGTAACTTTTAATAAAATTTTGACCAACTTGTTAAAAGCAACGCTCAGCCTTAACCATTCTCTTTGGTAAGCCATACACTAAACATGAGCCCCCACCATAAGTGAGCTCATGCACATTATTCCCCAAAACTTGTTGAGCGATGAACATATGTGAGCTCACCCTTGTTGTACTCACACCTAGGTCAAGAACAGGGTACCGCAAGATGAGCAGCATGAAGGATGCTGCGATGAGTTCGTGAGAGGTTTGGGCCGTCGTCTCCCAGTCAACTTTGGTTGCAGAGGATCGTTGTCATCATATAATGTAATTATTTAGCTATTTTGTATAGAACCCCTATTATATAATAAAGATGTGACACTGATTTTTATACCATGTGTCATCATATGTGTGATACTTGATCCTAGCACATATTTGATTCGCGCCCGAGTTTGCCCTTAAATCCGGGTGAGGACACATATATACTCAACCAAATAGTTGTTTTCCTCATGAGCATTACTTTTCATTGTAGTGGAGTAGCCGGTAGGAGATCAAAGGAGGATCGAACAAGCACTCAGAAGTACCAACTTTTAACCAAATGGGCATGAGAGTTGTCAGGATTACATTTTCACTTGTTTGCACCCAAATGTAACGTTTCCTTCTTCAGCTGCTTAAACACTTGCATCTGTTCGTTCATGGACTACAATGTTTATCTTCTCTACCTACACATGTTATCTGCTAGTAACCACTAGCATAAGTCACACTACTGTTGATACGGATAAAAACAGTTAGACGGTGAGTGTCCAGTTCCAACATAGAAACAACATATGTTATATGTTATGAACTTCCATAGAAAAGAATAGTGTAGTGCAAAGATTAACCTATTGTGTTCTGTTCTCTCTAAGCCCATTGTTGTCTAGTAAATTTCACCATACGTCCAATGCACAGAACGTGTATGAATTAGTTACTAGGTGCGGTATACATTTGAAAGCCTGTTTATGAAGCATTCGTCATACTTACAGTGTAATGAACCATGTGATACATCGATGTTTAGTTGGGAACATGTTGGTAGTGAGGCAAAGCCTATTAAACAAAAAACTAACCAATATTGACCAAATAAATGGGTGGTTTTTGGTTAATAGTGACATTTCTCTCTAATGATTTCTTTAGAAACCACCTTTGAATTAATATTTTTTTGTTGGTATCATCATGTCTAGAGGATTGGATATGCTTCACTAGCAAAAAAATGTATACCACATTCAACTAAGACACCATGCGAGTAAGAGACCATAGTTCGTTACCACTAGTGGCTTTGTTAAATAGAAAAGAGTTGAAGCAACCCGATCCAACGCATGCACATGGATGTAGTAAAAGTAGGTGTATGTCCTCGCATTCTGGAAGTAGTGTCGCATGCCTTAATCTCATGGATTTTACCTTAGAAGCCCATTAGACCTCTCATGGATCAATAATATCTTATTTTTGTTCTTTATGGATTACATCCATAGGATTTATGATGATCGCCTCTTTGACACATCAATTCACAACATTTTTAACAATGAACAATCTTGCTTAAATAAATTAGTGGTAGTACAAAAATGTTGCTTTTAAAAATAATGACAGAATCAAATATATTTTTATTACTTAGTAAAAAAGAAATATTTCCATTAAATTTGTTCCTTGTTAGCTACATATATACGCAAAGGTTATATTTCAATTGGCAGAATGTATATTTTTGTTATCTCAATTAGTTAGTAATACTAGGATGTCATAGACCATAGAAGAATATAATGTTTGACTCACACTGCATGGCAGGAGTAAAACAAGGACACATCAGGCCTTACACATGTGTGTTCACTTGGCTATATCTGCAACCAACTACATGTATTTGGTGACCATAAACAAATCATCATTTTCACATGTTACACCAAATTCAATAGAAATGCACGCACACTACAACGGATGGGCTGCCATTAGGTACGAGAGGCACCAGGACTACCCAACATCCTCTGGAACCCTAATTGATACCCAAAGTTTTGTATTCCATATTGGTAGCACCATACTCATTGCTGGTGGCAGCTTGGCTGCAAATATGTTGCGACTTTCAATGCCGCACTCGAAATCATGGCAAGGGACGATCTATGGATACCACTCACAACAAGGCACTCAAAATCCTATTGTGAGAATGATACCTAATTTGATCACATCAGGAAATGTCAATTTCTATTTTATTGTTCCATATGGGAACAATTCAAATCTATATCAACTTATTAGTGTATGTCCCCTCGTTGGTGCTATATAAATCACCATGTGTAGACCTGTGTATATCCATCTAGTTCCTTATATACAATTGGTCTCATTTTATTCTCACATTGGAATATAGCACAAGGGAAAGTGATGTACCAAGGCTCGAATAAGGTATCTTACTTTACCAGGGACATGACTTCAATTATTATAGCTTTCTTGTTTGGATCCCAGGAGCTAAAGTAAAAGTGACTAAAGTTTAGTCACTTGATGAGCTAAAGATCCAAACGGGAAAAGTTAAAAATGACAAAATGGTAAACATAGATCTTTTTACTTTTAGCTCATAAGGAGGAGCTAAAATTTAGTTAGTTTGCTTTAGCTCTAGGATCCAAAAAGGCCCTAATATAGCTTCTTTTTCCCCATGTTCGATCGGAGCTAACAGAGAAATGGATGCACATGAGTGGATGATGAGCAACCATTAGGTATGAGAGGTACCAGGAGCTACCAATGGAGTATGAGGTTCACAATGCCAAAAAGCATCAAGGTGCTCTTGAACTTTGTACAACACTCAAAGTTCCATATGGTCTGGTGACTTCCTGCTGTCTTCCAAGCATCTAGCATTTGTTCAATCTAACATTTATGTATCTCCCTCATATTATATATGTAGTTTGTTGGTCCTTAGTGCATCCCATATACGGGAAAAGCCATGTGGAGAAATCTCTGAGGCAAAGGCCACTTCAGTGGCACTAGCAAAATTATGGCATAATTCTACCCTCAAGGTAGAACATATTACTTTGTGTTGTTGCGTTTCATTAGTGATTAGTGACAAACAAATTGAATCAGAAGCCCACTATGATTACATGGCAAATTATAACATGTTTTTTAATTGTTTATAACTTTCTCAACTAATGAAATGTCATGTTGATACTCACTAGTGAAATAAGCCATGGGCAGACGAACATGGGGCAAAGTGGGATAAGCACCGGGAGTTTATGAGTCACAAACCACCGACATTCTCTAACTCCACGGACCCACTACAAGCAGATGACTGGTTAAAATCTATGGACAAGATGCTCAACATAGCTCAGTTCTCTGATAGAGAGAAGGTGTTATATGCACCGGGTCGCCTTACCGGCCCCGCTGCGGATTGGTGGGATGCATACTGCGCTGCTCACACTGCTGTCAACACAATTACCTGGGCAGAATTCTCCACTCAATTCAGAAATTACCATATTCCTGCTGGACTTATGAAGATTAAAAGGAAGGAGTTTCTAACCATCAAGTAGGGAGGTATGTCCCTAAGCGAATATAGAGACAAATCTATCCAGCTATCTCGATATGCTCCTAGGGATGTTGAGAAGAAGCAGAAGCTCTTTCTGGAAGGTTTGATTAGTCCTCTACAATACCAACTGGTATCACATACTTTCTCGTCCTTCCAAAGACTACTGGACAAAGCTATTGCTCTGGAAACCAAGAGGTTTGAGTTTGGAGAAAAGAGAAAGGCTGCTAACCAGGGACAGGATGGAAGTAGTTCCCGTCCTCGATATACTACTACTCAAAGAACACCCGCTCATGGCAGTTCTGGACAGCAAACTCAACAGACACCTACTGCTCCTCCTCAAGCAAGCACCCCAGCAGAACCTGTTGCTCCTAATACGTCCACGAACAGATCGTGCTTCAAGTGTGGATAGTCTGGACACTACGCCAACTACTGTCCCAACAAGGCTGCCTATACTACTCCGGCTCCGATGAAGCAGGGTCAGGCCTCGGCAGGCAAGAGTCAGCCCTTATCTGTCAATCGAGGTCAGGTCAACCAAGCAGAAGTGGAAGTTGAACCTGGTGAACCTGAAAACCAAGAAGAAGTACTGGTTGAAGAAGTTGGTGAAGAAGTCAACAAGCAGCAAGATTAGAGCATATAAATATATAAACATAAATATATAAGTAGTATTTGTAAAGACCTAAATATTAATTTAGTTAGTAGCTAGTATTATACTATTTTAGGAATAATAATAAGGTTTATTTGACCCTATGTGTTGCTAATGAGTTATGCATCATGCTGAGATGTGCATATGTTTTGAGACAAAAAGCGCTACACCCTTTTTCTTACTAATTTCGAGGACGAGATTTCTTTTAAGGGGGTAAGATTTGTAAAGCCCAAAATTGGTAGAAAAAATATAATAATAAAATAAATAATTAAATATATTGGTGATAGTGTTTCTAGAATTTTTGAAACCTTAGGAATTTATCGGGACCTTTCCTCTTCATAATCAATTGAGAGTACTAAATTAATTAAATGACCAATAAATAGATAAAGAGAGGTTGGTCTCTTGCTATTGATGTTGTGGTGATGCATTTTATGGAAAACATAAACTTGACCTCCAATTTTAAATGAAAACATAAATATGAGGAAGGGAATTCAATGAAACCATTTAGTCCTTCCATAAATAAATGACAAGGAAAATAAAAAAGTAATATGGTCAACAGTGGATATTATATTCACATTATTATTAATTTTGGTATTTGGAAATTTGAAGTTCAAAATAGGAGTTTAAATTTTATTTAGATATCTGAAATTAAAATAGAAAAGAAAAGAACAAATGAAAAACCTTACCCTGGGTCGAATTTCCCCTTGGCCCATATCTACTCCCCTCCCCTCGGCCCACTGCCACGTGCGCGCTCAGGCCACTGCCTCCCATGCTCTCGCTCACCGGTGGGCGGGACCCGCGTGTCAGCCTATTTCACCGCCTCACCTATGCTTGGGAACTACCTGTCAACCCGAGCGCTGTGTGATTGGCGTGTGGTACCGCTTCGTCAGGAGTGTCACCAACCTCCTGCGAACCTCGCGCTCTGCTCCGCATGGCCGAACTCCGTCAACTGCCCACCCACCTAGGCCGTGGCCGTTATACCCTCGCCCTCGGGCCATAAAACCGGAATCCCGCACCCCCTTCCGTCCTCCACACCCAACCTCTGGTTAAAGCCTTCCGCTGCAGAGTATAGGGAGAGAAAGAGTGTGCTGGTGGGTGCCGTTGTGCGAGTGCCCCACCTGCGCGGACAACGAAACGCCTGGGAGCAACACCGTGATCGAGCGGAGACTCTGCGACTCCAATTTGGGCGAAAAAGTGGGCGGATCGTGGTCAATTGCTCGTCGGAGCGGAAGCATTGTCGCAGGTCCGCATGCCGCCGTGGGTGGCCCTATTGCTGCCTCCAACGTGTAGCGCCTATCCGTGACCAATTTAGTGCACCGAGGCCTTGGCTCGACTGTTCGCTGGCGTACCTTGCCGCGCGGCGGCGCCGCCACCTCTGGGGAAAGCCAGATAATGGGTGTGAGGTGGGAGAGTTCACGGTAGGAGACGGCTCTGATGAATAAAGAGTATCTTGATGGTTCCGAAAATTCTAGTACACATCATAGAGGTCTACTTGGACTTGAGGGATCCAAGTAAAATATTCAAAGACCACAAAAGATTTTAGAGCCTTCTAATAAATAAAAATAGCTATAAGAAAATGAGAATAATTGCCAGAAAAATCCGGTAAATTCTAGGGAGAACCTAATTGATAGATAAACACATTTTAAAACTTTTTTTGCACACAAGAAACACCAAGAGCACACACAAGCACATGCAACTCACACAAGATCATTTAATTTCAAAAAATAAATAATTATTTTTCCCATGTTAAATTACTTGTAGAACCAAATAAGCTTGACAAAAATTTAAAATTATGCGAAAATCATTGCATTAATTATTATTCCTATTCACATCCTAAAATTTGGGAATTTTATGGTGTGACACGAGTCTTGGATCTCAGTCGGCGACGTTTCCTGACCTCGTCCCCTTCCCGATGTCACTACCTTTCAAATATGTCGACATTCGACAAGATACACATAGCTTCGATTTAGCTCCTGTTGTTTTATTCGATTGATAGATTGAACATGAGATTGAATATTTGGATTAGATTGGAATATTCACTTTTGATTGTGAATTGGAGATTAGATAAGAAGTTGATGATCGTTTCTCCTCTTTGTTTAGATAAATGAGAAGATTTTTTCAACTGCTTTTAAGGGGTTCCACGATCGATGGTCACAACAATGTGAACGATACGCCTATTGAGTAAACACGAATTTTAGAACAATAAAGTGTTGGAAGGGTATTTACTCCAAATGAAACAGTTATAGATCCAACATTAAAAAGACAAATTGATGTTGAGATCATTATTTGACGATTGACGATGAGATCTTTAAATCCATTGGTGATGAGATCATTAGTCAACGATTTTAACGCCTCATAACTAGAATGATCAATTGCCTCAGTTAGCAAGAACTTAGTAGTATGTTTGTTTATTTTAATCATATAATTTCTATTTTTGAACTTCTATTGTGTTTTAATATGAAACTTGAATTCTATGCAATACTATTTTTCTACAACTTTACTTGATTTTGTCGTGCGGTCTTCTTGGACCCCATGAATTCTCATCCTGCGTCCGCCAATGAAATAAGTCATAATGATTGCATGGACTCCATATACATATGCATGTAGTAATAAGTTAAAACTGCTGAATAATTTGTCAAATGTTAATGAGTTTTTGTTTAGTTCATCAAGTGTTGTTTATTTTATACTATGGTCAAATTCCTTAACTTCAAGTTGAGTTTGTTTTGGATGCACTTAAGTCCAATTTGTCCTTTTCCTCTTATATAAAGGTGACCATTGATGTTAAAACCCATGCGGCTAAGGTCACGAAGTGAAATATATTCCTCTTCTAGTAGTCGTTGTGCATATATACTTAACCAAATAGTTGTTTTCTCTCATGAACATTACTGTTCATTGTTGTGCGGTAGGAGACCAAAAGGAGGATCGAAAAGGCACTACAAAGTACCAACTTTTAACCAAATGTGCATGAGAGGTTGTCATGATTAAATACTTCACTTATCTGCACTCATATCTAACGTTTCCTTCTTCAGCTGCTCGAACAGTACCTACACGTGTTCGTTTGTAGACAGTGGTGTGCCGGCGTTTATCTCCTCTACCTACATTATGTTGTCAGCTAATAGCCATAAGCATGAGTCACACTTAGAGGTAATAATGGATCACGATCCAAATATTTCTTCACAATAAGTTAGGACCCTTAGTTAATTTTAGTTCAAAAATAAATAAGAATAAAGCTCAATTCTAATCCGATTTTATCCTTAAATTTTATAGTATGAAATATAGAACCCATTACCAGCCCTAGTCACAATATAGCTAAAATGCTTAGTCACACTACAGCTGAAATGGATAAACACAATCAGATGGTGAGTGTCCAGTTTTAACATAGAAACAACATATGTCACGAACTGTCATAGAAAAGAAGAGCATGAGCTACATATATAGTGCATAGATTAAGTATTAACCTATTGTGTTATGTTCTCTTTAAGCCCATTGTCCAGTAAATTTCAGCATATGTCCAATGCACAGAAGGTGAATGAATTGGTAACTAGTTAGGAATGAGAGTGATCATAGTTATACATCTAAAGACCTATTTAAGAATCATTTGTCATACTTATAGTGTAGCATGATGCATCGAGATTTAGTTGGGAGTTAACCCCACGGTGCATCGAGGTTTACTTGTGAACATGTTGGTATTGAGGCAAAGCCTAGTAAACAAAAAAAAATTAAGCAATATTGACCAACCAAATAAGACAGTTACTTTTAGTAATTGGGATATACATAGACATGAGTAATTTTTTGTTAGCTTTATGTGTGAATATTTGATTAATAGTGACATTTCTTTCTCTAATGATTTTTTTATAAACAAAAAATTCCTTTGAATATTTTTTCTTTGGTATCATCACATGTAAGGGATTAGATATGCTTCGCTAGCGAAAAATGTATACCACATTCAACCAAGATACATTGTGATCAGGAGACCATAGTTCGTTACCACTAGACGCGTAGTAAAATAGAAAAGAGTTGAAGCAACCGAGTACAACACATGCGCACGGATGTAGTAGAAGTAGGTGTACGTCCCTCACATCCTAGAAGCAGTGTTGCATGCCCTAATCTCATGGATTTTACCTTAGAAGCTCATTAGAAGTATCATGGATCAATATTATCCTATTTTTGTTCGCTTATGGATCAGATACATAGGATTTATGATGATCGCCTATTTGGCACATTAATTAGCAATATTTTTAACAATGAACAATCTAGCTTGAATAAATTAGTGGTAGTAAAATAATGTTGCTTTTGACTATATCGACACAATCTAACATCTTTTTTTATTGCTTATTAGGGATAAATCAAATAATTCCACTTTCAGCTATATATACACGCAAATGTTAGATTTCAATTAGCGGAATGGATATTTTTGTTGTCTCAATTAGTAACATTAGGATTTTTTGTTGGCTGAGTTAGTAACGTTAGAATTTCACAGGCCACAGAACAATATAATAATGAGCCACCCGCGCTGCAAACATATGAGGTGACCCCGTTCGACGGCTGCATCTCCTACCAGCTACATGTGTGGTGACCATAAATAAAGCCTCCTTGATCTCCTATGTTGCACCAAAGCCAATAGAAATGCACATACACTACATTGGATCGGATGAGTTGCTATTAGGTACGAGAGGCACCAGGACTACCCAGCATGCTCTGGAATCATGATTGATACCCAAAGTTTTGTATGTCATACTGATAGCTTCATCATACTCGTTGCTAGTGGCTGCTTGGCTGCCAAATATGCTGCGACTTTCATTGCCGCTGTGGACCGTATAGGAAGGCAAGGAACGATCCATGGATATCATTTATGGCTGAGCCATATATACATGCTGATCTAGAGGCTGAACCTAGATCGGAGTGACTCTTTTGTTTGAAGAGGCTAAACTATTACATTCTACCTTCTCTCTAAATATATATTACTATTCTCATTTTCATATTATCAACATTGGCATGCTGTAATTTTCTTATTATCAATGTAGGGTGAGCAGTTACAGACATGTGATTTTCTTATTATGAACGTCACGATTGATGCCTAGAACCAATCACCACCGGTACCAGTGAGGGTACACATGCCATAAAGATATATAAATTCCATATGCTAGATGCGCCATATATACGTACACCCAAATACCGAGAGAGTCGTTCTCTAGCGAACTACCAAGATGCACCAAGAGACGACTATGCAAGGCGCCAGCGTGCACAATCAATGAGTACAACTAAATAGGCATAGTTATCCGGAGCATTCATTTTACACCAAAGTATAATGAGTTTTTTAATAGCAAAAGGAAAAGAACTTAGCGTTAAACTGGATAGTAGAAAGTCGGTCATATTTCTGACTCCAGGACCCTATAAGTACACATTGATTGTAGGGTGAGCAGTTACAGGCATGTGATTTTCTTATTATATAAGTATAATTTTCTTATTATCAATGTAGGGTGAGCAGTTACAGGCATGTGATTTTCTTATTATGAACGCCACGATTGATGCCTAGAACCAGGGCCGTCCCTGTGGGGGTGCCAAGGGTGCGGTCGCACCGGGCCCAAAAAATAGAGGGCCCCCTAGCCACTGTACGGTAGTATTTTTTCCTATTAAACCTATCTATTATAGACATAAATACGTAAGGAGCGATGCGTTATCGAGTAGTCTCGTTTATATTCTTAAACTGTCTCAATTAGTTATCGATTATCGAATACTCCATTCGTTGTAAAATAGTATTTGTTTTAGTTCTTGATTTTTATGTTTATATTGATGATGATGAATCCACTAAATAAGCAAAACAAATTCTATTTTGATATAGGGAGAGTATTATAAACTATACATATGATGGTTGCTTTGGCAGAGAGAAGCTTTTTAAAATTGAAATATTTTTGTAAACTATTTTTTATCAACAATAACTTAAGAGATGTTAAATAGCTTGGTGATTCTATATATCGAAAAAAGTTGTTGGATGAGATTGATCTCAATGATATAAGAGATGACTTTGTATCATAAAATGTTAAAAGATATTTTTAATAATATCAGATAACAAGTGTTTTTTGCTATATTTTACATTTGTTATCTTGTAAACTTTAAAATAGTGCATAATAATTTTTATATGTCAAATATTTGATAATATATGTATAATTATATATATATATATATATATTATGTGTGGATGGACCTTGATATCGGATTTCGCACTGGGCCTCTGAAAAGTCAGGAACGGCCCTGCCTAGAACCAACCACCACCAGTACCAGTGAGGGTACACATGCCATAAAGATATATAAATTCCATATATACGTACACCCAAATACCGAGAGAGTCGTTCTCTAGCGAACTACCAAGATGCACGACTATGCAAGGCGCCAGCGTGCACAATCAGTGAGTACAACTAAATAGGCATAGTTATCCGGAGCATTCATTTTACACCAAAGTATAATGAGTTTTTTAATAGCAAAAGGAAAAGAACTTAGCGTTAAACTGGATAGAAAGTCGGTCATATTTCTGACTCCAGGACCCTATAAGTAGACACACGGTTCTGTTCTCTGTTGACATGAGGGTAGTAGAGACTACTTCGATCAAGATTGAAGTACTGCTGGAACCAGAAAAAAAACTAGAGAGAAATGTTTATTAATTTGTGGGCATGGAATTTCATTGTCTTATGTCCTGCATTGCCCTCAAATGGTTGCGAGGATCGCACTTAGCAACCTACACGTGCGCACCTCACTGAAAACTCCATCCCAAAAACCGTATGGAAAAAAAAAGGGAACGGAGAAAAGAACATGCACACATCTCTAGCCTATACACATGTACTAGGTCCAGAGGCTTTTACACTATTGAAATCCGACTCTTTGTCGAATGCTCGACGTTTTACCAGGTGCATGTCAGACACTCGATAAAGCAGATGTGTCCGGTAATACTAGCTGATGTGTTGAGAAAGCCTCTCCATCGTAATGAAGGTGTGGGTGTTGTTGTAGATGCCAGAGATGTTGGTGAAGTCCCTTGCGGAAAGATGACGGAGAAGAAGTCGCATGAAAATGCACGTGAGTTTATAGCTAGGGTGTCTAATTTTTTTTATGGTTAATTTTTAATTTCTACGAATCGATTTCTAGAGACGGCTCAATACCCAACCCTACAAATCGTTGAGTAGAGGCAAATTTTGATCGCCTCTACAAATCTATTTTGATCGTGAGTAAAATATTATTTGGAAATTTTCATTCTGATCTAGAAACTAGTTTCAGCATCCGCCTCTAGAAATCGTTGAGTAGAGGTGGTTGGAGTCGTCTCTACAAAATCTGTTTTGCATATGAGTACAAAAATGTTCTCCTCCGCATTCATATATATGCAGGATTATATCAAGTTCTCAATATAACCTCTACTCAACGATTTTGTTCTCCTCCTTTGGATGGGTACGTTTAGGGTCTAATCCTCATACATTGCAATGCAATTCGATCTGCGGACATGTGCTTAGGTGATTTTCATGTTTCTTAACTGACACTTGTCAAGACAATAACAAACAATAATTTGTATTCCGGTAACCTTTAATATATATACATGGTACTTTTTAAACATCTATGTGCATCTCATCTCACCCTCATACCTAATTGGTAACAAACAATACATTATTTTAATCCTTTTGAACACAATTCTGAACTGCTAAGCCTCAAATGAAAAACAACAATTTACAGACATTTATATCTCATTGAACACTGCAATAATGGCATAGAGCTATATGTTTCATTCGAGATCATTTGAAAAAAAATCAAGAATATGTAATGAATGTTGTGGAAATTAAAGAATTATCAACTATAAAGTTGTGTCGTTGCCATGCTCTAAAATATTGATATAAAGTTTCATTCATCCTTGATCATATAAAAAAGATAAATGTATTTGTTCCATAACTACGACAATACTATCCATATATAGGCCCCGTTTGGGATGGGTACAAGTTCCAGCTCCAGTGTGAACATATCAATTTATAAATAGTTTTAAAAGTATTTTAATCTAAATAATAAAAAATGTTGTATCTAAATATTTTTAATGGCTTACAGCTCTAGCTCTACAACTTTCTGGAGCATCTAATGACCTGCTCCATCAACTCCACTAAATTTACTAGAGCTGGAGCTATCAAACAGAGGCCATAATGTCGAGCGCCCGTACAAATGACCATTTCATAGAACTGCACGAAATAATATTTGCACGGCAACCACCAGAACGTACTTCCCAGAGAAATCAATGAAAAAAATATTCAGGCAAATTCAAGAACTCCCGAACGGAACAGCATCTGAGGCACAATAAACCCACCAGGCCACCACAGAGCAAAGTGCCATATAAAAAGGGAACAGATACCCTTGCTGTGCTAGGACATCCTTGGGTATCAGGTGCACAGCATGTCTTATACTGTGGGTAAACACTCATATGTAGACAAATAACCATAGCATTCTTGTGCCTCGTACAATTTCTATTGCCGTAAATTCAACTACGTGCTGCTAAGCTCCAACCAGCATAGTGATGCTAATGCAAAAGTTCACACATTCTTACACTCCGTTGCGTTGGAAATAGGAGACATTAGGAACATACTTGTGGTCGTGTGCAGGGATGAGGGACGGATTTGGGTTCCGAACAGCCATGGCTCAGGTAGCTAATTTAATATATATATTTGCGTCGGATACCCCTAAAAGTAACATACTTGCATCCGCCTCAGCTCGTCCGCCAGCTGATCTTGTGGACAAACGGAAGAAGCCGGTCGAGCGCGTGCCAATAATGTGTTTGAAAATAATGTACTAGCTAGCGAAAAGTAATAAGCAATGCATAGGCTATATTGCTGATATGGAAATATCAGGGTTTAGATTTATTTAGTACCTCAAAAATAAACTAGATTAGAATCTGAGTTGGCTGGAAGCTGTCTGTGGTACACCATTCCACCACTAAAGTTGTGCTAACGACATTGAAGTTGTGCTAAAGACTTTATCGAGTGTCCGACATAAAATACTCGACGAAGAGACCATTGTCGATGTATAGTTCACCGAGTCCTTTTACCGAGTGTCACACTCGGCAACAGCTTTGCCGAGTGTTATCGAGGCTTTGCCGTGTGCCTGTGGCACTCGACAAAGTACTCTGTTCCGGTAGTGATTACATCTTACCTTCTTTCTAAACATATCTTACTATTCTCATTTTCATATTATGTAATACCCACTTTATAAGGAAGAATAAAAGGAGAAATTGTTTCCTTTATATATGTATGTGTACCTCTAGTTATCATTACATGTGACCACTCATGTAAAAAAAAGTAGATCCTTAATAAGACACAAATAAACCATTGCATCATATTGGATTTTTTGTTTGTGCATTAAAATCAATAATGATAATGAGAAGAGTATTTGAGGAAAAAAAAGAGAAAGAAAGGGATAAAATAAAATATAAAACAAAGTTTAGAAATACACAAACTTAACCATACTGGTATGATTAAAAATCTAATTTGAGTACAAATTCAAAGTCATACTTGAACTTCAAATTGGGTACTAGTTTCATACTCATATTTTGAAGTTCAAATTGGGAATTGAAAAAAATAAAAAGAAAAGAAAACAGAAAACAGAAAATATAAAAAGAAAAGAATAAAAAGGCTTCATGGGCCAATTCCACTCTATTCGGCCCAACTTCGAGCCAACTCCTCGCTTCGCGCGGCCCAACTACGTTCCCGCGCTCGCTGGCGGGCGGGACCCTCTCGTCAGCCGCTCACCGCACCCGCTGTGCGACCAAACTATCACGCTGCGCAGTGGGCCCCACGCCTCCCGGTCGTCGTCTTCGCGAGTTTGGCGGACCATGCCGAACGCCTCGCGCTGCCGTTGTGTGGCCCGAGCACCCCGCGATCTCTGTAACAGAATCTCGCACCTCCCTGCTACCTCCTCGGCACCGACCTCCAGTCCATACCCGTCTCGCACTTAGGGCCGTTTGGATAGGGATCCTAACGAACTCGACCGTCAACCGTGGAGCCCCGTATGTTACCGCCGCCGCAACCAACCGGAATCGGCCTGCTGCCTCAAACGGATCCCTAGATTCTCGCCTACCGATCCTCGCTCATGCACGAACTTCACGGGTATATATGCCATCATATCCCAAACCGCAGAGCCGAGCTCGCCATCGGAAAATAGAAAGGGGCCACCGCGGTCGCAAGAACAGGGGAGGTGAGAGCAAAGCCGAGAGAAGAGGGAGGGTGTGTGCTCCGTATCGGTGCGCTGGGTGCCAGACCTCGGTACCTTCATCGTCGGGATCTCCGGTTGCCGTTTCTTGCGATAGAGCAGGATCGGTGGGCCATCTGTACGGGCGCAATTCGCGATTTCGCGCCGGACCTGTTGCTCCGCCGCGGGCCCGTCCTCCACTGCGAACGCGCGCGTCTTCGCCTCTAACCTCGGTAAAGAACCCTTTCCCTCTGTCCGCTTTCAGCTCCTCTTCGTAGTGCACCGATCGGATTTCGCTGTTAGGTGCTTGGGACCGAAATCGCTGTGCCCCGGGCATGGCACCACCGCCAGCTCGGGCGGCGCCGCCGTGCTCTGGCGGCCAAGGGATTAGGGATGTTCTGGCCGTTGGATGGCCAGGGAACGACCTTGATCGGCTCGCGGTGACCTGCCCAGCCGAAAGCGAGATGGGTCGTCCGATCGGGATCGGAGGGCGGTGAGAAGGCTAGGATTCATTAAACCAAGGTCGTTAGATCGTGATCTGAGGGCCATCCTCGCTTACCGTTTCGGTGTGGGTGCAGTCTAATCTGGGCCACCCATTGTGGATCGGACGGCTGAGATCTAGAGATACCCCTTCGCCGTGGACGTTTTGCTTAAGAGTCCCTGTTCTTTTTGTAAATGAACCCGCCGTCCAGTGCGGGGGAAAATGAGTCTTAAGAAATTTTATGAGTTAGACCCCGGGTTCAATGTTATTGTGTGCGCAGCCCAGAACTCAGGAAAATAGGAGAAATTAATTTAGAAAATGATTTTTAATGAGAAAATAAATGCTAGAAACTTGTATAATTCATAGAAAATTTATATTAAGTCCAAATTGATCCATTCCAGTTCCTATAATTTTGTAGTACTATTGTTTATCATTTTGTGTCACTATTTTGACATGAAAGCCATATTAAAATTGATATCCTAATTAATTTTGTGCTAAACACCTAAAACCTCATAAAACTGTATCTTTTGAACTGTAGCTCCGAATTTAGTGGTTCTTGATCCCACGATCTCGTAGCGACATGTAGATTATTATTACGCAGTTTATTCTTATGTTTGGTGTAATGTTAATTTTGCCTATGTCGTGTTTGTTTGCATTGCTACGACTAACGAGAGGTTACGAGCCATCCGAAGAGCAAGTTGGTACCTGGAATCTCAAGTCCGAGGCAAGTTGTGCCCTTGACCACTTTTTACCCAATAATGTTCTTTAATATCACTTATTCATGCATAGGTTAATTTTGATGGGACCCGATAGGTCACCCTAGATTGTTTATCTCATTACCTTGTTTACCCCTGAATCACTTGGGTAGTTTGCTATTGCTTTACATGGTTTTGGGATAATCATTTATTATATCTATGTTCCAATTATTTTGTTATTCTATTTATGTTCATGTCAAGATCATTAATGTTAATTGGAACATAGAGCTTAACTTGAGAAACACGTGCCACCACAAGGGTTTATGGACGCCCTTGGCTGATTAATTAGGAAAGCTAGTGGAGGACTACCTTACCCGAAAGGGGCAAGGGCAGTAGGGGAGTGGTCAGTGTAGGGAGGTCTTTGGTTGATTTTGCTGCGATGGCGGTCAGGCAAGAACCCTGCATTAGAGCTTCCTATAAACTGTAGCGGGTTTTCTGAAGCTAGTGGAACTTTGTAAAGGCCTCGTAGTGTTACCCTGCCTCGCCTCCTCGGTAGAGGTGTATGGGAAGTCGCGATCCCTTGGCAGATGGGTAACATGACTTGTGGGTAAAGGGTACCACCTCTGCAGAGTGTAAAACTGGTATACTAGCCGAGCTCACGGTCATGAGCAGCTCAGGACTCTCTGATGATTAAATTATGGAACCTAAATTCAATTTGTCATATGCATTGCATCGCAGGTGAGGTTGTTACTTTTGTTCTACTACTTAATTGGGTTGGTATTTACTTATACTTAGTAACTGCTAATAAAATTTTGACCAACTTTAAAAGCAATGCTCAGCTCTAACCATCCTCTTTGGTAAGCCTTACACTTCACGTGAGCTCCCACCTTTGGCGAGTTCATGCACATTATTCCCCACAACTTGTTGAGCGATGAACGTATGTGAGCTCACTCTTGCTGTCTCACACCCCCCACAGGTCAAGAACAGGTACCGCAGGATGAGGCGCATGGAGGATGATGTGATGAGTTCGTGAGTGGTCTAGGCCGTCGTCTCCCAGTCAATTTTGGGTTGCTGGACCGTTGTCTCCTTATAATGTAATTATTTATTTATTTTATACAGAACTCCTGTTATGTAGTAAAGATGTGACATTCGATCCTGTGCCATGATTCATCATATGTGTGAGACTTGGTCCCAGCACACCTGGTGATTATGTTCGCGCCCGGGTCTTGGTGCCCCTAAAACCCGGGTGTGACAGAAGTGGTATCAGAGGAATGTTGACTGTATGACGAAACCTAGATAGAATTGGATAACCCTTATCTACTTACCTTTACTACTCTGATTCTTTTCTAAACTTCCCTTAATCTTTTCTCATCTAATTCCGCTTACTCTAATTATTCTTATCTTTTCTTTCCAAAGACAAATGTGGATTTCACACTTTGAAATCCCGTACCTAAAGTGACATGTAGGAATAGGAGGCCTACTCTTAGGGAAAAAAATAAAACTATTTTTATAGATATCTATGAACTTGAATGTTTGTTCTTATGATATTTGTATGATTTGGATCTTTGATTGAGTGTGATGAATTGTGGAGTAATGTCTACAATTGCATCTGCATATACATCTAGGCATAAGGGAGAATATTTATAAAATAGACAACACAGATTATCCCCCATCAAAGTATATCTAGCTTCGTAAGATCCAACTTATCTTAAAAGATTCTCTCTTATCTTAATAGATTCATCTTATCTTGAAGGATTCATCTTATCCTAACCACTTTATTTATGTCATCCTAAAGTAACAACTAGGATCTAATCCAAAAGAATGATATCAGATCTAAGTTATATCCCACCATGATCATGAGCTAACCCAACCAATAGAGTCTTGATGGATTGTATAATCTATCAACCCCCACCTGACATCAAACTAGATTTTGACCTACATCATATAGTCCATTTCACCTATAACTATTTCAACCATATGCCCCATCTCTACTGATATACATTAACCCCGATGCAATGAGGCCAAGACCGGAGAAGGAAAGGATCAACCTCGTAAAAAAAGAAAGAGAGGAAGACGAACTCGATCTTCAGATGCATTACCACCCAACAAGGATTCACCATAAACCTTCTTACTCCAGGCTATTCTTGCCCTAACCTACCTATCCTTTATACTACATAATAAGTAGCTAGGTATAAAAGATACCCATGCATTCCTAATCAACTCCTTAAAACTTATGGCTTTCTACATCCCTTTTCTTACAAATCTCGAGGACGAGATTATTTTTAAGGGGGTAGGATTTGTAATACCCACTTTGTAAGGAAGAATAAAAGGAGAAATTGTTTCCTTTATATATGTATGTGTACCTCTAGTTATCATTACATGTGACCACTCATGTAAAAAAAGTAGATCCTTACTAAGACACAAATAAACCATTGCATCATATTGGATTTTTTGTTTGTGCATTAAAATCAATAATGATAATGAGAAGAGTATTTGAGGAAAAAAAGAGAAAGAAAGGGATAAAATAAAATATAAAACAAAGTTTAGAAATACACAAACTTAACCATACTGGTATGATTAAAAATCTAATTTGAGTACAAATTCAAAGTCATACTTGAACTTCAAATTGGGTACTAGTTTCATACTCATATTTTGAAGTTCAAATTGGGAATTGAAAAAAAATAAAAAGAAAAGAAAACAGAAAACAGAAAATATAAAAAGAAAAGAATAAAAAGGCTTCATGTGCCAATTCCACTCTATTCGGCCCAACTTCGAGCCAACTCCTCGCTTCGCGCGGCCCAACTACGTTCTCGCGCTCGCTGGCCCATCGCACACCCCGGCTCGCTGGCGGGCGGGACCCTCTCGTCAGCCGCTCACCGCACCCGCTGCGCGACCAAACTATCACACTGCGCAGTGGGCCCCACGCCTCCCGGTCGTCGTCTTCGCGAGTTTGGCGGACCATGCCGAACGCCTCACGCTGCCGTTGTGTGGCCCGAGCACCCCGCGATCTCTGTAACAGAATCTCGCACCTCCCTGCTACCTCCTCGGCACCGACCTCTAGTCCATACCCGTCTCGCACTTAGGGCCGTTTGGATAGGGATCCTAACGAACTCGACCGTCAACCGTGGAGCCCCGTATGTTACCGCCGCCGCAACCAACCGGAATCGGCCTGCTGCCTCAAACGGATCCCTAGATTCTCGCCTACCGATCCTCGCTCATGCATGAACTTCACGGGTATATATGCCATCATATCCCGAACCGCAGAGCCGAGCTCGCCATCGGAAAATAGAAAGGGGCCACCGCGGTCGCAAGAACAGGAGAGGTGAGAGCAAAGCCGAGAGAAGAGGGAGGGTGTGTGCTCCGTATCGGTGCGCTGGGTGCCAGACCTCGGTACCTTCATCGTCGGGATCTCCGGTTGCCGCTTCTTGCGATAGAGCAGGATCGGTGGGCCATCTGTACGAGCGCAATTCGCGATTTCGCGCCAGACCTGTTGCTCCGCCGCGGGCCCGTCCTCCACTGCGAACGCGCGCGTCTTCGCCTCTAACCTCGATAAAGAACCCTTTCCCTCTGTCCGCTTTCAGCTCCTCTTCGCAGTGCACCGATCGGATTTCGCTGTTAGGTGCTTGGGACCGAAATCGCTGTGCCCCGGGCATGGCACCACCGCCAGCTCGGGCGGCGCCGCCGTGCTCTGGCGGCCAAGGGATTAGGGATGTTCTGGCCGTTGGATGGCCAGGGAACGACCTTGATCGGCTCGCGGTGACCTGCCCAGCCGAAAGCGAGATGGGTCGTCCGATCGGGATCGGAGGGCGGTGAGAAGGCTAGGATTCATTAAACCTAGGTCGTTAGATCATGATCTGAGGGCCATCCTCGCTTACCGTTTCGGTGTGGGTGCAGTCTAACTGGGCCACCCATTGTGGATCGGACGGCTGAGATCTAGAGATACCCCTTCGCCGTGGACGTTTTGCTTAAGAGTCCCTGTTCTTTTTGTAAATGAACCCGCCGTCCAGTGCGGGGGAAAATGAGTCTTAAGAAATTTTATGAGTTAGACCCCGGGTTCATTGTTATTGTGTGCGCAGCCCAGAACTCAGGAAAATAGGAGAAATTAATTTAGAAAATGATTTTAAATGAGAAAATAAATGCTAGAAACTTGTATAATTCATAGAAAATTTATATTAAGTCCAAATTGATCCATTCCAGTTCCTATAATTTTGTAGTACTATTGTTTATCATTTTGTGTCACTGTTTTGACATGAAAGCCATATTAAAATTGATATCCTAATTAATTTTGTGCTAAACACCTAAAACCTCATAAAACTGTATCTTTTGAACTGTAGCTCCGAATTTAGTGGTTCTTGATCCCACGATCTCGTAGCGACATGTAGATTATTATTACGCAGTTTATTCTTATGTTTGGTGTAATGTTAATTTTGCCTATGTCGTGTTTGTTTGCATTGCTACGACTAACGAGAGGTTACGAGCCATCCGAAGAGCAAGTTGGTACCTGGAATCTCAAGTCCCAGGCAAGTTGTGCCCTTGACCACTTTTTACCCAATAATGTTCTTTAATATCACTTATTCATGCATAGGTTAATTTTGATGGGACCCGATAGGTCACCCTAGATTGTTTATCTCATTACCTTGTTTACCCCTGAATCACTTGGGTAGTTTGCTATTGCTTTACATGGTTTTGGGATAATCATTTATTATATCTATGTTCCAATTATTTTGTTATTCTATTTATGTTCATGTCAAGATCATTAATGTTAATTGGAACATAGAGCTTAACTTGAGAAACACGTGCCACCACAAGAGTTTATGGACGCCCTTGGCTGATTAATTAGGAAAGCTAGTGGAGGACTACCTTACCCGAAAGGGGCAAGGGCAGTAGGGGAGTGGTCAGTGTAGGGAGGTCCTTGGTTGATTTTGCTGCGATGGCGGTCAGGCAAGAACCCTGCATTGGAGCTTCCTATAAACTGTAGCGGGTTTTCTGAAGCTAGTGGAACTTTGTAAAGGCCTCGTAGTGTTACCCTGCCTCGCCTCCTCGGTAGAGGTGTATGGGAAGTCGCGATCCCTTGGCAGATGGGTAACATGACTTGTGGGTAAAGGGTACCACCTCTGCAGAGTGTAAAACTGGTATACTAGCCGAGCTCACGGTCATGAGCAGCTCAGGACTCTCTGATGATTAAATTATGGAACCTAAATTCAATTTGTCATATGCATTGCATCGCAGGTGAGGTTGTTACTTTTGTTCTACTACTTAATTGGGTTGGTATTTACTTATACTTAGTAACTGCTAATAAAATTTTGACCAACTTTAAAAGCAATGCTCAGCTCTAACCATCCTCTTTGGTAAGCCTTACACTTCACGTGAGCTCCCACCTTTGGCGAGTTCATGCACATTATTCCCCACAACTTGTTGAGCGATGAACGTATGTGAGCTCACTCTTGCTGTCTCACACCCCCCACAGGTCAAGAACAGGTACCGCAGGATGAGGCGCATGAAGGATGCTGTGATGAGTTCGTGAGTGGTCTAGGCCGTCGTCTCTCAGTCAACTTTGGGTTGCTGGACCGTTGTCTCCTTATAATGTAATTATTTATTTATTTTATACAGAACTCCTGTTATGTAGTAAAGATGTGACATTTGATCCTGTGCCATGATTCATCATATGTGTGAGACTTGGTCTCAGCACACCTGGTGATTATGTTCGCGCCCGGGTCTTGGTGCCCCTAAAACCCGTGTGTGACATATTATCAACATTGGCATATAATTTTATTATTATTAACATAGGGTGAGCAGTGACAGGCATGTGATTTTCTTATTATGAACTCCACTATTGATGCCTATAACCACCACCAGTACGAGTGAGAGTGCAGGCCATAAAGAGATATAAATTCCATATAGTAGATGCACCATATATACACACCCAAATACCGAGCGGTGTTCTCTGGTGAACATTCTTATTTGTCGAAATGCACCAGGAGACCATGCAAGGAGCTAACGTGCACAATGAGTGAGTATGAGAGTTATCCGGAGCAATCATTTCACACCAAAGTATAATGAGTTTTTTAAAAGCGAAAGGAAAAGAACTCCAGGACCCTATACGTAGGTATAAGAAGAACCAGGAACTACTTTGATCAAGAAGTACACTGGAACCAGAAGAAACTGGAGAGAAATGTTTATTAATTTGTGGGCATGAAATTTCATTGACTGTCCTGCATTGCCCTCAAATGGTATGGAAAAACGGGAATGGAGAAAAGAACATACACACATCTCTAGCCTATACACATGTACTAACTCAGAGGCTTCTAGCTGGTGTGTTCAGGAAGCCTCTCGTAATGAACAAAGATGTGAGGATATCTCCAGCAGCTTACCTATCCACATACTCATATTTAAACTACACTCTGTAAATAGTGCATCAGTCTATTTTTGAACATAGCCACAATTCTCAATAAACTAGAAGAGGATCTTACTGTCTTGTTCCAAGCATTTTGGACCACATTCATGAAGCCCGGAAGCTCAATCCAATAATTTTCAATGTGAAAGCAACTACCTTTAGGGATGGAAGTGCCAATCTGTGCCACACAAGGGATATGATCAGAAGTAGTCTTAGCCAGGGGAATTAGCAAGGTATCGGGTTAAGTGGAGGTCCAATTGATAGAAGTGAAACACCAATCAAGCTGAACCAGCAAGGGGTCCAACTGCATATTGCTCCAAGTGTAGCTTCTGCCCTTCATAGGGATTTGAATTATTCCAATGTCTGACACATTCCCACCTGGCTTGTTTCTATCCTCAACCGAACGACAGAAGTTGAAATCACCCATCAACATCCAATTATCCATCGAGGAAATGCACAGGTTGCTCCGCCAGCCGATGAAGGCCAACCGATCAAGGCCGTGACAGGGACCATAAATAGCCGAAAGGATCCATCTTTTAGTCGACAGCCAAGAGAGAAATTCCATAGTCACAGAAAAGACATTGATCTCACGAACCAATCCTTAAAACAAGGACTCATTCCAGCAAATCAGGATGCCACCAGATGCCCCTCTGGAGGGGCTAAAAGCAAAGTTGATGAAACGCTTGGGGGCAAGATTTTTTAGGTGCAAAGTAGTTATGACTTCCAATTTTGTTTCTTGAATACAGAAAATACTACAACAACTCTCCTCAATTTTCTGTCTAACCACAAGGCATTTGTTGTCATCATCCAGCCCTATTATATTCCAATTAAGGACATTGCAATTCCTGAGATGGGTTAGTTCATTTAAGGTGGTGTTTGGTTCATTGCAAGGAGTGGTTAACGTAACGTGAATGGATCTCACTGCTATTGTTTACAGTGCATCAAAAAACAAGGTAAGTTTGGTTAGTTAACGTTATGTCGTGGTTTATGGAACCGGGAGATAATAAGATTTGTGTTCGACAGGGGTGTTAGCGCGAACTCACTCTGAATGGCGAGCTACGGGGAGCTCTAGGGTGGATTTGAGGCGAATGGGTAACATTGGTTCAGGCCAGGGCCCTAGTCTAGTGAAGTGCTGGTCGTGGTATTGCTTGGAACGTGTTAGAACTGGGTTCTTGTGTGAAGTTGTAGAGATATGGGATGATGTTTGGATGGGGGTTATCTTGCCCTTTTATAGCCCAAGGGTAGATGTTACAATGAGGACTAGTGTTCTACTAGGATGGAGTTTGGTCTCCTGCTTCTGGGCCTCGCAACCCATGTGGTCTCGTCTGTTGGGTCATGCTTCTAGGCCTTGTAACCCCTATAGAGTCGTTTGTCGAGGCGTGCACCAGCGTACCTCTGGTATGGCGTCGTGTCCTGTCCGCTTCCTGTAGCTACTCCGATTTAGACGTGGCGGTGCTTGGCACGTTCTATTGAGTCAGCTCAAGGGGTGGTTTAGATATGTCTTCAGTATAGCTTCATCTTCTGTCATCCCCCTAGCGTCATCTTTCATCATGTGTAGACACACGCCTGGTACGGCGTATTGCCTCGTCCCCTTCGGTATATGGGTCACTATAGAGATCCTGATGCTAAGGTTCCTACGGTCAGGGTTGTCCTGTCTCACTGGTCAACGGGGATACGTATCTAGCGTCGTGCCTGATAGGGATCCCTCGGTACCGCTTCCATAGTCCGAGCATGGCTCAGAGACGTCCCATCGTGCCAACGTGGCTTAGTAGTACTAGGACGGCTCTTCCTGGTTGTCGTCTTGCTGCGTTGCTCGGCAGACTGGTTGGTCGGTAGCCCCGCCTCGCTGGGTTGCTGGGCGGGCATTTGTTCGGTGGTCTGGTAAGCTTGGCAAGCCGTCCCCGGGTGGCCTTTTAGGCCTTCCCGCCGAACTGCTTGCTGGGCGGACCATTTTTTGGAGGTCTTGGGGTCTTTTTTGGGTACCCTATTCCCAGGTACCCAACATGTTATGTATTAACACTAGTTGGGGAGTGGTAACGAAGGTGTGAATCGTTACGAACTGGCCCAACCAAATGGAAAACATAGGGAATAGATACCACTGTAAATGGATCACGGACAAAAACATCTAACCAAATAGCCTCTAAGTTCTAAACATACTATTTGGAAATTTTCATTCTCTTGAAACTAGTTTCAGCATCCGACTCTAGAAATTATTGAGCAGAGGTGGTTGCAGAAATCGTCTCTACAAAATCTGTTTTGCATATGAGTAAAAATGTTCTCCATAGTCATATGCGGGATTATATCAAGTTTTCAATATAACTTCTACTCAATGATTTTGTTCTCCTCCTATGGATGGGTACGTTTAGGGTGTAATCCTCATCCATTGCAATGCAATTCTGTGGACATGTGCTTAGGTGATTTTTCATGTTTCTTAACTGACACTTGCCAAGACAATAACAAACAATAATTATGCGGACATGAAACAATGATTTTCATGTGCTTAGATGCAATCCACTCCCGATTCTATTGGCAAAGCGGACATCTTAAAAAGAAATACAGATTGACAAAATGAAAGCTCGTTTGTCAACCTAAGGAGGTTGGTGGATTGAGAGTAGCCAATCTAGCCACTAAGAACATTTAATTACTCAACAAGTGGCTCTTTAAGCTTCAGAATGAAGATGGTACATGACAGTAAATTCTTATAAATAAATATCTAGGTTTCAAATCGCTTACTCAAGTCGGGCGAAGGTCTGGAGAATCGCATTTTTGGTTTAGCCACATGAATAGTAAAGAAGAATTCTTGAGATGGGAGAGGTTTTGAGCAGGTGATGGGCGAGCAACTAGATTTTGGGACGACAGATGGATCTTAGATAGATCGCTTAAGGACCATTTTCCAAATCTTATTAATATTGTGTGTACAAAGAATGATATAGCCAGCGATGTAATGGATGAAAATATACTCAACCTATCATTTAGTTGATTTATTGTTGAGGTTAAATAGGTTGAGTTCTAGAATTTATCAAATTTATTGGCAAATGTCTCTTTGTGACAATCGAGAGATAATTTCCTTTGGGGGCACACAAAGATGGACATTTCTCTGTTCGATCAATGTACTGCCTTCTAATGAATACCCCTCATTTCAATCTTAATATGCTGCTTTGGAAACTTAAACTCCCTCTCAAAATTAATTTTTTCTTGTGGTACATAGGGAGGGACGTTATTCTCACTAAATATAACCTAGTTAAACACAGGTGGAAAGGTAGTACAAAATACAACTTTTGCACTCAAAATGAAATTATCTAGCATCTTTTCTTTGATTGTTATCTTGCAAGGAATATATGGAGAATCATTAACTTGACTTTACATATAGAGAGGCCTAGTAATATTAATCATTTAATTGGAAATTGATATGGTAACAAAAAACCTCACAAAGGAAAAGATTTCTAATTGGGGTGACGTCAATGTTTTGATCTATTTGGCTTAGCTGTAATGATGTCGTCTTTTCTCTCAAACCAATACCATCAATTATGCAGGTTATTTTTAGGGGAACATACTGGTTTAGATTCTGGAGATTATTGCAGGAAAAGAAAGATCACTACGAGGTCCTTGCAGTGTGTCGAGCGTTAGAGGTAGTTGTCATGGAGATCTTCGCAAGATGTGAATAGAGGTCCAATGCTAGATTAGAGGGTGCTTGATCTTCTATTGTGCCCTGTCTAAGGTCTCCTTTTTTATGATGGATGTTTACTTAATTATCAATTTGTAATAGTCATACACAGGAGACTGCAAAAGGCTGGAATATTTTTTGCTTCCATAATAAAAAACTGATAACCTTTAATATACATGGTACTTTTTAAACATCTATATGCATCTCATCTGACCCTCATACCTAATTGGTAACAAATAATACATTATTTTGATACTTTTGAACACAATTCTGAGCTGCTAATTTGGGCACCTAGAAGGCCTCAAATGAAAAAACAACAATTACATACATTTATATTTCATCAAGCACTACAATAATGACATAGAGCTATATTATTCATTCGACATCATTTGGAAAAACATATGTTTAAAAATTCAAGAATCTATAATTAATGTTTTGGAAGCTTAGCTATCTTAAATTAAAGAATTGTCAAGTACAAAGTTGTAATCATTGCTATGCTCTAAAATATTGATATAATTTCCTTCATCCTCGATCATATGAAAAAGATAAATATATTTGTGTGATAACTACGACAAGACAATCATGGCCAGCGCCCCTAGAAATGACCATTTCATAGAACTGCAGGAAATATTTGCACCGCAACCAGCAAACGTACTTTCCAATTAAATCAATGAAAAATATTCAGACAAATTTAAGAACCCCCGAACGGAACACCATCTGAGGCACCGTAAACCTACCACAGAGCAAAGGGCCATATAAAAGAGGAACAAATACCCTTGCTGTACTAGGACATCCTTGGCTATCTCGTGCACACCGTGTCTTATATTCTACTACCTCCGTTATCAGTTAGTTTATTTTTAAACTAAATCGCGACAAATAAAAAAGAACAGAGAGAATAGATAAACACTCATATATAGCCAAATACACTGTAGCATTCTTGTGCATCGTACAATTTCTATTGTCGTCCATTCAACTACGTGCTGCTAAGCTCCAACCAGCATAGTGATGCTCATGCAAAAGTCCAAACAACCTTACTCTATGTTGCGTTGGAAATAGGAGACACTACCGGAATCGCGTTCTTTGCCGAGTGTCTAAGACACTCGGCAAAGACTATTTTACACTCGGCAAAGGCTTTGCCGAGTGTAACACTCGGTAAAGAACACTCGGCAAAGATTTCATCGGCAAAGGGTTCTTTGCCGAGTGCTTTTTTTCGGACACTCGGCAAAGACTTTGCCGAGTGTCAAAAAACACTCGGCAAAGAAAAACACTCGGCAAATTAAAAATCGAAAAAATTAAAAAAAAACAGCAAAACATTTTTTAAATTCTAGGAACAACTCTCCAACCCTACCCTATTACCTTACCCGTTGCCCTATCATTTTTCACTATTATTTTGAATCAAACTTATATGTTTTATAAATGGTGAGATTCGAACTCGCAACCTCTCTCTCGCGCATACTCTCCTATACCACTACACTACTACACCAATTATGTTTATATTACGTTTCCATTCCCCATGTACTATAACAAATCGAGAGTAATTTGATTATTTAAGGCACTAAATGAGTTCATTTGAAAATGTGACCAACTATAAAGTTGCATAACTTTTTGAGATCTAAAAGTTTTATTTTAATAGTTTCTACATCCGAGACCGTTTATAAAATTTGAATTTTAAATTTTAAAACTTCACACGAAATTTTCAATGATAAGATGATTTCAAATCAAAAAATTGTCAACTACAAAGTTTCATTACATTTCAAGACCTACAACTTTTATTTTGGTGGTTTTTCCATCCGAGACAGTTTGAAAAATTCAAATTTCAAAATTCAAACATAGTTTTGCATAACAAGATGATTTCAAACTAAAACATTGTCAACTACAAAGTTTCATAACTCTTCAATACCTACAACTTTCATGTTGGTGGTTTTTCCTTTCGAAGTCGTTTTCAAAATTCAAATTTTAAATTTTTTAAATTCAGACGTAGTTTTCGTTGACAATATGACTTCAAATGAAAAAGTTGTCAACTATAAACTTCTATAACTTCTCAAGATCTACAAAGTTTATTTTGGTTGTTTGATAATTTGTTTATCTCAGATGATGGTTCTAACAATATGCACAAATTCTATACGTCTCTCTCGTAGTTTCATAAACTACGAGAGAGATATAGGTTTTATGAACAAATTTATTTTTATTTTGTCATATGAAGAAATGTTCAATATATAAATTGTACATCATGATGAGTTATACAAATTTGTAGTTGAAAACTTTTTCATTTGAATTAATTTACTACTTTAAAATGTGATTTTTAAATTGTCTTTGCCTAGTGTTGGAGAAAAAACACTCGGCAAAGAGCTCTTTGCCGAGTGTTGTATTTGTGACACTCGGCAAAGAGCCCTTTGCCGAGTGTCAAAAAAATACGCTCGGCAAAGAAACTCTTTGCCGAGTGTCAAAAATAAAACACTCGGCAAAGAGGTTCTTCGCCGAGTGTTTTCTTTTACCGAGGGTTTTTTGCGTGGCACTCGGCAAAGAGCTCTTTGCCGAGTGCCCGAAATAAAACACTCGGCAAAGAATATGGCACTCGGCAAAGAGCCAAATTCCGGTAGTGAGACATTAGACCAACTCCAGCAGACTCCCTCTCCGTATCCCTAAAACGCGCGGCCAACACATTCTCTCTCCTCTCCGTATCCGTCTCCATTTCCAGCAACACTCCCCATCCCACTCCGCATGCAGTCTATGACACCTGGGGCCCGCGAGCAGCCGCGCGCGCACGCAGAGAGCTGCGGAGAGGAGAGAGAAAGCGTGGAAATGGGGAGTGCAGGGACACGGCGTCTATTTTGCGGAGACGGATGCGGAGCCTGCTGGAGAGCGCAATAGTGCCTCAGACCGTGCAAAATGCGGATGCGGAGTGGGATGGGGAGTGTTGCTGGAGTTGGTCTTAGGAACTTAGTCGTGGCATACTTGTGGTCGTGTCCAGGGACGGACGGATGTGGGCTTTGGGCGGCTATGGCTCAGCTAGCAAATGTAACATATTTACGCCGGACACCCCTAAGGTAGCATACATGCTGTGGGGGACAGATATCTCCGGGTCCACTGGAAGGATAAAAGACCTCACGAAAGGCACAAGGGCCCAATAGATCGTAAGGTCACTCCTTCATGGATCTGGGGAGGAACAATCAGTAAAGCAGATTGACATAAGGCCGGATCGGTGCAAGCCCGGATGGCCCCACAACATTGAGCAAGCAACCACAACAGAAGATCCGACTTCCTCGTGCTGGAGCCTCGTACGACAGAACCAGGCGAAGATAAGTCGGCAGAACTATAGGAAGATAGACCCAATCAGTTCACTCTCTCTTAGGAGCAATTTGTTATCTCATCCGCATGTATTGCCTCACGGTCGAATATATAAGGCCTAGGGGGCACCCCTTCAAATGAATCAATCCCATTACTCAGTCATCCATCCCAACTCTCTACGTTCTAGCTTTAGAGAGCTCCCTTGTAACCCATTACATAAAGCATACTCGTCAGGACGTAGGGTGTTACGCATCTCAAAGCGGTCTGAACTTGTAAACACTGTCCATTGTTCTTCGTGCATCTGGCACGAACCATTTAGCTACAGTCGGCGACACCGTCCTACTCCTAAAACACCTTGAGGGGCAACCCCGGGTGTGTGGTCGGACCCAAAACACCGACAGTTGGCGCGCCAGGTAGGGGGTGTGTCGCCGATCTAAGCTAGCTCAATGGCCGTCACCTTCCACCCCAAGATCACCCTCCGTCCCGGATCTGTATTCTGCTTTGGAACAATCTCATCCGTAGCAGATGAAGAGGGAACTCTACACCGCATTGCAGATCCGCCAAAGAAGAAGTATCCTCCAACAAACTCCGAGAATATCGGAGAAAAAGCGCAACCTCCAGCGCTCCAAAAAAAGATCGCCTTCAGCAAGCCAGGGGCCAAGGGCCCGCTGATCCGGAGAACTCCACTGTCTACTTCCCCGACGAAAGAATGGACACAAATCGCAAGGAAGAAAGAGACCGAGAGGAAGCAAGTCGTTCTTTCCGTGCCTCCGCCCTCAAAGGAGAACGGAAAGAAGATCGCCACGACAGCCGCACCATTCTACCCCGACGTTCTTTTCATCGGGAGAGTGGAGTCGTCCCCCGTCTCCGACGACGAGCCGACCGCGCCCGGAGAAGAACCACCTCAGCGGGAGTCCCGTCGACGGAGAAATCGGCGCCGAAACATCCGGCGATATCACGAGGCCGGAGAGCGGGATCCGGAGCAGCCTGTCTCACGAGACGAGGTCTCAGAGATAGGAGAAACTCCGGAGGAACGCGTCTTCAGAGAGCGAAGGAACTCCCGACGGCGTGATCGCCGACGAACTCAGTGTAAGGAAAATGGTCCCCGGGCCTGTTGGCTAATTGAGTTTTGGTGTTTGATGAACAACACAATCCGTGAACTAATAAGTTTTCTAGTGTTTGTGTTTGTAGTTCACAGGATGCGAAGAGAATTGGACCAAGGCAATGAGGATGCAACACCTCAAAAGAAGACATAAAAAGATGCATAGGAGTCCAATACTCAAGAACAAAGAAGCCCGAAGAAATCAGCGAAGAAATCCAAGACAAGGGCTGTCAGCCAGCGCCTGGTGGCGCACCGGACATTGGTGTCCGGTGTGCACCGGACTGTCCGGTGAGGCACCGGACAGTCTGCGCAGAGAGGCCGCAGACAGGCGCTCTCTGGCTGTAGCACCGGACTGTCCGGTGTGCAGCGGACTGTCCGGTGTGCCAACGGGCAGACGGCAACGGTCGGATCCAACGGTCGACTGCTACAGGCGCCAACGGTCGGCTGACGTGGCGTGCACCGGACATCCACTGTGCAGTGTCCGGTGGTGCACCGGACTGTCCGGTGCACCCGACGACAGAAAGCTGCTGCTTTCTGTCCAACGGCTAGTTTGGGGTGTGGAGGCTATAAATACCACCCCAACCGGCCATTCTCAAGTGTGGGAGCCCAAGCAACATACCAAGACACATAGTGCATATTTCCAAGAGCTCAAACACCCAAGTGCTTAATAGAATCACTCGGTGATTAGCGTAGGTGCTTTGCGAAGTGCTTAGGTTAGTTAGACCGCTTTAGCGCTTGCTCTAGGTGAACCCTAGTTAGTTGAGTGAGTTTTGTAAAACCACACAACCCCTCGGCTCTTGTGTGATCCGTTGTAATTGTACCGAGTGGGGCGAGAGTCTTGCGAGACCGTGACAACCGCGTTTGTGTCACGGCCGCCACCGTGTACCGGAGGGAACGAGGCCCGCGGCGTTTCGGCCGGAAGCTCGATAGTGGAGACGGCGGGGAGCGTCCGAGAGGAGCCGGAAGCGGAGCACCACTTGCGCGTGGAGAAGGCCCGTGGCTCTCTACGGAGTTACTCGACCGTGGTGCTTGGCCCTCGCATGGGCTTCCCTTTGCGTAGGGGCACCAACGAGGATTAGTCGGAACCTTGCGTGGTTCCGGATACCTCGGTAAAAATACCGGCGTCATCCACGAGAGTTTGCTTCTCTACTTAGCTCTTTACATTCCGCATTTATATTAAGCATTTAAGTTTCAATCTTATTGTCATACTTATTTAGTGTAGATTAAAACTTAGCCTTTGCGGTAGAGATAGCAACACTTAGACAAAACCGAGTTTGCACATTCTAGTTTTGATTATTTGCATAGGTTTTGCTCTAGGGATTTAATTGTGGCCTAGTTTAGTAAAAGTTTTAGAAGTCCTAATTCACCCCCCCCCCCTCTTAGGCGTCACCCGTTTCCTACAAGTGGTATCAGAGCCCGGTTTGGCTCATTTGAAACGTTTTAGCTTCACCGCTAAAAGAGCCGACGCCTTTTAGAGGAAAGGATGGATACCCATAGGCCACCACACTTCGACGGCACTAACTTCCCATATTATAGTGCTAGAATGGCTTGTTACCTAGAGGCCGTTGATCTAGGTGTTTGGAGAGTCACTCGTGACGGGATGAAACCTCTCAAGAATCCCGAGAAACCCACCACGAGTGAGGAAAAAGAAATTCATTTAAATGCTAGAGCCAAAAATTGCTTGTATGAATCTCTTAGCATGGATATCTTTAATCAAGTATTTACCTTGAAAACTGCTAATGAGATTTGGCTAAAATTGCATGAGCTCCATGACGGCACATCCAATGTCCGTGAGCAAAAACATTGCCTAGTCTTAAATGAGTATAATACTTTTGCTATGAAAAATGATGAGCTTGTTAGAGACATGTATTCTCGTTTGAATCTAATTATCAATGAGCTCAATTCTATTGGCATTAATAAGCTAGGTGATGCGGACATTGTGAGGAAGATTATCTCCCTGCTACCACAACAAAGATATGGGAGCATCATCACCATCCTTCACAACATGGAGGATTTGAGCAACATGACCCCGACCATTGTGATTGGGAAAATTGCAGCCTTTGAGATGTCGCGAAAAATGAGTCGGGGAGAGGAGCCAACTTCCTCAAGGCCATATGCTTTTGCATGTGATGAAAGGAAGGGCAAAAAGAAGGCTCCCACTCCAAGTTCCTCAAGTGAAGAAGAGGAAGAAAAAGAAAGTGATGATGATGAAGATAATCAACCATGCACATCATCCTCCGAGGACGAAGAAACAATCCGACGCGTCGGAAAGGTAATGAGGATGATCCGCAAGATTAATCTAATGGGTGTGCCCCTGCAGGTCGAGGGTCTTCTCTTTAACATTGACAGGAAAAAGCAAAGGAAGAGAGGATGCTTCGCATGTGGGGAGAAGGGCCACTTCAGGGACAACTGTCCAAATATGGCCAAGCCCAAAAAGGAGAGGAGCAAAGGCAAGGCGCTAACAAGTGTTAGAACTTGGGATGATTCTTCAAGTGAAGATGAACCTCCAAGGACGCGCAGCCACCGGTCCTCGTCACGATCATCACGGTCATCACACAAATGCCTTATGGCAAGAGGTAACAAAAGCATTCCATCCTCTAGTGATGAAAGTAGTAGTGATGATGAAGGTGAGGGAAAGCCCTCTCTAGATGAGCTTGCGGAAGCCGTAGAATTTTTCCAGGATATTTGCACTAAGCAAAAAGCTCAACTTAAAACTTTGAAAAATAAGTTGGTTTGCTCTCAAAATGATTACAAAGGTTTGCTAGAAAAATTTGAAACTTTTGCAAACTTAAATAGTGAGCTATCAACTAAAATTGAGCTATTAGAATCTAGTGCTCCATCCACTGCTACCGATGATAGCCTTATTAAAAAGAATGAAAAACTTAAGGCTAAGTTAGCTAGATCCCAAGAAGCTATTGAAAATTTGCTAGAGAAAATGGAAATTCTTAGCATACACAACAATGAGCTAACTACTAAGCTAGAAAACATTGGTAGCACCCCAGCAGCATCTTTAGTTGAAATACCTGAAATAATTAAGAAAGATGCTTCTACTTCCTGCTTTGATTTAATTGATGATTCTAACCCCTGCAACCAAGTCGTTGTTGAGAATATTGTTGTAGAGACATGTACGGATGAGGTTGCAAAGGAAAATGAACAATTAAAGCAAGAAGTGGCTCGCCTTGGCAAGGCTTTGTATGACAAGAAAGGCAAAGCCAAACAAATCCGACCTTCACAGGATAACACCACTGCGGGAGTGAACAAGCCTATGGAGGGAGAAATTGTGATTTGTAGACTATGCCACATGGAAGGCCACAAGTCTTTCCAATGCAAGGCGATGATCGGGGATAAACAAAGGCGAAAGCTCAAGCAAAAGCCATCAAGCAAAATCTCCAACACCTACATCAAAAAGGTGAACAAAAAGGATGCTACACCATATTTGATCAAGAAGAAAAAGAACGGAAAGGTGATAGCAATCAAGGCCAACAAGCAAGCCAACAAAGGAAAGGGGGCCAAACGCATCTGGGTGCCAAAGGAGATAATTTCAACCATGAAAAGCACCGAGAAGGTTTGGATCCCGAAAGGGAAGTAAGTGGACCGAAGGTCCTTGGGAAATTTGGAGACTTGGCAAATTTGGATGTATATCATGGGATACATCATATTAGATCAAGTTTATTGCCAAGTGGGTTAGTGAAAATTTTTGACCCAAATTTCCCACCCATGACTAAGGTAACTAGTTGTATTATATTTCTCGTTTTTAGATATGCGTATCTATTTACCTTTTATCTAGTTTACCTTTCTTGCCTAGTATTACATTTGTTATGTACTTTTGTTCAAAATCATGCATACTAGGTAAATCATATTGTAGGATTGCTTGTTTTTAAATTCATATACTTGAGCAAACCTACATGGCTTAAAATGTTTATTTAAGCACGGCACATAGCTTCTATATCTCTCCATAGTAAATGATGCATAAATTGAAAATTTTGATTCCTACAAGTTGTATCATTTAACTTATATGTGCCAAAGTTAGGATTATGGATAATTTACCCCTCTTGATATCAAATCAAAGTGCATGTCTCCTACAAGTATTCAAAACTTGTATGCACACCTTTAGGGGGAGGTTACTCTATAATCTAACACTTTGAGACTAACACCTTTTCAAGTCTATTTCTTGTGATAGTCTCATTGTAAGGAAAATAAGGTCCCCGGAGAAAGACAACAATCTTCCACTGAAAATCTCCAAGAACTCTCATGTCTCTCAAGCTCGTCATTGATCTTCAATCGGTATCTTTTGAGACTACATTCAGTATCATTTACATGTCTTCTCCAATATTTGATTAGACTATATTTCATATCATATGCTTCCATGTTGCTAAAAATGCATAAGTAGTTAACTCATATTCTGTTACCTATGCATAAGGGAAGTTAGTCTTTTCAAATCATGTCTTGCACCTCTAATTTTCACATGCTTTTTCCTAAGTAGAGGATCTCTGTCAGGGGGAGTATTTCTTCATCTCTAAAGGGGGAGAAAAACTCTTTCTAAAGGAGACAACTCATTTAGGGGGAGTAATCTTTTGAGGACTCATTCAAGTGGTATCATTCACATAGTTTAATTTAATATCCTTCTAGTGATATCATTTGATAAAATTCCGGTGAGGGCAAGCTTTTATTTACTTCCTACATGCTTTTAATGTCTTCCTTTTCGGTGGTTGATGCCAAAGGGGGAGAAGTTTAGGGACCAAAGCAATGAAAACTATATCAAACACCAAACACCACCAATTTAAAATTTTATATCTCCAAATGACTTTTTCAAGTGGTTTTGGTTATTTGGTCCAAAAATAGGAAGTAAGTGAATTATGGAGTTAGAGGGAGGCTTAAGTCCATAATATCACAATGTGGGGACAATCGTGCATCTTAGCAAGTAGATTGCATAGTTTCACTCAAATACTTGTATTATTTGCTTGCTTTGGTTGTGTTGTCATCAATCACCAAAAAGGGGGAGATTGTAAGGAAAATGGTCCCCGGGCCTGTTGGCTAATTGAGTTTTGGTGTTTGATGAACAACACAATCCGTGAACTAATAAGTTTTCTAGTGTTTGTGTTTGTAGTTCACAGGATGCGAAGAGAATTGGACCAAGGCAATGAGGATGCAACACCTCAAAAGAAGACATAAAAAGATGCATAGGAGTCCAATACTCAAGAACAAAGAAGCCCGATGAAATCAGCGAAGAAATCCAAGACAAGGGCTGTCAGCCAGCGCCTGGTGGCGCACCGGACATTGGTGTCCGGTGTGCACCGGACTGTCCGGTGAGGCACCGGACAGTCTGCGCAGAGAGGCCGCAGACAGGCGCTCTCTGGCTGTAGCACCGGACTGTCCGGTGTGCAGCGGACTGTCCGGTGTGCCAACGGGCAGACGGCAACGGTCGGATCCAACGGTCGACTGCTACAGGCGCCAACGGTCGGCTGACGTGGCGTGCACCGGACATCCACTGTGCAGTGTCCGGTGGTGCACCGGACTGTCCGGTGCACCCGACGACAGAAAGCTGCTGCTTTCTGTCCAACGGCTAGTTTGGGGTGTGGAGGCTATAAATACCACCCCAACCGGCCATTCTCAAGTGTGGGAGCCCAAGCAACATACCAAGACACATAGTGCATATTTCCAAGAGCTCAAACACCCAAGTGCTTAATAGAATCACTCGGTGATTAGCGTAGGTGCTTTGCGAAGTGCTTAGGTTAGTTAGACCGCTTTAGCGCTTGCTCTAGGTGAACCCTAGTTAGTTGAGTGAGTTTTGTAAAACCACACAACCCCTCGGCTCTTGTGTGATCCGTTGTAATTGTACCGAGTGGGGCGAGAGTCTTGCGAGACCGTGACAACCGCGTTTGTGTCACGGCCGCCACCGTGTACCGGAGGGAACGAGGCCCGCGGCGTTTCGGCCGGAAGCTCGATAGTGGAGACGGCGGGGAGCGTCCGAGAGGAGCCGGAAGCGGAGCACCACTTGCGCGTGGAGAAGGCCCGTGGCTCTCTACGGAGTTACTCGACCGTGGTGCTTGGCCCTCGCATGGGCTTCCCTTTGCGTAGGGGCACCAACGAGGATTAGTCGGAACCTTGCGTGGTTCCGGATACCTCGGTAAAAATACCGGCGTCATCCACGAGAGTTTGCTTCTCTACTTAGCTCTTTACATTCCGCATTTATATTAAGCATTTAAGTTTCAATCTTATTGTCATACTTATTTAGTGTAGATTAAAACTTAGCCTTTGCGGTAGAGATAGCAACACTTAGACAAAACCGAGTTTGCACATTCTAGTTTTGATTATTTGCATAGGTTTTGCTCTAGGGATTTAATTGTGGCCTAGTTTAGTAAAAGTTTTAGAAGTCCTAATTCACCCCCCCCCTCTTAGGCGTCACCCGTTTCCTACACTCAGGAACAAGACGAGCATGATGCAAGGCAACGTCGAGAAAATCCACTCTTCAGGCGCAACCTGAATCCCGACTTCGCCCGAGCCATGAACACGCCGAGTGAAGTTGGAGGGGTACTAACTCGGATAGCTGACGGACTCCCTCGGACTCCCGACGCCGAGGGCTATCGGCGACTGTTTACCCAGGCAGCCAACCATCTTCTACCTCTTGCTCACCCGCCGAACGATCTGCGACACGCCATCAACAGTCGCCGGGACGCGCGAAGCTCCATCAATGCTTCGTGTGAACGACGACATGAGAACGAGATCCGCCGCCGAGAGGAGTACGATAGGGATCATGGCATCCCAGCTCGGAGTTAGGCCACCAGAACCGAGTCAGCGACGGCCTCGACTGGCGGTACTACCCGGGGACGGTCGAGGAACCACAACAACTACTCCCCTCCCCGGAACAGACATCATCCCCGACGACAGGAAGACACGTGTGGAGTGTCTGCCCTTACTCCACGCCTTAGGGTCATTCAATGGCCCCCTAACTTCAAGGTATCCAATGTCGACAAATATGAACCTAAGCAGGATCCAGGGAGCTGGCTGGCCGTCTACACCACCGCCGCTCGAGCCGCCAGAGCGTCCGAGGACGTGATGACTGCATACTTACCCATTGTCCTCGGGCAAGACGCACTACAATGGCTGCGACATCTACCCCGACACTGCATCGACGACTGGAGCGACTTCAGTCGATGCTTCACCGCCAACTTTCAGTCCCTCTCCGACAAACCAGCGCAACCATGGGACCTCAAATCCATCAAGCGCCGGGGGGACGAAACTCTCCGGTCATACCTCAAAAGGTTCCAGACCATGAGAAATCGTATCCCCGAGGTCACGGAGGCGGCCGTGATCGAGGACTTCTACAGAGGATCCAATGACTTGGCCTTCGTCCGAGCCATATTGCAGAAGGCGCCGACTACCTCCGAGCAACTGTTCCGGGAAGCCGACCTCTACATCACCGCTGACGAGCGAGCTCAGGACCTCATCGGGGGAGCGAAGCCTGCACCGGCAGCGCCACGACGCGACGCGAACCAGCAACCCGACAAACGCTGGGAGAAGAGACCTCGCGAAGAAGTGCACGCCGCCGGACCACCTGCCTCTCGCGCCCGGGGAGGACCTCGCGGAGGCGAGCGCACGCTGGACGACATCCTCGACGCCCAGTGCCCGTACCACAAGGACATGCGCCACACCCTTCGGAACTGCAGGGACTTCAAGCACTCCGTCGGACATGGCCGACCCTTCCAACCTCTACCTCCTCCTCCGCCGCGGGGAGGACCAGAAGAACCACGACAACCCTAGCAGCAGGAGGAGGGAGGAGGTGGAGCCTTCCCGCGCGTTGACAGGGAGGTCAACGTCATCTTCGGCGGACATGGATCGCAGGAGAACAGAAGACAACAAAAGCTCAACGATCGCCAGATATTGGTGGCGACCACCGGTCCTCCCGCTTCGTACCGATGGTCGGAGCACCCGATCACTTTCACTCGGGTAGACCAATGGCTCAACTTCGACCACCCAGGCAAATATCCGCTCCTCGTCGATCCGGTGATCCGAGAGAGCCGGGTGAAGAAGGTGTTAGTGGACGGGGGGAGCAGCATCAACGTCACCTTCCCCTGGACACTCCAAGGCTTGGGAGTTCACCTCAAAGAGCTCCACAAGTCAGATACTCCTTTCTTCGGCATCGTGCCGACTGAAGGGGAATACCTGCTGGGCCACATCTACATGCCCGTCACCTTCGGAACTCCGGAGAACTACAGAACCGAGTTCCTAAGGTTCGAAGTGGCGAACTTCGACTGCGGGTACAACGCCATCATCGGGAGGCCGGGATTGGCAAAATTCATGGCCATTTCGCATTACACGTACATGATATTGAAGATGCCAGGACCACAAGGAATCATAACTGTGCGCGCTGACTTCCAAGGCGCCGCAGAATGTTTCTGAGTGGCCATCCAGGCGGCCCTCACCACCAAACCGTCGACAACTTCTTCAACGCAGGCAAACTCTAAGCCTGAGGAAGACCTTGCAGCACCGGCGAATGAAGCTCAAGCCGCGACCTCTATGCGGCCGACTGAAGAAACTAAAAGGATCAACCTGGGGTTTGCTGATGAGCGCAAGACTGCCATCATCAGCTCCAGCCTGGGCGATAAATAGGAAGGCGCGCTCGTCCAGTTTCTGCAAGATAACCGAGACGTATTCGCATGGCAACCTGCGGATATGCTGGGAGTCCCGAGAGAACTGGCCGAGCACAAACTGAAGGTCTACCCCTAGGCAAGGCCGATTCGGCAAAAACTACGTCGCTTCACGCCCAACAAGAGAGAGGCCATTCGCTCTGAGCTGGCTCGCTTGGTCGCGGCTGGGTTTATTAGAGAGGTGTTACATCCCGAGTGGTTAGCCAACCTTGTTCTTGTACTCAAAAAGAATAAAGTGGATTGGCGCATGTGCGTCGACTATACGGATCTCAACAAACATTGTCTAAAGGATCCCTTCGGGATCCCTAGGATAGATCAGGTGGTAGACTCCACCGCTGGGTGTTCTGTGCTATCTTTCCTAGACTGCTATTCCGGATATCATCAGATTAGCTTGGCAAAGGAAGACGAGGAAAAAACAGCGTTCATCACTCCGTTCGGTGCTTTCTGCTATACCTCCATGCCGTTTGGCCTCAAAAACGCTGGAGCGACTTATCAGAGAGCCATTCAAACATGCTTAGCCGATCACTGGGGCAAGCGTGTGGAAGCCTATGTAGATGATGTGGTAATCAAAACGGAGAACTCAGAAAACTTCATCGAAGACTTACAACTGGTTTTCAACAGTCTACGGCGATATCGATGGAAGCTTAATCCCGAAAAATGTGTCTTTGGGGTACCAGCAGGAAAGCTACTCTGATTTATTGTCAGCCACCGGGGAATTGAAGCTAATCCGGATAAGATTGAAGCTATCATGAAAATGGAGGCACCACGATCACAAAAAAAAGTTCAGCGACTTACCGGATGTATGGCAGCCCTGAGCAGATTCATATCCAGGCTGGGAGAAAAAGGTTTACCATTTTACAAGCAGCTCAAGAAAGTGGATAAGTTTCAGTGGACTTCAGAAGCACAGGAAGCCCTAGAGGCACTAAAAAAATTCTTGACGACACCACTAGTGCTGTAGCCGCCGCGGCGAGCCACGTCAACTCAACCAGCTGAAGACTTGCTGCTGTATATCTCTTGCACGACTCACGTGGTGAGCACCGCGTTGGTAGTCGAGCGAGCCGAAGAAGGACATGCCTACCCAGTGCAACATCCTGTTTATTTCATCAGTGAAGTTCTAGGTCCCTCAAAGAAAAAGTATCCTCAAGTTCAGAAGTTATTATATGCAGTACTTCTAACTGCCCGCAAGCTACGTCACTACTTTGACGACCACAAAGTCATAGTAGTCACTGGTTTTCCGATAGGGGATATTCTTCACAACAAGGAAGCCATTGGCCGAATAGCCAAGTGGGCCTGTGAACTGGGATCTCATGACATCGAATTTCGACCTCGCACTGCCATCAAAACTCAAGCGCTGGTTGACTTCGTATCAGAATGGACTGAACAACAAGTACCAGATAACCCAAAAACTGCAGAAGTGTGGCGAATGTATTTTGATGGCTTGCTGAGGCTGCAGGGAGCAGGTGCGGGAATTCTCTTCACCGCACCTGGAGGCGAGCACCTCAAATATGCCCTCCAGTTGCTATTTCCAGCCTCCAACAACGCAGCCGAGTATGAAGCCCTAATTCATGGACTGAACATTGCTATATCACTAGGCATCAAGAGACTGATGGTGTACGGAGATTCTTTGGTAGTCATAAGCCAGATAAACAAAGAATGGTTTTGTTCAAGCGATTCAATGGGAAAGTACTGCACTGCCGTCCGAAAACTAGAAGATAAATTCGAAGGCTTGGAATTTCATCACGTAGAAAGAGATCGAAACACGGCAGCCGATGTACTGTCCAAGCTAGGGTCCAGTCGAACTCAGGTCCCACCTGGAGTCTTTGTACAAGAAATACCACAACCAAGCATCTCAATGGATCAGGCAGAAGAGTGTAATATCGTGAATCAACCAGAGTCAGACTCTGATGACTGGAGAAGGCCGATCATCAAATATATAAAGAATGAAGAGGAACCAGATGACAAAAATGCAGCCGAGCACATCGCTAGACAGTCAGCTCACTACACACTCATTGGGGAGACATTATACAGAAGGGGTGCATCAGGCGTCCTTATGAAGTGCATTCTCTCATCTACTGGGAAGCGACTTCTGGATGAGGTCCATGCTGGGCAATGTGGAATACACGCAGCATCCAAGACGCTAGTCGGGAAGGTCTTCAGGTCAGGATTCTATTGGCCAACGACGAAAAGTGACGCAGACGAGTTAGTTCAGAGGTGCGAGGCTTGCCAGTACTTATCAAAGCAACAACATCTACCAGCACAGCAGCTGCAGACCATACCAGTAACTTGGCCCTTCGCATGCTGGGGACTGGATATGATTGGACCGTTCAAGAAAGCTCAAGAAGGATACACTCATGTACTGGTAGCAATCGACAAATTCACTAAATGGATAGAGTTCAAACCTATTGCTTCTTTAACCTCAGCTAAGACCGTGGAATTCATACAAGACATAATATTCAGGTTCGGGATACCGAACAATATCATAACTGACCTAGGATCCAACTTCACAAGTTCAGAGTTCTTCGATTTCTGCGAGCAAAAAAGCATTCAGATCAAGTATGCTTCAGTAGCACACCCAAGAGCCTACGGGCAGGTTGAACGAGCCAACGGGATGATATTGGAAGCACTCAGGAAAAAGGTCTTTGATAAGAATGAAAAGTTCGCAGGAAAATGGATAAGGGAATTGCCCTACGTCGTTTGGAGCCTAAGAACCCAACCTAGCCGAGCTCTGCATGGAAACACTCCTTTCTTCATGGTCTATGGGTCAGAGGCGGTATTACCCGCTGATCTCAAGTTTGGGGCGCCGAGGTTGGTCTTCGAAAGCATAGCAGAAGCCGAAGCTACTAGGCTGGAGGACATTGATGTACTCGAAGAAGAACGACTGAATGCAGTAATTCAATCAGCACGATACCAGCAGACTCTGAGACGCTATCACGACAAGGCCGTACGACAACGATCCTTTTCAGTGGGAGACCTCGTCCTCCGCCGAATTCTAACGGGGGAGGGACGACACAAGTTGTCACCTTCATGGGAAGGACCATTCATAGTAGCAGAAGTCACTCGGCCGGGATCATATCGTCTCACTCAAATGGACGGCACAGAAATTGGGAACTCCTGGAATATAGAGCACCTCAGGAAGTTTTACCCCTAGCTGTATTTCAAAAGCTATCGGGACGATAATGTACTCTGTAAAGTGGGAAATATGTCATCAATAAAAAAGGCTTCAAGAATATTCAGTTTGTTCATAATTGACTAGCATTCTTATTTAACTTGGGGTGACCACTATGCCCTGCTAACGGAGCAATCGGCTTAAGTCGGCAACGACTTAAGACGGTGCAACATGCTCGCGCTTACTTAACTTGGGGTGACCACTATGCCCTGCTAACGGAGAAATCGGCTTAAGCCGGCAACGACTTAAGACGGTGCAACATGCTCGCGCTTACTTAATTCGGGGTGACCACTATGCCCTGCTAACGGAGCAATCGGCTTAAGTCGGCAACGACTTAAGACAGTGCAACATGCTCGCTCTTACTTAACATGGGGTGACCACTATGCCGTGCTAACGGAGCAATCGGCTTACGTCGGCAACGACTTAATACGGTGCAACATGCTCGCGCCTACTTAATTCGGGGTGACCACTATGCCCTGCTAACGGAGCAATCGGCTTAAGTCGGCAACGACTTAAGACGGTGCAACATGCTCGCGCTTACTTAACTCGGGGTGACCACTATGCCCTATTAACAAAAGCAATCGATTTAAGTCAGCAACGACTTAAGGCGATTTCACATGCTTACGATTACTCATATAGGGGTGACCTCTATATCCCGTAAACAAGTTTCAAAATCATCACACAACATTTTACTCCAGCAAATTTACGTACTGCCGAATTCTAAAACAATAGGAGAGTAACAATATCATTCAAATGCCGAATTGGTGTCCTCTAACAAAATATCCGATCATGATAACCGCGCGCTCAAAGCACGCAAATATTTCTCTATTTTGAAATATCTTTCTCAGGAGCAACCGACGAAGAAGGGCGACTTGAGGAATCGGGAGCAGCGTTCATGTCAGCCCTTATATCATCAGGAACAACCACGCCGGGTCTCCTCATCAAGATCCGCCCCGCGCGAACGGCCTTATCCATGGCTCTGTCGCGCTGGGCCCTCAGAGTAATGGAAGTTTCTTTAGCAACTTTGGCAGCCAACTGAGCGGTCTCTAGCTCCTGGGCGAGGGACTTCTTAGAAGCACGGAGTTCTTTGATAGCAGCATCCTTAGCCGATATCAACTGTCGGAGACGGATCACGTCATCTGTGGATTCCTGCAGCTTACAGCGATGGTTGTCTAACTCTTCCATGGTGAAGCGATGACTCCTCTCCAGGATAGTCAACGAATTGCTAGAATCACGATATAGTCTGTCAAGATTGTCGCAAGAAGCAACAAGGGCACATTTTTCTTCCTGCAAGCAAGAATCAGCTCCTTCAAACATCAAGCAAGCAATAAGAACACATCAATACAAGGAACAGTTTCATAAGTCACCTTTTCAGAATCAAGCTGAGCGCGAAGAGTAGAGTTCAGCATGTTAGCGTCGTTCAGAGCAGCAGAGACCTGGCCCAGCTCAGTCTGGCTTTGAGAATACTTCTCCTCAAAATCAGAACACCGCCGGACCAGTTCGGCCTGACCTTGAGAATGTTTTTCTTCAAGAGCGGAAATCTGCCGAGCCATATCTGGCGAGAGACAATCAAGCAAAAAGGGTCAAAGTGTAAAGCAGTTCAATAAGGTAGACGAAGAGAAGCAAAAGAGCACTAACCAGCATTTGTCGCCTCCAAGTCAGAGACACGATGTTGAAGCAACACCGGATTCCAACGTGCCAGAGACGAAGCTCCTTCTGGAACAGAAGCACCTTGCAACCTCAGCTGACTAGCCATCCCGTCCACCAATGCCTGATATGGAGAACAGATGAGTGTAATGACAGCAGTTCGTACGGTGTAAAAGTCAGGCTAGGACATATCACAGTACCTGGAGGTTGGAGAAGAACGAAGGGACTCCCAAATCGTGAGAGATCAATTGATGACTTGGCATAGGGTCGCCACCCAAAGCGGCTCGCAATGAACTAGCAGGAACCAACTCAGTGCCATCAACAGAGCCCAAAACTTGGTCAGCGGGAACGCTAGCCTCTAAAGCGACTCACTGGCCCAAAGCTTGGGCTACCACCATGCAACTAGAGTGTGGAGGAGATCCTGCGTGAACATCCATGGAAGTACAAGAGGGAGACCCCGCTCGGACACCCTCGGGGGCTGGGCCATAGTTCGCGCTACCCACTTGAGCCGGATCATCTCCGGCAGTACCCTCGGGGGCTGGGCAGTGGCTTGCGCTTCCCACCCGAGCCGAATCATCCCCGGCAACACCCTCGGGGGCTGGATAAGTGTCAACACCATCCTTGAGGACCAAGTTCTCTGCAGTAGCCGCCTCTAAGGCTGAAGGTCCCTCAGTTACTTCCATGGGAACAAGACGATCCAAGTCAGTTTCCTGACCCTCAAGACCGCGCTCCAAGGTCGATGAGGCGCGGGACGCTGCCCGGGATGACCCCAACTCGGCGTCGAGCGCATCGGCACAAACATCCGTCGCACCATCATCCGCTGGCGCTGATAACAGATCCTCCGGAACCATATCTTCAAGAGTCTGATCAAAGTTCGCCAGGGACAACTCTTGTAGACCAATGAGGGCAGACAGAGCAGGAGAAGGAACTCCACTACTTTCCCCAGTGGTGACATACTGCCGACTGTTCTTCCGAGTCAAAGGGACCTCATCTTCTTCCTCCCCGTCATTTTCATCAGCAACACAAACAACACCCTCATTGGGATCAGCAGCAGATGGAGCACACCCATTAGGATCAGCAGCAGATGGAGCACACCCATTGTGATCAGCAGCAGATGGAGCACACCCATTGGGGTCAGCGTCAGTAAACTCAGGCACATGCACTTCCTCAGCAGCAGGAACCGAAGGACCA